>NC_056440.1:58446301-58779873 GCF_018296145.1 Oncorhynchus tshawytscha
GCCGCAATATCACAGGGGACATTCGCCAAGTTGTATTGAATAGGAAAGTGCAAGGAGTGAAGCATATCTATTAGTATTGAGTGATTGCTGAGGTATGTCTTGACTACTTACATTTCAAAGATATGGCCCAAACCAGGGTTGCCCAACTCCAGTCCCCAACAGCTAAGACCTGCTGCTTTCCTTGTCTTTTTGTCATTTCATCAATTAATGTCACTGATTGCCAAGAGGCTTCCTAGGTCTAAATCAGTCTGTAAAAAGGCATGGTAAAAAGCAATAACAATTAACAGCCGATAGGGTGATCCTGAAACATACAGTACCAGCCAGTCAATGAGGCTGGACAGAGTCCTGAGGCATGCACATCTCTGCAAAAAAAGAATAATACTGCCTGTGAGCTCCCTTTTTCACCACAGTAGGAATTCTGAGGATCTATTCCTTGTTATTATTCACCCCAGCAATCATGTTAAACCAAGTTTTCCTGCTGTTTCTGAGTCTATTGATTCGTAGCTAAATCATTCTTATAGACGTGTTTGTGTGAAGTTCCCCACATACAAATGTGTAATCTTCCATTTTTTTTTTTGTATTATTTTTTAAAATTTAACATTTATTCAAGTCCGTTGAGAACAAATTCTTATTTACAATGTACAATTCCATACCTGTCATGGCGTTGAGTTGACGTCAAGCAATGGTTTCCGCTAGTAATGAAGACCTAACGCCATAAGATCTTAAGATCGTCATGACACTGGTAGATCTTATTCAGCTACGCACCTCCAATCAAAACGTCTCTCCTTCACATTGACATCTTCCCCCATCTGAGAAGGTATATTCGGTATTAACAGGCTATGTCAAATATAGTTACAGAGGCTACCAGACATATCTGCCCATAAGTTAAAAAAAATAAAACATGTAAAAAACAAAATCAGTCGATATGTTCTTATTAGGCAGCTCCATTGGGAATGTGAGCTTTTACTCATTTAGCTGATGGATATATCTCTGTGCAGCTTTGCCTTACTGCCTAAAAGATTGCTTAGTGTCCATTTTCCTTACATGCAATTTCCCTCCAGCAATTCCCCAGGTACGCAAAATGAATTAATGGGGCTTAATGTATCATGAAATGCCTAGGGATGATGGGAATTGTGCACCCTGTCGAAGTGTGTTTCTCCATACTGTGGAAACGCACAATGACGCTTACAGAGGAACTTCACCCTCAAATATAAACCATTGCTTTACAGTACAGTAATGGTTTCTTCTGTCAATAGAGCTAATACGCATTATTCAGCAATGTTTCTCCCCCAGTCTAATTCAATTTAAGTTCTCAACTATTTCCAGTCTCAGTTCCCTAGGTTACAAGTTGTCCAGTGATATCTCACGCTAATACAAAGCTGTGGATATAAGACGTTCCGTGCTATAGGTTTTCAGTGATAAATACTGTAAAAATGTAAATAGAGGAGAGTAGTGAAAGTTAGTGTAGGCAGCTCTGCAGGTTATAAGACAACAACAGGAGGCTGCTCATGGGACTTCTTCTCTGATCTTGCCCCCTGGCTGGAATGCAATTAAACCAATCCAAACAACCAGCTTTAGAGCTGGTCGCACAGTTTTAACAAGCGTGTGTCCTACCTGTGGTGTCCAAACGTCAGACATTTACAACAAAGAAATGGGGAGAGTGCGGCACTCATCCCTTCGTCTCTCTGTAAGCCTCCAGACAGCTTGAAGCATCTCTTCTTGTCATTGCTGTTTTGTTTTGGGTGCCGTTATGAGTATTTGTGGGGTTTCATCCCGTCAGCGTGGCAGGCCCATTCGTTGATGAGCCTTGGTTCCAGACATGTATGAAGCACACCACAGAGGCAGAATGGATTTCAGCACCACAACCCAGTGGACAGCTCCATAGTGCTCTGCAAATAGCAGCACATGGCTATTGGACCATACTGTTGACGTTTCATCTCTTTTCTTCAAACCCGAACCTACAACACCTTACGACATCACTCGTTTAAATCAATCCGGTAAAAGAACTACGTAACAACGTGGCACCACTGGGTAGCCTACCTTCTAGCTAAACATGCTAAGCTAAATGTGAATGCACATTCTCAAATGAGCTCATATACTTCATGCTGTCTGACTTCTTTACATTTAGACCCTTACCTCACATTATAATTAGCCACTGGAATGATTTGAAAAAAAGACCCATTAGGAAGTAGAAAATGGCGGAAATGAAGCAACTCATTAATTGCGTTCTTTAGGGGCACCAGCTGTGATTAGCTTGTTCTTTCCTTCAAGGAAAACACAGTTAAACAAAGGATGTATTGTATTTCTAAGAAGCTTGGAAATCCACAGTACAGTGCAGTATTGTCTACGTTTCTCATTCTGTTCGTAAAGAGGTGCGCAACTTTTTCATTACCATAGCTACAGGACAGATATTGAAACCAGATGTGGTTAATTTACAAATACAAAATCAGACAAGGAAGTAAACGTGAGTGAACGAATTGAGACCAGTTTAAATGTTTATCAGTAATGGAAAATATAATCTCAAATTTGTGGTAAAAAACATTGATGCCTAAACTCAATTGACAAATAAAAGTGCATGTGCAAAATTAGCAATACATGGTTGGGTTGCACTACAATTGAGGTGCAGGCCAGCGTAATTGGACGTATGTAAGCATGGACCATGGATAGAAAACTTCCAACACACATACAAAAAGCGGGCAATAAGTAAATGGAAAGGGCTGAACAATAGATGTCTACTGGTGGAAAAGATACACGAGGTGAAATACAATTTTAATGTGGAGTCACTATCATTTTTATTGGAGTCAATGTACACTTTTGTGTTGAGGCACAAGAGAGAACTGCAACTGTCAGATGGTACATAATGTTACAATAGAGCATTGTCACGTAATGAAAACATTTTCTAAGACTTCCGTTTCTTTCATCACTGTCTGGGAACTTCTTTGTTCCTTTGTTGTGGGTAACCTAGTCTACTGTACATCATGGGAGAGATGAACAACTAACTCTCACAGCCTCATGTCAGAATTAGACGTTTATCAATATTTATCAAATGCCAAATTTAGAAGTTGTTGCAAACCTCACATTTCAAAGTGTTTACGGTTAAGTTTAGACATTAACTCAGAGTTTTTAAAGTTAGGGTTAAGTTTAATCCAAATGGTTATGCTAAGTGTTAAGGTTTGGGATAGACTTAAAACAAAAAATCTCAAAAACAACTTGCAACCTTTGGAATCAGAGGCAGATGCTTAGACCCATCCGCCATCCACAAAGCCCTAGAAAAACCGAAACCTACTTGAAGGTAACGGTGCTTACTGATGCCCCTAGTGTCCCGTTTCCACGTCATCCCCCGATGACCTCAGACATGGATGGACGTAGAATACTGACTTGTATCAAATGTGACCTGGCTGGATATGAGTGTGATGATGAATATCTGGAGCCATAAATACAAAATGATAGGTATTTAGAGGCACCTGAGGAAAATGACCTTTCTGCTAAACACCTGGGACAGAGATCCAGTCATGTCTACTAGAGTGGAGGAGCACATGGTTCACTGCATCATGGGGAGAAAGGATGGGACAGATTGAAGGAGCAAGCAATCATCGGATGATGAGAGATGGAAGAAGTTGAGTGATGGGAAGCAATTTGAGCTTTGATTTTGTAGTATGGTTTAGTTTGACCTCCATATAGAAATCATGGCTACTTGACTTTGATTTGAGAAACTGATTTGATAGTCTGATTCCTGCACATAGATTCTAGTGAAGATTTTTGTCAGAACATAGACAATTAAAGGTTGCCTGATTTACTGACTCACTGTCACTACTTATAGAGCCTTTCATTGTGTTTGTCTATGCACGGACGAAGGTCCACTGTGACCAGAAGCTTCCCGAAATGTGCATTGATCTAAGTGTGAGGCTCTTTTCTTCAGTTTAGCTTGCATTATTTACCACCTTTTTCTATCATTGATTAATGTCTAAACTTTACTTTTTGTATTCACGGACAGTCATCGTGGCCATTCTCTCTCTCCATTGTCATTTTGTCTTTGTCATGGGTCTGCATTTTGCTGTGTGTATAACATCAACACAAAGGCCATTAGATCAAACAGTGTTGACGTTATGCTATATTTGACTTTTTAAAGCGGCCATGACAACAGAGTTCTATTTACCCAATCAATGCTTGGTCTGGAATAACCTTGCCTGGACATGTTGACAAACACTAACCACCCTTCAAAGCCCCACATTTACAAATTCCTCAAGAGGACAACATACCCATTATTCCATGTATATCTTGATTGAATAATGGGACTTTTAATAGTCTGGTCTTTTCACAACTTTGTCAAAGCTGTAACCTTTAATTAAGTGTCTGCCAATTACTTTTTGGTTCCAGTTGATGAAAGTAATTACTGTCACCTTGCAAAGTGAGAAAAGTAATTAATCCTTTTTGGTTTTGCCAAATCCAGTTTTTTGGGGGGTCATTCGTTGACCTATTAATCCTAAACAGATTATAAAGCCATTTAATTCTATGAAAAATAATGTTAAGATATGGTATGTGCATAGGGCCACAAAGTACTCGGTGTACTCATTGAAACATTCTTCTGATGGTCATTTTCAAAGTCAATTACAATGTGCTGATACTAAGTATACTGCTATGTCTGGGGAGGAGAGGGGATCTTATTATTTTTGATAATTTATCAGACAATGCCAGGTGGGTTGTGGGACCAGAATGGCATTTCATGGAGCCCTTTGTGTGTTCCATTGAATGTGGACATGTCTGGGAATCCCAGCACTGCAGCACAGTGTGGCTCTATGCTCTATGTTAAGGCTAGAGCCCAGACCCAAACCTGCCCATTGTGAAGGTCTGAAAAGACAGTATAAACCATCCCTGTGTGAGCCAAGTCCCCTTCCAAGCCCCATTCACCACTCAACATCCAACTCGTCTGCACGTCTCTGTCTGTTGCCTTTAACGTGACAAAACCCTTCAGTGAGGCAGCATTCAGATGATGTGTGTAGGCGACAAAGTAGGGGGTAAATAAAATACATCTGTGCTTTGCTGAAGTAGACGGCCATTGATTACTGAACGTGTTACGTCAGCGACACAGCAAGAGCCTATCTGTTAGCTTTATGCACTAAGCACTCACGCTTAACCACGTTGTTGTCCATTGTGAGCCAGCCAGTTTCTGTTTATTTCTCAAGCACAGATGTTGCACTAGAAGTACAATTAAGAGCGTTAGCACCCACATTAGATACACATGATAGATATCGTCACTTAGTTGTGCCACCGCTCTGTGACTTGCATTTGTCTGTAAAACAGTAGATGAAGCTAGAATTGAGTTACGGTATAATGGCGAATAGGTAATGAATGATGTATCAGAAAGAGCCTATCAATGTTCTGTCAAGGTAAAAGTTGATTCAGTATTTCATATCCAGTCCCAGTCAAAAGTTTGGAAACTCCTACTCATGTTTGCGTGATTGGAGTAAACTAACCGAGAACAATACTTCTACTCCTACTTACAGCTATTTCCGATCACATGTAGTTAAATTATTATGTATAAATACAGTACAAGTCAAAAGTTTGTACACACCTACACATTCCAGGGTTTTTCTTTATTTTTACTATTTTCTACATTGTAGAATAATAGGGAAGACATCAAAACTATGGAATAACACATATGGAATTGTGTAGTAACCAAAAAAGTTTTGAGATTTGGATATTCTTCAAAGTAGATTCTCCCTTTGCCTTGATGACAGCTTTGCACAGTCTTGAAGAAGTTCCCACATATGATGAGCACATGTTGGCTTCTTGTCCTTCACTCTGCGGTCCAAATCATCCCAAACCATATCAATTGGGTTGAGGTCGAGTGATTGTGGAGGCCAGGTCATCTGATTCAGCACTCCATCACTCTCCTTTATTGTCAAATATCCATTACACAGACTGGACGTGTGTTTTGAGTCATTGTCCTGTTGAAAAACAAATGATAGTCCCTCTAAGTGCAAACCAGATGGGATGGTATATCGCTGCAGAATGCTGTGGTAGCCATGCTCGTTACGTGTGTCTTGAATTCTAAATAAATCACTCACAGTGTCACCAGCAAAGCACACCATCACACCTTCTCCATGCTTCACGGTGGGAACCACACATGCGGAGATCATCTGTTCACCTACTCTGCGTCTCACAAAGACACAGCGGATTGAACCAAAAATCTCAAATTTGGACTCAGACCAAAAGACAGATTTCCACCTGGTCTAATGTCCATTGCTTGTGTTTCTTGGCCCAAGCAAGTCTCTTCTTATTATTGGTGTCCTATAGTAGTAGTTTCTTTGCAGCAATTAGACCATGAAGGCCTGATTCACGCAGTCTCCTCTGAACAGTTGATGTTGATGTGTCTTTTGCTTGAACTCTCTGAAGCATTTACAGTGGGGCAAAAAAGTATTTAGTCAACCACCAATTGTGCAAGTTCTCCCACTTCAAAAGATGACAGAGGCTTGACCATGACAGACAAAATGAGAAAAAAAATCCAGAAAATCACATTGTAGGATTTTTAATGATGGTGGAAAATAAGTATTTGGTCAATAACAAAAGTTTATCTCAAAACTTGGTTATATACCCTTTGTTGGCAATGACAGAGGTCAAACGTTTTCTGTAAGTCTTCACAAGGTTTTCACACACTGTTGCTGGTATTTTGGCCCATTCCTCCATGCAGATCTCCTCTAGAGCAGTGATGTTTTGGGGCTGTTGCTGGGCAACACGGACTTTCAACTCCGTCCAAAGGTTTTCTATGGGGTTGAGATCTGGAGACTGGCTAGGCTACTCCAGGACCTTGAAATGCTTCTTACGAAGCCACTCCTTCGTTGCCCGGGCGATGTGTTTGGGATCATTGTCATGCTGAAAGACCCAGCCACGTTTCATCTCCAATGCCCTTGCTGATGGAAGGAGGTTTTCACTCGAAATCTCACGATACATGGCCCCATTCATTCTTTCCTTTACACAGATCAGTCGTCCTGGTCCCTTTGCAGAAAAATAGCCCCAAAGCATGATGTTTCCACCCCCATGCCTCACAGTAGGTATGGTGTTCTTTGGATGCAACTCAGCATTCTTTGTCCTCCAAACACGACGAGTTGAGTTTTTACCAAAAAGTTATATTTTGGTTTCATCTGACCATATGACATTCTCCCAGTCTTCTTCTGGATCATCCAAATGCTCTCTAGCAAACTTCAGACGGGCCTGGACATGTACTGGCTTAAGCAGGGGGACACGTCTGGCACTGCAGGATTTGAGTCCCTGGCGGCGTAGTGTGTTACTAATGGTAGGCTTTGTTACTTTGGTCCCAGCTCCCTGCAGGTCATTCACTAGGTCCCCCCGTGTGGTTGTGAGAGTTTTGCTCACCGTTCTTGTGATCATTTTGACCCCACGGGGTGAGATCTTGCGTGGAGCCGCAGATCGAGGGAGATTATCAGTTGTCTTGTATGTCTTCCATTTCCTAATAATTGCTCCCACAGTTGATTTCTTCAAACCAAGCTGCTTACCTATTGCAGATTCAGTCTTCCCAGCCTGGTGCAGGTCTACAATTTTGTTTCTGGTGTCCTTTGACAGCTCTTTGGTCTTGGCCATAGTGGAGTTTGGAGTGTGACTGTTTGAGGTTGTGGACAGGTTTTATTTTATACTGATAACAAGTTCAAACAGGTGCCATTAATACAGGTAACGAGTGGAGGACAGAGGAGCCTCTTAAAGAAGAAGCCAGAAATCTTGCTTGTTTGTAGGTGACCAAATACTTATTTTCCACCATAATTTGCAAATAAATTCATTAAAAATCCTACAATGTGATTTTCTGGATTTTTTCTTCTCATTTTGTCTGTCATAGTTGAAGTGTACCTATGATGAAAATTACAGGCCTCTCATATTTTTAAGCTGGAGAACTTGCACAATTGGTGGCTGACTAAATACTTTTTTGCCCCACTGTATTTGGGCTGCAATCTGAAGTGCAGTTATCTCCAATGAACGTATCCTCTGCAGCACAGGTAACTCATCATAGCCAGTTTCATCATAGCGCTTGATAGTTTTTGCAACTGCACTTGAAGAAATGTTCAAAGTTCTTGAAATTTTCCGGATTGACTGCCCTTCATGTCTTAAAATAATGGACTGTTATTTCTCTTTGCTTATTTGAGCTGTTCTTGTCATAATATGGACTTGTTCTTGGTCTTTAAGAAGCAAAAAGGGCTATCTTCTGTATACCACCCCTACCTTGTCACAACACAACTGATTGGCTCAAACACATTACGATGGAAAGAAATTCCACAAATGAACTTAACAAGGCACACCTGTTAATTGAAATGCATTCCAGGTGACTACCTCATGAAGCTGGTTGAGAGAATGCCAAGAGTGTGTAAAGCTGTCACCTGTCACGCCGTGATCTGTTTCACCTGTCTTTGTGATTGTCTCCACCCCCCTCCAGGTGTTGCCATTTTCCCCTGTGTATTTATACCTGTGGTTTCTGTCTGTCTGTTGCCAGTTCGTCTTGTTTGTCAAGCTGTCAGCTCCTGTCTTTTCCCAGCCTCTCCTTTTCCCGTCCTCCTGGTTTTTGACCCTTGCCTGTCCTGAACCTGTACCCGCCCGCCTGACCACTCTGCCCATCCCTGACCCTGAGCCTGCCTGTCATCCTGTACCTTTGCTCCTACTCTGGATTATCGACCCCTGCCTGCCTTGACCTGTCATTTACCTGCCCCTGTGGTTACATTAAACATTGTTACTTCACAGAGTCTGCACTTGGGTCTTACCTAGATTCATGATAGCATCAAGGAAAAGGGTGGCTACTTTGAAGAATCTTAAATTTAAAATATATTTAGATTTGTTTAACACTTTTTTTGTTACTACATGATTCCATATGTGTTATTTCATAGTTTTGATGCCTTCACTATTATTCTACAATGTGAAAAATAATGAAATATCTGTTACTGATTTTCTTCCGTCAAAGGAGTCGGACCAAAATGCAGCGTGGTTAATTCGATACATGTTTAATAAAATGAATAAACACGACAATACAAAAACAACAAACGGAACGTGAAAACCTATACAGCCTATACAGCCTATACAGCCTATACAGCCTATACAGCCTATACAGCCTATACAGCCTATACAGCCTATACAGCCTATACAGCCTATACAGCCTATACAGCCTATACAGCCTATCTGGTGACAACTAACACAGAGACAGGAACAATCACCCACGAAACACTCAAAGAATATGGCTGCCTAAATATGGTTCCCAATCAGAGACAACGAGAATCACCTGCCTCTGATTGAGAACCGCCTCAGGCAACCATAGACTTTGCTAGAACACCCCACTAAGCCACAATCCCAAAACCTACGAAAAAACCCCATACATAAACACAACACAAAATAAACCCATGTCACACCCTGGCCTGACCAAATAAATATAGAAAACACAAAATACTAAGACCAGGGCGTGACAATACCCTGGAATGAGTAGGTGTGTCCAAACTTTTGACTGGTACTGTGTGTGTGTGTGTGTGTGTGTGTGTGTGTGTGTGTGTGTGTGTGTGTGTGTGTGTGTGTGTGTGTGTGTGTGTGTGTGTGTGTGTGTGTGTGTGTGTGTGTGTGTCTAAACACAAACACAGCTAAATATTGAGTAAAAATGCCATGCAAAAATAAATGTCTGCGTATCATAATGCCTGTTTTGAAATTCTCGTCTCCTCATTCCGAGCTCCTAAACACTGTTCATTATATGGCAATAGTAAAGTTGTCCATGCTTATTATTTCTGTGGCCAAGCGTTGAAGGCCTCCCTGGATCATAAGCAATTGCATCACAGAAATGCAAATATAAAGACAGACAAGGGGTATGAACAACATAGATACGAATACATCTCCAGAGAGGGCCCAGAGATTATGATAAGGCTATTAGCCGGAGTATGAAGTGTAGATGTACCAATTCTGTCACCCCAAATTAGAGGAGAGGATGTCATTTTACCACATTTTTTGTCACTCTTGTTTGGAAAGGAATCTGGCTGTCAATAACAGCACCGTGAGAGTGTGGAAGTACTGCCAGTTCCAATAAAACAGAGAGATCAACAGAATGAGAGGTGACCTTGCCATAATTGAGATTCATCACGTGGAAGGCAGGCGGTAGAGGGAGAGAAAAAAAAAGTGCAAAAAAAAAAAACACAACACAAATATGCACTCCCAATTTTATGGGAGAATGGCCAACTGTTGTTCAACGGCGGGACCTGAATTTCAATCGCTAGTTTTTAACCACAAGCCTGTGTGTTGTGATCCTTGCTTACTTTCTATTTGTGAGAGCAGTATGCATCTGAAATGACAAATACTGCCTTCCCCCCCAAGAAAACAGTCTTAAGCATGTCTACTGTTTAGGTGCGATAACAAATCTCCACATTTACAAAGAAATGGGACCATAGAAGTTGGATACAATGACAATATTCCATACTGCATAATACTTAACTTCCATTAAAAAAAACATGGCCTGCATGGTGTCTACCAGATATAGACCTCTATGCCTCTAACCCTATTACAGGGGCTGAGTCACTGGCTTACTGGGGCTCTTTCATACCGTCCCTGGGAGGGGTGCATCACTTGAGTGGGTTGAGTCACTGATGTAATCTTCCTGTCTGGGTTGGCGCCCCCCTTGGATTGTGCCGTGGCGGAGATCTTTGTGGGCTATACTCGGCATTGTCTCAGGATGGTAAGTTGGTGGTTGAAGATAATCCCTCTAGTGGTGTGGGGGCTGTGCTTTGGCAAAGTGGGTGGGGTTATATCCTTCCTGTTTGGCCCTGTCCGGGGGTGTCCTCAGATGGGGCCACAGTGTCTCCTGACCCCTCCCGTCTCAGCCTCCAGTATTTATGCTGCAGTAGTTAATGTGTTGGGGGGCTAGGGTCAGTTTGTTATATCTGGAGCACTTCTCCTGTCCTATTCGGCGTCCTGTGTGAATGTAAGTGTGCTCTCTCTAATTCTCTCTTTCTCTCTTTCTTTCTCTCTCTCTGAGGACCTGAGCCCTAGGACCATGCCTCAGGACTACCTGACATGATGACTCCTTGCTGTCCCCAGTCCACCTGGCCGTGCTGCTCCTCCAGTTTCAACTGTTCTGCCTTATTATTATTGGACCATGCTGGTCATTTATGAACATTTGAACATCTTGGCCATGTTCTGTTATAATCTCCACCCGGCACAGCCAGAAGAGGACTGGCCACCCCACATAGCCTGGTTCCTCTCTAGGTTTCTTCCTAGGTTTTGGCCTTTCTAGGGAGTTTTTCCTAGCCACTGTGCTTCTACACCTCATTGCTTGCTGTTTGGGGTTTTAGGCTGGGTTTCTGTACAGCACTTTGAGATATCAGCTGATGTACGAAGGGCTATATAAATACATTTGATTTGATATAGATATACGACTACCAAGCCAAATACTCTAATATGTTTTTTTGTCTAGTCATGCTTGATCATGCTAAGTAAAATAACCACCTGCAATCACCACAAGACAGATCTAAATGTCAGATGACAGAGAATGATGCAGACAACCTGTAACGGATTTCCTCCTCTTCGTCTGAGGAGGAGTAAGGATCAGACCAAAGCGCAGCGGGGTAAGTGTTCATGATGATTTTAATGAAACGAACGGAACACTGAAATACAAAACAATAAAGTGAACGAACGAAAACCGAAACAGTACCGTGTGGACCAAACACTCACACGTAAAACAAACACCCACAAACCAAAAGTGAAACCCAGGCTACCTAAGTATGATTCTCATTCAGAGACAACTAACGGCACCTGCCTCTGATTGAGAACCATACTAGGCCGAACACAGAAACCAAACATAGAAAAACAAACATAGACTGCCCACCCCAACTCACGCCCTGACCATATAAACAAAGACAAAACAAAGGAACTAAGGTCAGAACGTGGCACAACCGGAGGCAAATGTCCTTTGTCAAGCCCACATAAAGTCTACAAAGACCATCTGGGTCTATGAAACACAGGGAAGGCTGTTTCCTACCATTGGGTATCATCATCAACACCTGTACAGTGTTAGGACCATTAGCAGAAGACAAGACCGTGAGGCAAACATTATTTATTAACATTATTTATTATTTTCCCAAACTAATCATGATCATTATTTTTTGTGATGTTTATTCAGCCATCCAAGTTAATACATGTTCATGTCTAGAGGGCACTTAAATATCAGCAACCTTTCAAAGAGAAATGACCTGTGATCTAATCTTTGTAACAGTCCTTAGCTCTCTGAATGAGTCTACTAGTTTGTGAATTGGCTGTCCTCGCGTGGCCATTTGTGACTCTTGCTGGGCTGGATGAAATATCTACCAAGGCCCCAATAACATTCCACAGTCCATTAATACAATTCATTTCAAAATACTGCTTAGACTGTAAGAGAAAAAGACAGACAACTAAAACATTACTGACATACTGTAAATGCCAAGTGGATCCAATGAATGGCAAGCTCTTTTCAAAGCAGTGTGACTGCCTCATCACACGTTGCCAATAAAAAGTAAAATGCAGAGGACTGCAGTCTGCCAGACGGATCAAAATGCTGCTTTTGGAAACCTTGCTTAAGAACTTGGACAACGTCCTTGTAGTGTTTAATGATGTGAGTTCAGTCTTGACACTGCAAAGAGCTTGCAAGTTCTCTGAGGATTACCTAACCTAAGGGTGAGATGCACTGGCCTGACACAGCCCTACTGTTACTAAAGTGCACAGGAAAATCACACATACTCCCAGGTAGTGTTTGTGTAACTTGCATTCGTTCGTGATTCTCAGTGTTTTGGGCTGGAGACACTGCTATTTAATCCAGTGCATGCAGGTGTGCTTAACAAAAGGCGTGCTGCAGGTTTTGGAATACACAATAGCCAGAAAAAGCATACGTTTACATGGTTGACTGGAATAACCTTCATGATATAACCATAAATAGGGAGAATAAGCCCAGTGTAGCAGTAGATTAATGCTGCTATCAAATGGTCTAGGACAGGAAAGGGATTCCTAATGAGCTGGAAAACGCAGAGCTGTTCCCTCCGCTAAAATGAATCTCTAACACACACACACACACACACACACACACACACACACGCTCTCTCCTTCTGTGTCTCCAGTTTCCACATGGTCCATTTCTCTATCTCTGAGTTCCTTCCACCATCTTACTCTGTATCATTCCAAAGCCCCTCTTCCTCTCTACTTCCTGGTCATGATACTGTACATCTCTCATCTTATGACTCTATCCCTCTAGCTCCATCTTCCTATCTATCCCTAGCTCTCTCCCCTCTCTTTATTTATCTTGTGAAATGTCTGCTCTCCTTGTCAGAGCCATGTTTGTAACCCCCTGACCGTTGTCAGGGTGACAAGAGGAGGGGGATGAACTCACGGCTTAGATACATTTCCTGGTGTGACCCGCCAAGCTTTATCAATGTTTTATATTTTATGTCTCAGAGCCACTTTAGTAGGTATTGTTTAATGTTTTATTTAGAGGTGCACTGGGTTAAAGTTTCAGTAGGCTGTCACCCTTCTAGTCCTGCTGTGGAAGTATCACTATGAACAACCGTTGGCTTCTCATTGAGGATCTAAGTGGATGGAAGTATAGGGTGGAAATTATACTGAACAAAAACAAGCGCAACACACAACAATTTCAATGATTTTTACTGAGTGCAGTTCATATGAGGAAATCAGTCAACTGAAACAAATCCATTAGGCCCTAATCTATGAATTTCACATGACTTGGGAATACACATATGCTCTTGGTCACAGATACTTCAAAAGAAATGGGCCTCACAATGGGCCTCAGGATCTCATCACAGTATTTCTGTGCATTCAAATTGCCATCGATAAAATGCAATTGTGTTTGTTGTCCGTAGGTTATGCTTGCCCATGCCGGTCTCCACGTCACACCACAAAGCTGGCAGCCTCATCTGTGACACTCAATCAGCACGAAAACAGAAAATGCACCCTAACCACTATGGGCGCTGACTTATTTATCTTACTTGAAACAAGTGACAGTTGTCTCTGCAGCTATTTCATTTTACATTCTGCCACAAAACTTCTGAATTAATAAAATGTGGGGTGAAAGGAGGAGAATTTCCCCAGTGGTGCTGTGAATAGGGGAGAGGGTAAATAAATGTGTTATGTATGACCAGTCAGAGAGGGCTCAGGGGCAGCTTGTCCTGCCACGATGCACTCAGACAAGTGAATAAATCAGCACACAATTAGGACTTGTGATTTCATTTATGGTACCTAGGAGCGCTCTGAAGGCAGATCCTGGCAGATGTCATTTCTAGGCAATTGATTTTGCTACTGTCCTGAGGCCCTCCACTCATGCCCCCTCTACCCAAGATTTTAAAAAATGGAATCCAGGCATGAGCCAAATGACTGTCCAGGCAATTTCTAGATGATATGAGCGGAATAATATAAGAACCCACACAGGCACAGACCAGCGCAAGCATGCACACACACACACATAGGCCTACATGTTTTGCCAAATAACTGTCCAAGCAGTTTAAGCATGACTGCAAATGGGCAATTTATGTAGTACACAGACACACACACACACACACACACGCACTCACACACACACACACACACACACACACACACACACACACACACACACACACACACACACACACACACACACACACACACACACACTGCTGCCTCATTTAACAGCATTAGGAGCACAGAGCTAACTGCTAGATAGGGGTTGAAGGTAGTGACCAGGGCAATACAACCTGACAGGTATCCTGGCACCACTGTACTAATGTGTGTTTGCCAATCCAGACTCTTCCTGGCTCTTACATTTATCAGGCAGGAAAGCACACCAGCATAAATGGCAAGGGTCCAATAGGGTATTACAACTCAATCAATTAAATCAAACATCATGTTTGCCTGAAATATTTAAAGTAAAATGAATATATGCTCCACCGTATACTTTTATTTAGCAGCCACCTGCGCATATAACTCTAACCTAATCTTACCTCATTACCTGAAAAGACAAAGTGCAATTAGTTTCATGTCAAATAATCATGGTCTCTCATCTGTGATTTCATGCACATCTCAGTCATCTGACGGTCCCTACTGACTTCAGAGGAATTGCTCTCTGGTATCACAGTATTGCCTAAGATGATATTTGAATTCAAAATGTTTTAGGAAAGACAGTATTAAAAAGCTAACACTGTGTCAAGTAATTCATCAAGCAGCACATGTGGCTGTACCATAACCTTTGATATTGTGACTGTGAACTGGCATGCATCTTTTTAATTAGAGCATCGCAAAAATGGAGGGGAATCGAGAGGATTTTTGCAGCTGTATAACATTTGCAATTCCATTTGATTATAACTAAACATAAATGAGGTACAATGGAGGACATGAAAGAGTAGCGGGAAGTCCATTCCTGACTCTAGCTATTGTTTGTGGCTTTTTAAGGGGTGAGGTTCTCTAGCAACAGGAAGCAGGCAGCTCTCGATCCACTACAATAGGTAAATTAGTTTCCCCAGGGATGACTGCTCGGCCCTTAGAGAGACCATCTCCCTCTCCACTCACTTCTACTGTTAATGAGTTGGAGCCAGATCTGGAGTGTATTAACACATGAAAGATATGCATGACACGTCTTGCTCACTTTCAGAGATGTTGCTTTGTTAAAAACTTTTTACTGAACTTATTTCTCTCTTCTTACTACAAGGTAATTTATTAACTGATTCCCGATAGGTGGAAGAAAAAAAACATCGCCAGAACCTAAATTGAAACAGTAACTTGTATTTTTTTTAAGACTTGTTTTTGTTTCATTCCATGGGATGAGGTATGTCCGTAGGGAGAGAACATGGATACAGTAGGCAATTGTCTGAAATTACTGGGATTTCACCAGGGACAATGTGCCGAGGCCAAACAAGACAGTGTATTACAGTCAGATATGGATAAGTAGTTATGTGTTTGAATACTTTGCCATGGCATCTGCTGCTGTGTGTCTATCCATTAGCTATGCTTCAAACCAGATACGTTCCCTTTATTTCCATGTTGAAGCTATGTCTTTGAAAGCAGAAGCTTTCAACTGAATCAATTCCTCTCAGGGTTTACAGTAGGCCTAAGTGCTAGAATATTAAATATCTATTTTCTTTTCAATCTATGAATCACTGAGTTATCCAATCTATCTTAATCTTTTCTTCCAAGTATCAGATCCAATAGGGATATTTGAAGTTAAGTTGAATGTGTTTTATCAAATGCATGCTTTCTTTTCAGATATTTCATAACATGTATTCTCAGTTGTTGTTCCCGCAAAGTGCTTCAGGCAAATCCATGTTACTTGAATCAAACATGATATACCTCATCTCATAATGTAGTCTTTAAAGTAGACTGGAAGATTCTCTATTTTCATACAAATACCACCTGAGTCTACGTCAAATGGAAACCAAATACTATGTGAGCCTTGCCACGTGTAAGATCATTTAGGAATTGAGTGTACCTTCGTCATGTTTTGATTTGGTTGTACCCAAGTGCAAGGTGTGTAGTAAATTGCTTTCTGATTAATTATAACAGTTGGATAAATACGTGTGCACCAGATCAAGGCTTCTTTCATGCATGGCTTTGAGATGTAAGTTAACAACAAATCATTTAGGGGAAATAATATGAATTGCCGTATCAGGCATGACTCAATTTTATGTTGCTTGTCTTCCACCCATGCCTTATACACCCGAGTCAGGAGGAAAAGACAACTAGTAGACAATTGGCACTTAATAATGAAGTCCACAGTCTAAATTGAAGATCCTAATTAATTGATCAGTTTCAATCCGCTGGGTTGAGGCTTGGCTGTGCAAAAATCTTAGTATATACTGTGGCGCTCTGTGGCGTTCTAGGTTATTAGGCCTAAGTCCCAGTTGACGCTAACTATATTGTTTGTTTACATAGCATGTATACAGCGCAGAAACATTGTGGTAACACTTTAGTTTTTTTCTTATTTTACCCTTATTTTACCAGTTAGGTTGACTGAGAACACATTCTAATTTACAGCAATGACCTGGGGAATAGTTAAAGGGGAGAGGAATAGGGATGAATGAGCCGATTTGAAGCTGAGGATGCTTAGGTGGCCATGGATGGTATGAGAACAAGATTGGGAATTTATCCAGTACACCGGGATTAACATCCTTACTCTTACGATAACTGTCATGGGATCTTTAGTGACCACAGAGTCAGGATTCCCGTTTAATGTCCCAACCAAAAGGTGGGACATTAAACGTCCCCAATCACTGACCTGGGGTATTGGGATATACAGTACCAGTTAAAAGTTTGTTCAGACCTAGTCATTCAAGGGTTTTCTTTGTTTTTACAAAATTTTCTACATTGTAAAATAATAGTGAAGAGATCAAAATTATGAAATAACTGATATGGAATCATGTAATAACCAAAAATGTGTTAAACATATCTAAATATATTTTATATTTGAGATTTTTCAAAGTAGCCTCCCTTTGACAGCTCTACACACTCTTGGCATTCTCTCAAACAGCTTCATGCCAAATGCTTTTCAAACAGTCTTGAATTAGTTCTCAGATATTCTGAGCACTTGTTGGCTGCTTTTCCTTCACTCTGCGGTCCAACTCATCCCAAACCATATCAATTAGTTTGAGGTCGGTGGTCGTGTAGGCCAGGTCATCTGATGCAGCACTCCATCACTCTCCTTCTGTGTAAAATAGCCTGAAGGTATGTTACACAGCCTGAGGTAAGTTTTGGGTCATTGTCCTATTGAAAAACAAATGAGAGTCCCACTAAGCGCAAACCAGATGGGATGGTGTATCGCTGTAGAATGCAGTGTTAGCCATACTGGTTCAGTGTGCCTTGAATTTGAAATAAATCACTGACAGTGTCACCAGCAAAGCACCCCCACACCATCACACCTCCTCCTCCATGCTTCACGTTGGGAACCACACATCCATTCACTCATCCATTCACCTACTCTGCATCTCATAAAGACACAGCGGTCGGAACCAAAAATCTCAAATGTGGACCCATCAGACCAAAGGTCAGATTTCCACCGGTCTAATGTCGATTGCTCATGTTTTTCGGCCCAAGCAAGTTTATTGTTATTATTGGTGTGCTTTAGTAGTGGTTTCTTTGCAGAAAATCGACCATGAAGGCATGATTTACGCAGTATCCTCTGAACAGTGATGTTGAGATGTGTCTGTTACTTGAACTCTGTGAAGCATTTATTTGGGCTGCAATCTGAAGTACAGTTAACTCTAATGAACTTATCCTCTACAGCAAAGGTAACTCTGGGTCTTCATTTCCTGTGGTGGTCCTCATAAGAGCTGTGGTGGTCCTCATCATAGCGCTTGATGGTTTTTGCGACTGCACTTGACTGACTTCCGGATTGACTGAACTCTTTGCTTATTTGATACATTCTTGCCATAATATGGACTTGGTCTTTTACCAAAAAGGGCTATCTTCTGTATACCACCCTTACCTTGTCAAAACACAACTGATTGGCTCAAATGCATTAAGAGGAAAATAAATTCCATAAATTAGCTTTTAACAAGGCCACCTGTTAATTGAAATGCATTCCAGGTGATTTCCTCATGAAGCTGGTTAAGATAATGCCAAGAGTGAGCATAGCTGTCATCAAGGCAAAGGGTGGCTACTTTGAAGAATCTCAAATATAAAATATATTTTGAGTTGTTTAACACTTTTTTGTTACTACATGATTCCATATGTGTTATTTCATAGCTGTGATGTCTTCACTATTATTATACAATGTAGAAAATAGTAAAATAAAGAAAAACCCTGGAATGAGTAATTGTGTCCAAACTTTTGACTTGTACTGTAAATAAATGTATATCTATATGTATATATATATATACGTTTTTAGACCAGAGGAAAGAGTGCATCGTACTGGCCTTCCAACACAACTTACAGCAACATCTGGTCTCCCATCCAGGGACCGACCAGGACCAACCCAGCTTAGCATCAGAGGCAAGTCAGCAGTGGTGCAGGGTGGTATGCTGCTTTACATTAAGTTGTCCCTATTACTATGTAACTAACACATTAATAACTGTGTTCACAACATAATAGTTCTGGGTTTTGCTATGTAATTACATGGCAATAGAGTTGTTGCTGAATCAGTTGTTATTCACATTCACTTGCTGAAGGTTATTCCACATGAGTAGCTTCTGATGTTATTACACATGTTCTTGTTCCACTATGTGGCCTAACTCATGTTTTGTAATTACATGTTTGAAAGTCACCAGTGAATTACCATGTTAATAACTCATACCAAAAAACGGACCTCGATTACATGCAACTACAAGGTGCTACTACCGTCAAATCCACATGTAGTACCAGGGTTGATATATGGGCTAGGGCTTGATAACAACAACTGTAACAAGGCCCACCCTGTCATTAACTACCAGTCATTTTCAATGTGTTTATTCCTATGTTATGACCCGGCTCAAAGGCTATACCTAATCAAGTGTAACGTAAGAACGATGCAGTTACATAGGATATACTAGCAATTATCATGTGCCTACCCAGGAGCAAGCAACTTAATGTAAAGTGAAACCAGGAAGGGTACATAATAATTACAAATGATATGTAACTACATAGTTGCTAACACAGTTACTGTGTTACATAGTAAGAGGGGCAACTTAATGTAGTGTTACCACATTGATTCCTCGCTGGAAAATATATAGAATGCCAGTTCAGTGACAAGCATAGCAACATTGTAACAATTGACCTGGTTTTTACACAGCCAAACCAGCCGCTGAGTGTATCTTTAAAGATGCCATGATATAATTGTTTTTCTTTAATTTTTTTCAGTATTCTAAAGTTGTTTTAGCTATTTCTTTTCTAATTGTATTTGTGCATGCATTCAACAAGCTTGCGATGAAGGACTTCCACATTGCAGCCATCTCCAAAGTTCACTCAGAAAGACAATAATTCTAAACTGGGTTTGATTTAGTTTTTGTTATTTAAATTTGTTTTAAATTTTAAAAAAACATCCATTATTGCTTATTGCTCATTTCAATGTTGTTAATACACAAAGTGGTGTAAGGTTCTGTATTTATTTTCTTAGTTAACCTTGTGTTCTGTTTCTTTGTGTTCTTGAACGTAGCCCTGTCTTTCGTTTTTGTTCATTGATTTCATCTGTGTTAGTTACTTACCTGGTCTCATCAGCTCCTTATTTAGTTCAGTTCATTCTGTTTGTGCCTTTGTGAGATATTGTTCGTTTTGACTTTACTAAACCGTTTCCTAGCTCATTTGTGAGAACCAGTTATAGCCTTCAGTCCCAGTTTTTGTCACACGGAGCGGAACAGGTGAACGCAAAAGCAGATTCATACGAGGAGACTGGGATGAGGTAACCAAGGTATTTATTGAAACATGGGGGGAAGATTGAGTGCAGGCCAGGGGAAGCTCAGGCGGGTTGCTGGAAACCATGTGCGGAGGCAAAGGCTGGAGAGAGGTGTGGGGACAGGGTAAGCAGGTCCGGAGGGGAATCCAAGGGAGTAGTAGAGTGGGGAATCCAGGACAGAGTAGCAGGATGACGAGACGTGGGACTGGAGACGGGGACCAGAGTCAGAGCGGGCAGAACTGTAGCGGAGGAGAAAACAGTGTCAGGCAAGGGAAAACAGGAACAAATTGCTTGAAAAATTGACTGATTGGGCAGATATTACGATCTGGCAGTGTGGAAGTGGCAGGACTGAGTATTTGTAGAGGTCTTGATTATGGAACAGGTTGCAGCTGGTGGGGATCTGCTCTGACTCCAACACTCCTGTCTCCACACAATCACACACACACACACACACACAGTGAGAGGGGGAGAGGGAGAGAGCACTGGGGGAGTGGCAGGAGCAGATGTAACAGTTTTGATTCACCTGCCTGTTTGCCTACCTGTGTATGACTATTGCTTGCCTGTGACCACGATTCCTGCCTTCTGCAAAGGTGAAATAAACACCTGCCACACCCTGCTAGTGAATCTACACCTTTTTCTCCCTGGGTATTAATTTCAAGTGGCCAAAAACCTGATCAAATTAGCATATTCATAATGAGTTTGTAGCACATTTGCAACAGTAGTATGTTCACCACAAGTTTCCTAGAATTGTTTGCCAGAACGTCACAAGTCACAGTAAATTTGCCACAAAACTAATCTAGATGTGAAAATATGAGCAAATACGAGCTTGACAAAAATGTTAAGGCAAATTAGCCAAAGATTTGCCACAACTGTTTGCCAGAAGCCTATTTTGTTCGGGAAGGGTAGCCTTGGCCTCCCTTTTTACTTTAAAAGTTGAACTTGTAAGTGGAATTGGAATGAAACAATCTTTGTATTTATTCGTCCCAAGTTACAGCATAAAGTGAAAGCATATAAAAATGATTAAAATCCAACTATTGGGTCAGTATTTTAGTCTCTTTTGATGGGTGATTTTTGTGCACTTTGGACTTAAATAAAGATATTCATGGTGTGTTGACTCACTTCCTTGACACAGTGGATCCGCTCTATTTTAAGTATAAATCCGGGGGAAAAGACGATTGAATCGAGATGGTCTTTTGTAGCTCAGCTAGACCTCAATGATGTCTGCACTGAGTTTCAGCAGGGTCCATTCTTTAAAGCAATTTCTCCTCAGAGCCTTTTAAAACTGTGTGCCTGTGCAGACAGATACTGTTTTCGAGAATAAAATAGAAAATAAATATGATAAAAAAACACCTCTAGCTAGTTGCCCTAAAGCGTTGAGAATAAGGGCAAAGCGTTAAGATTAATAATGGAAAGCAGTGGTTCCCTGTGCAATAAGGAGCGGCCTATAACGGCCTGAGACAGGACTTGGAGAGAGGCTTTATAATGTAAACAGGGTAGCCGCAATGGGGAGCGACATTTAGTGCAGGGGACTCTAAAGGAGTGGGGTTAGGAGGTTAACTACCCAGAGGGCTTTGGGTCAGGGAGAGTTGGTGGTGGGGTGTTGGTGGTTTGCTAGCTGCTTCTGCTGATAATGCTTCCTCCATTCCCTCCATCAGCTAGACTCGGGCTACATTCTTTCAGAATACTCTTAGCTCTTGGGTACATTAACTTAAGACTTAAGGAGCCAAGGTCAGTATTTCTTTCAATCCTGATGCATGCCACTAGAGACTCTGTTGAATTTTGTATTTAACTGCAGCTTCATTGAACAAAGTTATGTTGTTTGGCCACTAACATTCTCTAGTCGACTGTGTACTGTGCAGTGCTCTTCAGAGCCATGTTGAGATCCTCATACAGTACATTAGCCACATGCCTTAGAAACACAGGGTCTAGTAACCAGCTCCATGCTGTTTTAGTAATGCTGAATTAGAGTTCAAATGAAAAAGGAATAAACAGTAATAAATCCACAGTGAAACCACAGAGTGGTGCCTATGTGGGACTGCTCATGGTAATGGAAGCTTAACAGTGATCCAATGCCCTGAAAGGATTTGTGTAAATACGCTGTTTGCTCACGATCAGCATTGTATTTAATAATGTGGGTGAATATTAAATCATCTTTTGATCTTTTTTTCATTAGGCCTCCCCATGTGGGTTTTTGTCTTCTTTATAAATGAAGTTCCTTGTCTCGTATACACATGAGAATAATGAACGAGGACACAAAAACCTTTTTAAAGATTAGTAATAATACCAGGCTATTGAAACTATTGTAATTGGTTCCACATCTTCATTTTGAACACTCTTCCTCCATGTCTACATTCGAGTGGTAAAAGTTTGTACTGAGTGGATGCAAGATTTACAGTTGTGATATTTCAGAATATGTCATGTTGGACAGGATTGCTCTTGCCTCTGGGAGTAGTATTTCATTCAGAGGCAACGCTTGCCCTGTTATTAGGTTCTACGCACACACTCAGACCCTTCCCAGCACACCTAGCTACAGCTCATAAAATCATAGGTACAGTATCCTGAGAAAATACTGATTCCTTCCCCAAAGGCTAATAAAACAGCACTTTGTTCTAACTAGTTACCGATCTGCTGAGAAACTGTATTAGCTACATACAGTACAGTACATAGAAACAGTTACACACCAAAAAATAACAACATTTCAATGCAAGATACACATACTGATTTTATACTTTGCTTTGCACTTCATAGCCAAAAACAATATCGGGACAATATTTAGATCATACATAATGAACTTTATTCTCCTATCTAATTAGCACACATCTATACCTCATAAACAAAGAGCTGAAAAACTTCACCTGTTCACACCCCATTAAGCCTGCATAATAATGCTAATTATGTTTGTTCACTTATAGGGCTTCATTATGTAGGTAACGATCATTAAAGAGGCTACAAAGGGTGCCTCCTGTATGTTAGAATTGCATCATCTGTGCTATTATGATGGCTATTCTCATCTCAAAGTTAAATTACGATGTATGTCAGAAAGCTCAAACTCATTCATGGACATGGCTGAGAGAGACAAATGACAACAGATGGAGGTGTGTGGTATCCTCACTGTGACATCATATGAATGAGAATCAAATTCTAAGAGAAAAAAATGATTCCTTTTTAGGTGAGATCATCTCAAAATGCAGCATCGTATTGCAGTGGTTTCACTCTGGATTACATGCCAGGATACACCTATTCAACTCTACCTGGGTTACTATTGCCTTGAGACTTCAGTCCAATGACAGTGATATTTCCCACTGCACATTTTTCTTCAAAGCACATCCTAGTTTATTTATAATGAATCTATAGTTCATAAACCGACTGATATCCCTACAACTCCACGCCATTATTTTGCATAGAGACAGCTTGGTGATTCACAGGTCTCATGCTGCCAGGCTGTGCACACTGATTGAGAAACGCAGCTCTTACAGTGTTGTACCCCACTGGGAGATTCTGCAGGCATGGACATGCTCCGAGTTTCCATGGCAAGATGGCGCTGCAAAAGAAAAGGCTACTGTGAAATGCCAGCAGACAACAACAGGGTGAAAACAAATGTCATCCTACGGTGGTATTCTACCATTCTGGCACCATTTTAGAAATTATTAAGCGCTCTCCGTAATGTGACAATGATGATGTAATAAAATGAGCTTGTTGTAGAGCTTTTGGTCTAGTATATACACTATCAGGAGTAAGACAGCTTTGACTAATGACATCTTTCTGTTTCCATTCACCATGCATACTGGCCCTTTTCATAAGGCAACGTAGGTTCTTATGACGTCAGACATGGCTGAGAGGCGTCGCCTGTAACCTGTTGATGTTTTCGCTAACCAATCTCTCTCTGTTATTCTTGGTGAGGGATTTTTAAGCAATTTAGTGAGGTGGATATTTTGTAGTTGATTATCTCTGTCTTTTATCATCCACCACACAGTGACATGCGCACACTTATCGTACATTAAAACTCAAGTGTTTTTGAAAAACGTCATTGAACTCATGCTTCTATCCTGCATGTGCTAAAGGGAGGCCCTCACAATAAATTGTGAAAAGCTCTTATCCAGATTGCTTGAACAAAAACGCAGCACTTCATTTGCACATTGTTGCGAAAGCGGCAGAGTTTTTTCATCTCTGCTCCTCTGCATACATGGTGAGGACAGAACCTTCTTGTCTCTTATCTTTTCCCCCACCCACCCCAAACAAATATCAAACCAGCTCACCCGCTCACCCATGTGCTTGCCTATGTGAAAAGCAGTAGCATATGTCCTGAAACCCGGTCTTTGTTGACATGTTAACCTAAAGTCTCTGTGTCTTTGATCAGAGGAATCGAATCTCTGAAGGGAATGTGATTAAAAGTGACTTTTTAAATGCCCAAGGATCCAGGCAGCAGGGGGATTTTCCAGATAGTGTGAAGTCGTAAGCTCATATAAGAAATACACTAGTGATTCAAGCAATGTATCCAAACTGGGAAATATGATACAGTATGGCAAAGTGTTTTTCTTCCTCCCCTTTCTTTTCACTGCTAGTTATATGCGCTCTGTGCTGGATGCCTTTCAAAGCTACTTGTTCCACTTTCTTACATTTATGCTAATTGGAATGCAAATATTCAGGTTACATTTTAAGCCTGTGGTTTTATGAGAGAGGGGTGAGAGATGACAATGTATTGACAGGCATGGATGGCTCAACACTCAAACCTCAAAGTTGAGAGGGATTTTTCAGGATAAGGGTTCATGGTGGCAGTAAAGGACAGGAAATATGGACTCTGTCATCTTTACTGAATAACATTTCACGCTGTGGTATTTTGGCTTCAACTGAACACTGCGAATCGAGTAGGCAGTTTAAAACCCTATGTGCCAATCCCTACCAGTAAATATCCTTCCACTTTGGTGTTATGTTTATTGTATGAGCAGTTCACTCAAGCGGAGCAAAGAGGTGTAGTGTCCAATGCACTCAGTAAGTTTTAAAGCCTGTCTTGATAAACTAATCAACCCAGCTAAGATTCCGAGGCCCACTTAACACACACAGGTCAACGCAAGTTCCCCGGACCAATGCATGATAAGATTAGTACCTCTTAGTATATTACCTAAGTATGTTTTCTAGTGGGACTTGTTATTGTAGATGACTTGCTTGAATACATACTATATATTAGCGTGAACATCCAAAATGAATGTTGCCTACACATGAGCTCATTTGTACTCAGAAAGATTGTAGGCATATTTCTTTGTACCCGCATTGTGTTGGATCATAATAGTAAATATGTCAATGTTTTTTGACGCTGTTTGAAAAGGACATTGTTTTATGTGAGGCAAAAGACATGATGACCACATTCTGGGAAACTTTGTACCCTTGACTTCAGGCAAAAACAAAAGGTCAGGAAGTAGCTAAGGATGGCAGGAGTGACGAGCAAATGTGTGAAGCAACTGTTTCTCGAGGCTCTGCGACCAACTATCTACCAGTCAGTCATACACAAATAGCACATGAACAAAGCCAATGAAAATACACATCTACAAAAGTATTCTTTATTCTTTATGGGTTTTGTTTCATTAATCTATGCAGCTTAGCCGTAAGTGTTTGTACCATGTTTAAGCACTTATGTTCTGTAGGCCTGGCTACATGTAAGAGAGGTATATGACAATATCCTGAGTGAAAAGCACAGAGCAGTAGATTCTCCACCTTTTTTCCCCAACTAAGTAGGTTGACGTCCATTGAAAGTCTCTCCAAGTCAGTTCCCAAAGGTAGACTAGCTTCTCCAACCAGCTGCTCCTCTCTCTCTCTCCTCTCTCTCTCTCTCTCTCTCTCTCTCTCTCTCTCTCTCTCTCTCTCTCTCTCGCTCTCTCTCTGTCTGTCTGTTCTAATTCCTCCACAGTTATTTCTGTAATGCCTCGTTTCACATCGCCCAAATGGATGGTCGTCCAGAGAAACCTTGACGCCTCATGATTTCATGTAAATGCAGTGCTTTTAGATTTCTTAGTCTGTAATGTATACTATCTATGTCCAGCAGGCCCCTGATTCCCATATGAGCAAAACACAGTTTTTAAACTTAGTCAACACAGGTGTTCTGTTAATTTAGACCAGTGGTAAAATTGCAACTGAATTGACTATGGGGTAGTCTATAGCTGGAGAAATGGAATTATTATCTTATCTAGAGTTGCAGCTCTGGGATGGTTGATTGCTGTTAACGTTGCTTAGTTTTTTTGTGTCAGAATACATTGAATGATCTTCTACAACATTTAGAAAAACACTTTGGTAGCACTTTAGCTTATAGTGCTTATAGTGCTAAGAGGGTAATGTTCAGAAAGTATCAGGAAACAGCAGCGAAATAAGATGGCAACAACCAGGTAAGAAAGCAGTAATTACCCATTAATAGTTAGTTTGTAGCTGCTAAGTACAGTGGAATTATCCTGGTTGTTATGCAGGGACAACTATTCGTTACTGAAGAACTATCAATAATAAAGGCTATACTTATTAAGAATGTACTTGGAACGTTTACTTATGCTGTATGTTAGCAATCCTAAAAACATACATTTTGGGTGCTTTGGGTGCTTGTAGCAGGGTAGTTGCCTCTTGTTTCAGTTTTGTTTCCGATTACTTTCCTGTCGTTACCCTACTATTTCAGCACTGTGTTCAAAGGGAAACTTTGGGATTTTGACAATGAGGCCCTATGAAAAAATGCAGAGGTAGTTTAGTGAGCCAATGCTAACTAGCGTTAAAGCAATGCTGTGAGGCTATGGGTATCTACTACCATGCTAGCAGATACCCATAGACTTCCAGTTATTTCGCCAATGATAGTTAGCATTGGCTCACGAATCTACCTTTAACTTCCTTTATATGGGACACAGAGAATGGTATCCACAACTTAATTTAATTATGTGGAAGTAGAAACAGGGCCTCAATGCCAAAATCCAGAAGTATCCCTTTGATAAAATCCTGGTTGCTAAAATTTGAATAGTTCACCCAATTTCAGTTTATGTGACGAAACAAGCTGTCATTGTGTTGAGCAGGAGTGGGCAATTCCAGTCCCTGAGAGCCTGATTGGTGTCACAGTTTTGCCCTATCCGCAGCTAACACACCTGACTCCAATAATCACCTAATCATGAACTTCAGTTTAGAATGCAATTTGATTAATCAGCTGTGTTTGCTAGGGATGGAGAAAAAGTGTGACACCAATCAGGCCCTTGAGGAGTTGCCCACCCCTGTTGTAGAGAATCATTATGCTCCATAACCAAAAATATAGCATTTTCAGCAGTTTGAAGCTGGAGTACAAAAGCAAAAGTAAAAGATGCAAAAACTAAACTTAACAATGGGAAGCATATAATTCGATTTGCTTTTAATGAGAATCTAAAACTCACATTTCTATGTGAATTTGGTCTGGTCGCAGAAAAAGTGACATATTGTAGCTTTATAAGTAAATATTGTGTACCTTGCCTGTTACTTCATGTGTAGTTTAACCATATTTTCATTGTACCTGCAGGGCCTAGACACTGTGTTCTAAAGCAACACTGTCACGACTTCCGCCGAAGTTGGCTCCCCTGCCTGTTCGGGCGGTGCTCGGCGGTCGTCGTCACCGGCCTACTAGCCGCCACCGATCCCTTTTTCGTTGTCTGTTTGTTTTGTCTTATTAGTTTCACCTGTGTCCTGTTGTATGTGCTTAATGAGCTTCCTTATTTAAAGTACGTGTACCCACCCTTGTTTTGTGCGGGATTGTATTTGTGTTACGTGTGTGCGTTAGGTAGTGGTGTTTATATTTCTGGACTTGGCACCCTGTGTTTTGGGTAGTCACATTTACTGTCCGTGCCCTGTATTTTGGGCTTGTTTATTTTTGTGCCATATTAAAGAGCACTTTTTCCCAGTGGAACTCTCTGCGCCTGATTCCTTCCTCACCCACCTAGTCCCGCGTGACAAACACTCTGTTCCCCTGTTATTAAATTCCTCATTACTTTCACCATAGTTTCTGTGTACCTTAGTGTTTCTTCCTGGATAGTTTCCCCATAGTTTTGGTGTACCTACGGGGCCTTGACACTGTATTCTAAAGCAATGCTCTGTACCCCTCTTACTGTGTAAATTACTATTACTTTCACTTTCACTTAGTTTCTTACAGTTACTTTACAGTTACTTTCTTTAGACGTTCACAGATAGATTAATATCGCAATCTATTTCATAAATGGAACTTCATTAATAGGACAGCATACAGTTTCATTTTGCTTCTTGTAGCATACATTGTAGCATACATTCAATCATCAGTCATCATAGCCAGGAAATAATATTACCATATAACTGAATGTGACAATTTTCAGAATGAATCAAACACCATTTTTTGGTTTGTTTTTGTTCCAATCCAATCATGGCACACCAAGACTGCCAGACTGTGGTTGGCATTGCAGGCAGTGTCCTGTTTGTCCGTGTACTTCTGGGTGATGTGATGCATCAGCATGTTCACCAGAGTATACAATGTGGTGGAAAGAGGCAGATAAACACTGTTTTCTGGACAGCTTTTTACCACTCTGGATCTGATGCTGGGTCATAGACTTCACCATGTCCTCAAAAAAGTACCATGAGTACTGCAACACACAGCGACGAACTACATATGAACTTAAACACACACACTCACATCAGGAACAAAGACAGCAGTGATTTACTGTTGTCTGCTGTGTGTGAAGTCAAAAGTAATAGTAGGAAGACAGTACACAGAGTACCTTGAACAGTTTGTTGCTGGTGAGGAAGTCATTGGAGAGTTTGACGATGGCTTCAGCCAGCTCCTCATGGACACTCTTAGGGTTAGGCCTGAGTACGGCTTTGGCTTGAACACAAACTGGAGAGAGACACCAGGGGCAGAGAGAGAAAGAGAGAGAGAGTGCAACAGTCACTCAAAGGGAAATTTCACTGCTAGACACTATTTGAGGTGTTTTTCCAGTCTCCCTACATAGTTATGAGTGATGAGAGGCTGTTTCAGACATAATTATGCACTATAGCTCTATTTTTTATTTCTGCGCCGGGATAGTTCAACCAATACATAGATGGTTGACTGAGCCTGCAGTCTGATCTAAAAATAAATGGGTTAGGGTTAGTTCATGTTTAGGGTTAGGGTTAGTCATGTTTTGTAGCAATTACTGTGTTTTTCCGATTGCACGATCATGCTAGAAGCGATTAGATATGGTTGTCCTCGTTCAATAGAGCTATCTGCCAAGACATTGCAAGATCTAGGTTGACTCAATTTCCCTGGCTTTGTAAAGACTACAGCCTGACAGGAGCAATACATCCTTGTTCCCACGCTCAAAGTGAGGTTTTTCAAAATGGGAGCGTTACTAGTTAATAGGTTCACAGGAGCTATGTTACCGTGCACTCACTGTCTATCTGAGATTGCTATATAATTAGCTACAATGACTGCTTCTGATGATTCCTCTTTCTTTTTTGATGTTCTTTTACATAGGAACATACAGCCCTATTTATTGGAGTTGAAATATATTGAAGAGGAGTTGAGACAGCGAGAAAAAGAATTGCGAGACCAGCAAGCAGCGGCAGACTAGACTAGCTCGGACAGGAATCAGGAGGGTAAATGACTAACGAATAAGTCGTTTTTCTGTCGGTAGCTAGCTACCAAGCTCTCTTTTTACACGAGGCAGTGTTGTTCAGTACAGCACAATTTAGTGATCCATTCGGCCATAACAGGGCTTGCTATTACCACTACACGCCAAGCTAGCCAAGTTTATGTAGCTTTGTGTTTGCTATACCTAAAATGTACTGTAGTCTAATGTCATAGCTTGCTAGCTAATTAGCCTAGCTAGCCTCAGTGTCTCTTATTGGGAGCAAAACTGGAGAAATGTTTTGATGATGGCGGAGAGTAAAGAAATGACTTTGGCTTGATGACTCATATTAGTCCTGTAGTAACTTTCTGATGTAGCTAGCTAGCCAGCTAAAATGTATCTGTCAGATTCTACACCATACATCTACAGTAGGAATACAGACAGTACACAACGATTGCCATGAATGTTTAATACCATTTTTACATTTTTCTCAGAGACAATACCGCTTGGATACAAAGAAGTTGATGACTCAAGAGGAGATGTGAAAGGTGCCGTAATAACAAATCTCCCCTTATGTCAAAGTGACTCAGAACACCTCACTGCACTACATGCAAGTATTCCCATTGTAGGACTGTAGTATTTATTATAAGTGTTAGTAGTACATTTTTTCTACTGTATATGTCATACATTGCCATAACTGTTCCTGCATACTGTTGTGTAAACTCACCCAGTCTCCAAAGCAAATAAACTTTGTCTTGAATACAAGACATGTCTACTTATATGCTATATTGACAGACTAATCTCCTGTTTTATTAGAACATGTTTACTTTCCAACAAATTCAAGTTTAATGATAAACAAACTGCCTGCCTCATTTGTTGTAGCAGTAAGACTGAAGCTAATTTATCCAAATACATTTCATGAATTTCACAATTTACCAAGATGTTGAAGTCAACCCTATTGGTTTCTGATGCAGTTGGAATAATTTAGTCACTTGTCAGTACACATGTAAAAAAATATGATATAGAACACCACTATATACATATGTACAACACCTAGTAATATCTATACCACAATGACGTTGTGAGCATACTAAGCATTCTATATTATACACCATCATAACTGTATATGGATGTTGTGTTAGTTGAATGTTCCAGGCAGGTTCCAGAACGTTCTTCAGCTGGTGAACCTCTTCTTGTGTTGGATAATGGCAGCGGGTATGGCAGGCTTTGGCGCTGTGGTGATGTTGGCAGGGATGTTGTGTTTGGGGAGTCTGTGACTCTGGCTCCTTGTAGACAACCGTCTGGTCCCTTCTGCACTCCACAGCCAGGTGGACAAGCCCCTCGTACACTTTCTTCACCACCCACTGCTTCGACCTCTTGTTGAAGACTGTTTTGTACTGCAAGTCTCCTGGAAAGACAGGAAGACTGATCATGAGGATGTGAAACCATTGGTGACTTTTTTTTCTTTATGTCAATAGATCATGCATACCAACGTTTACACACAATACCCATCCCCAACAGACACCAGATATTTTAGGGGGGACACATTTTTGGGGGGTCCATGCTACAGACGGCTATAGTCATCCCCTAATACAGGACTAGTAAATGCCCAGTGCACTACTTTTGTGAAGAAAAATGTGTATTAATAGTTAATTGTTTTATACTGATTTTCAGGGGGTGCTGAGGGTACGGCTATGTGGGGGGTAGGGGTGCATTCGGAAAGTATTCAAACCCCTTCACTTCTTCCACATTTTGTTACGTTACAGCCTTATTCTAAAATTGATTAAATAATTGTTTTCCTCGTCAATCTACACACAATACCCCATAATGACAAAGCAAAAACACGTTTTTAGAAAGATCTAGGGAAGGGTACAAAAATATTTCTGCAGCATTGAAGGTTCCCGTGAACACAGTGACCTCCATCATTCTTAAATGGAAGAAGTTTGAAACCACAAAGACTCCTACAGCTGGCAGCCCGGTCAAACTGAGCAATCGGGGGAGAAGGGCCTTGGTCCAGGGAGGTGACCAAGAACCCAATGGTCACTCTGACAGAGCTCCAGAGTTTCTCTTTGGGGATGGGTTAACCTTCCAGAAGGACAACCATCTCTGCAGCACTCTACCAATCAGGCCTTTATGGTAGAGTGGCCAGATGGAAGTGACTCCTCAGTAAAAGGCACATGACAGTCCACTTGGAGTTTGCCAAAAGGCACCTAAAGGACTCTCAGACCATGAGAAACAAGATTCTCTGGTCTGATGAAAGCAAGATTCAACTCTTTAACCTGAATGACAAGCGTCACATCTCGAAGAAACCAGGCACCACTCATCACCTGGCCAATACCATCCCTACACTGATGGAGATCCTTAATGAAAACCTGCTCCAGAGTGCTCAGGACCTCAGACTGGGGTGAATTTTCACCTTCCAACAGGACAATGACCCTCAGCACACAGCCAAGACAATGCAGGGGTGGCTTCGGGACATATTTCTGAATATCCTTGAGTGGCCAAGCCAGAGCCCAGACTTGAACCCGATCAAACAGCTCTGGAGAAACCTGAAAATAGCTGTGCAGCCACGCTCCCCATCCAATCTGACAGAGGTTGAGAGGATCTGTGGAGAAGAATGGGAGAAACTCCCCAAATACAGGTGTACCAAGCTTGTAGCGTCATATCCAAGAAGTCTCAAGGCTGTAATTTAAGTTATGTAATTTAATTTATGCCAAAAGTACTTAAACAAAGTACTGGATAAAGGGTCTGAATACTTATAAATAAATCCGTTTTTTTTTTATATACATTTGAAAAAAGAAAAAACGTTTTGCTTTGTCATTATGGGGCATTGTGTGTAGATTTATGAGGGGGAATTGTGCCAAAAATAAGGGGTTAAATACATGTCTTATCTGTTGTCCATGAAATTAATCTGTTATCTAATGTGTTTGTATGGGCTAATAGCAGTCAGGAACCCAATTTTTTTTTGCATTAAATATTTTTCATGTGTATATTGTTTTATACTAAGGGATCTTAAAATTCAAAATCAAATAGCTAAATTATCCTTGGTATGACCTTCTTAAAACAATTCCATATAGCTTAGTAGATAGCCAGTAATAGTATAGTAAGAGCGTCCCTTTTCAGCGTTCGACAACATGGCAACCCCAACAGTTGAGACTTCAGTTCCGTTTCAAAAGTGCTGTCTGAAAGTGCTGGCTACAAACACGTACATTTCGATATTTCCTCCATTGGGCAGTCCTCCATGTCCTGAAATCGCTATGAATTCTGGATATTGTGGTTTGCTTACAATCAGGAAATGTAGCTGGCCGGTTTCTACCGATGAGATGCAAAAAAGCTTGTGTCGTGAGGAAATATATTTGAATTTAGAAAATGCTGTGTTATTAAAATAAGTACTTGTATTGCTCCATGAAGTAATCCAACAATGTGTACGCCACCATCTTGTCTATTTCAAGTCTTCTCTCATGATCAAGACAGGTGTCTGTCATCATGACATGCTGAACTTTGGGTTGGACACCCACCTGTCTAGATCAATGAATGGTCTTGTCCTGTTTGCGGTGTACGGCCAGCTGGATAAGACTGACAGTAGTGGTGTAGGGCTCGTAGACCTTAACCATCAACTGTTTGGACCTCTTGCAGAAGATTTTCTGGTACTGCATGTCTCCATAACCGCAGGGCACCTTAGAAGAACTCCAGATAACCTGAGTTTTACAAAGAGAAAAGGTCAAAAGAGAAAAGGGGTAGACTAAATTGATTACATGGTCTAGAAGGTACTCTGTGGTACTCTGTGGACCCCCCCTGTAACCCCCTCACACAAACACAAACCCATACAAACACTACCCAATTCATGTTTATGCCATACTGTAAATTGAGCTATCTTAGCCATCAGCTTTTAAATATTTTTGCCAACAGTCTTTATCCTTGTGCAGAACCAGGGGTTGGAAGCACATGCTGGTGGAATCAGATTCTGTACCACCTACAACAAAATGCAGAACATAGAAAGGGGGCATTGTTTGCAGAGAGAGAGCAGCCACAAACTCATTAGGGCACGTGAACAATCTCACCTGGGACTTGTTACTCTGTGGCTTGTTACCCCCTCATTTCATACGTTTTTTAATAAGAATGCCTAAGGTAGCCTCTATAGCTTATAACTTAGTTTACCATCTATTATTTAGATTACTTTGAACCATGATCATACCATAGCCTGTGCAATATTTTTGATACACAATTACACCCTCAAGTTATCATTGTTAGGTTAATAATTTGTACAGATCAAAGTCTTAACAGTATGATTACAATTATCTTTTTATTTATCTGTTAACATTGCCCTCAACCCAATGGTGGAACACAAGACAGAGGGAGAGAACTGACAAGAGAAAATAAACACACATGGCATGCATGATCATTGACTAGGCAACAACACATTCATCAAACAATGCACAACAAACAAGTTGGAAAGTAAGCCTAGATGGAGCAGAACACAGCTAGCAGCATTTTTTGATTTTTACATTTTTTAAATTGATGACTCTTGTTAGTTAACAGGTATATACACAGCAAATAGACATAGTAGTTCATAATATAGTAGCTTTCATAATGATAATGTGGTTTTACAAACAAGATGCAGCAATAGATGACATCAGCTTTTTACGCTTAAAGGAAAATACCACCCCAAAATCAATTCCCTTCATCAGTCCACTGCAGACACAGTCCCAAAATACCCCCAAGAGATAAATAGCCCCCAAGAGCTCCCCCATAACACAGAAAGCACTACAACACGATCATATGATGCCAAATGCAGCATATTGTGACACTCTCCAGATTCCGAAAAGTCCACACCCAAAAAACTTGATCACCGACTTGATCACCGACATGCAAAACACCCCGGGACTGCATCAACAGTGGACCAACAAGACCAAAAGACAGTCCCCTCAGTGACATTGGCACACAGCAGCAGATTTGACTCGGTATGTCAATGACTTGACCGTGCTTGTATATGCTACTGTTAACATTATTTTTATATGCATATATAGTATTATCCATTCGTAGTAAATTATACGAATAGGCACAAAAGGGGAGAAAACAAAAACAATAATTAAAGAATGCAGGTGCGTTAAATGGAGAAATCCCTCCCGCCAACCACCATCCACCCCCCTCCTTTTAGTTACTGTAGTGACTTTACTTTCTTTAATCTGATGACTGCTATCTCTAATGAAGTAACTGTGTTTAATTGTTACCCAATTAAATGAATCATGTAACAATTAACTTATTGGGATTTAGGGCACCACTGAAGAGGTAGTTTAAAGGTAGGTGAGTTTATTTCTTCACCTTGTGTTGAAGTTCAAAGTTCCAACCATTTCAAACGTGTAGCTCCCGCCTCACATTTCCTGATTTATGTTCATCCTTTTATTCACTCTGGGCAAAAAGGACAGTTCCATCAGGCATGCTCTCTGACCTCACTCAGGCCATGGCTACTTTAACTGCCTGTTCACCTTGGGGGGTTTGAACTTGCAACCTTCCGGGTTACTACTCCAACGCTCTAACCACTAGGCTACCCTGCCTCACTTACTATGCAAAGGTATATGTTAGCAAGTTATATCTTATGACTCTGAAAATCACATGCATATCTTAACAAAAATACTTTCATACTTTTTCAGATTATATGCCCAACGTATTGAATTTGTTGTCTTTACAGACAAAGGAGATATACTTTCCAAGTTACAGTATTTCATTTTTAATGACATCACAAAATCTAGTATTCACTTTTGTTCCAGTATTCACTTTTGAACATGTTAGAGTTTCAGCGGGAAAAGCCTGTTAACAAAGACATTCATTTTGTTCATAGTGGAGTGGAGAAAGAGTCCCCTTCTGCTGTAATTTACAACAGGGTGTGAACTGTAAACCCCCACCAGCTCCCTCTTCCCCTCTACTGTGGGTGAGAGAAAGTCTGGTTATTGTCAACCATTCCCAAGCTGATCTGACCCATTGTGATCCTCACAGGACAGTTATGACACTACTATGATGCCAGCTAAACACGATAACATTTTCCATCACAGCATCTCTGTTAAATAGAGAGCTCAACATTTTCTGTCATTAAGTAATGGAACAGATGGTAAATGGGATTGTTTTTGATATTAAAATGGAGAGCACACGGCAGATCATAATCCAGAATGATTTTACCCCTGAGCATTCCCACATCATATGGATGAAGATGCCCTGAGTGAGAGTACAATTGGGTGATTGTTTGGCTTTGATTTTGTACAATTTCTAGGGAGTAAAATGAGTTCTGTTAACAAAATTAAAGTGAATCATTTGGTAATTTGGATTTCTGGAAGATAGAGGTAAATTATGGCATATTGTTTGCCAATTGAGAACATTGTTGGATGATTGATCTTTTTTCCCACAATTCGTTGATTGAAAGCATCTTGAATGAGGCCTTCAGTAAAAAAAACTATTTTCTAAGTAGTACCTCATGCAAGGGATGAAGGTTAAGCTTCATTTCCCAAGGTACCCCATTAGCATGTATAGCCAAAAGTAATTGTACATAGAAAAATAATGAGGTGCCAGGCAGGTTGTGCTTTGTTGGATGTCTTGGAATACAAGAATACCCTCATCCCCAAAAATGTCTGAAAGTGTGTACACTCCATTGTCATGCCACAGGGGAAATGAGAAAGGGCGCTCTCCCAACAGGAGACTGAGATTATGGAAAATTGGTGATTTGAGATACCAGTTGGGTGTGATTCAACAATTATTTTCAGCCAGATGCCAACCAAAAATTTAGTGAGAAATTATAGGGCCAAATCTTAATTTTGATTGCTTTAAAGAAACATTGGAATAGATGAGGTAGTGTAGTCTGTGCGGATGCTTATTTTTTGTCTTCTATGGGACGCTTCTGAATTTAGCTAAATTGCAAGAGAACGCAGAGCAAATGACCAAGAGTCCCATTGAAGGTTTTTGAGGCTTACACCTGAGTTGTTTTGTCTCTGTAATAACAACAGTTTAATTCTTGTTTTTTTTTGTTCCTCCAGATACATTTTGAGATTAAGGAATCTTCATCCAGTAGCCATCAGGTGGTGCTATAGGGAACATTAAACTGAAAAAAGTTCTGTTCATTTTAACCACTGAAATACACGATTGAAATTAATAGGGAGATGTAGCCCATCCAGTGTCGATTTTAGAGTGTAAATATTGGTAGGGGGGGGGAAATGGAATGTGAGATGCATGCCAGCAAAGCCACTACACAACACACCACTATACAATACATTAATTGCACTATAACGGTGACAAACGGTGCCCACAATCTGTTAGGGCCTACATAAAGCTATCCCAACAGCAGTCCCAATATCTTACGACTGCTACACCTGGCTATCAGCGGAGTCTTGTCTTGCAGAAAAACAGTTCATTCAGCCTCATTTACTTCCTTTTGAAAAAACATAGCTGATATGGCTGACCTGCTTAAACAAATGTGGTTTCTAATGACAATTGGCATAAGGGGATGACAAGCGAATAAGAGGCAATCCGTCATTTTGATTAAGACATTAATGAGCGAGCTAGGACGGAAGTAGTCAATATATCTATTTGTTTAGCACTTCTGAAATGTACAGCGACAGAATTCAGAACATGCACCGTTCTTACAGTGTTCTCCTGTACACCAAGTCAGAACCGTAGGATAAATAAAGGGGGCAGCATATAAGCAGACAATAAAAGCTCTTACAATATTCAGTGATTACATTTGTCTAAAACAGGTTATAGGCTACATGTACACCACCAAGTCAGAACAGTAGGCAAAATTAAGAGCGGTAAATACACCAAATTACTAGGGTGAGGCACAGGGTCTTCTGTACTAACAATCTTTCTACACAGCATACACTTTGTATTGCTTAGTATCTTAGCTACAGTATACATAACTCCCTGGCATATTACATCATTTAAGTAGCAAATAGCCCCTTAATCATAGCCACTCCACTGAATAACAGGCTAGTGATTGCTTTGCAATGCTTGCAGTTAGCCACTATCACTGATTCCTTCCAAACCAATCATTGTTGATTTTGCGATTTGTGTACTGATTTATGTCCAATGGCTGATGAGCACCAATACGTTTTTACTATAATTTCTCTACGCTATTTCTCTGCATATGACAAGGATTCAAAAGGATTGCCAGTAGATTGTCGACTTGATTCATGATGATGACTGCTAGCTTAGATTTTTAAAGTACGATGTTGACATGACCAGTCCAATCAAAGCTACTGTACATATGTGATTTGATGTAATTTTATCTGTGGCCAAGTACCTTGAGCCTGCTTGGATGGGCACTTCTAATGTAACTATGGCAGGACCCAAGGGGCCAGAATGTTCTAGCTCTACTCTTAGACTTGACGGTGAAAAAAGCAATGAAGATATCTAAAAAAGTGGGGAAGAGACTGAGGAACATTCTGGAAGAATAATAACATGTCATTGGGATATACAGAGATATGTGATGTTTGGTGCCATAGATTGTGATAGGATCATGGCAGACTGACTGGCATACTGTCTGAGCTATGGGTAACAACAAAGAAAGAGGACAGCCTTGGGGAGAACTTCTGGAGCTGGAGAACTGACAGGAGCAGATGTTTCCAATTAGAACCATTGCAGATGGATTGGCGTAAAGGTTTTGGATCATTCATATAAAGTAATCACCGATACCCATGTGGTGTAACACTTCCCAGAAATAATGTCATTCTTGGTAATCAAAAGCCTTTTTTGCATCAAGTGAGAGAATTGCATTATGAGACTCAGCACTATCTGATGTTTTCGATGATATGGAGGAGTTGGCGAACATGATCAGCCACGAGGCTGGCTCCAGGTGCAGAGAGGAGACCAGACGAGGAATCAGCAGTTATGTATAAACATAATACTTTACTTAAAATCGGTAAAGGAAGGATCACAGTAACACAGGTAAATCACCAAACACCAAGTCTCAAAAACTCACTCAGGAGACAAACTTACACTGCACATAATTCAAGCTTCAGCAAAGGACAAACCGAAAACACACCTCTTTTAACAGGGAAATTATAATGAGTAATAGGACACACCTGGGCGTTGTTAATGTCGCTAGGACGGTCTCTGCCGCCCTCTGGTGACAGGTGGAACCATGACAGTTTGGTCATTATGAACTAGAATGGTCTAAAGGGTTTGAGGCGAGATGCCAACATCTTGGCATAGAGTATAATGTCTGCATTCAGCAGAGATAGGTGGAAATAGTAGCCTAAACATTCAGAAGGGTCTTTGTCCTTCTATAAAAGCAATAAAATAATAGCAATGTTATCATTTTCGTTCGTGACAGCAGAGTGAATTAAATCTAATAAGAGTGGACGTAATTGGTGCCAGAACCTGATGTAAAATTCAGGTGGTATGCCATCCAGCCCCGGAGATGTACCTTTATTCATATTTTGGGTGGTATTTTTTTTATACCTCTGACAGTGTTACAGCGGCATCTAATGAGTGGAAGGCATCCGAGGAAAGGCATGAGAGCTGTAAAGGGCTTAAAAAGAAATTACACACTTGTTCACTGTAGGTCACATCTGAGCAGTACAAATTGAAATAACATGTCTGAAATGTATTATTAATTTCAGTTGGGTTTGTAGTAGTGCTCCCATTAGGTCATGTAATTGACGCAATGTTTGAAATCAAATAAATGACTAGGTTGTGCACTATTTAGCTGCACATTTTGTCTTGTTCTATGTGTAAGGACGTTTGCTCGGTGTCTAAGTAACTGGTTGAGATATTTAATCAGTAGCTCTCCCTGTAAAATTAAATCTGATGTGGCGGTCGTGCATATTCTGTTCAAGGACCGCTATTTTGTTTTCTAAAGAAAATGCAATGCTTTTATCTTTGACAAAGCCCTTTAAAACACTTGACAACATGCAAGGATCCTCCACAGATGGTTTATTAATACTTGTACATTTAATGAATTGCTCTTCCATTTCTCTTACGAATCCTTCGTCCTGCAGTAGGGTTGAATTGAAGCGCCAACGGAGAGCTCGGGTTTTGCCACCTGGGACCAACATTTTACAACTAACTGCTCTGTGATTGGACAGTGCCACATGTGAAATATCAATGTCAGTTGACTTCCCAATTAGATGCCTGGAAGCAAAAATATAATCTATACAGAAAATATTCGACATTACGTTGTGATGTGAAAAAGGTACATTCTCTGGCAGATGGATTTGTAGTATGCCAAACATCGATGACAGCGCAGCGAAGCCCATTTTCTCAGAGCTGAGGATGGAAGTCGCTGTTTTTTTCCTTCAGTTAAGCCAGTTCTGTCCAGTCCGTGTAGACAAGTCGCCACCTATGATTGGGCTGAAGTCAGACAAATCAAGATTTAATGTGGTTAGCTCCATATAAAATGTCATGTAAAAAAGGTTTGGTGTATAGACGAAGATGAAGTTTACCATTACCATGGTTTAACAGGTATGTGGATATCGCCAGCTTTACTTTCGCACCCCAGTATTTCTACTTGCACATCATCATCTGCATATCTATCACTCCAGTGTTACTGCTATGTTGTAATTATTCCACCACTATGGCCTATTTATTGCCTTACCTCCCAAATCTTATTTCATTTGCACACACAATGTATAGATTTTTCTATTGTGTTACCGACTGTACGATTGTTTATCCCATGTGTAACTCTGTGTTGTCTTTTTGTCGCACTGCTTTGCTTTATCTTGGCCAGGTCACAGTTGAAAATGAAAACTTGTTCTCAACTGGCCTACCTGGTTAAATAAAGGTGAAATAACTTCTTTTTTTTAAATCGTAGGGAAACAGCAGAGGAAACAGCAGATGGAGCAGCCCCCTATTCACATAGACATGACAGTTGTGGAGAAGGTGGAAAGTTTTAAGTTCCTTGGCTTACACATCACAGACAAACTGAAATGGTCCACCCACACAGACAGCCTGGTGAAGAAGGAGCAGCAGCGCTTCTTCAACCTCAGGAGGCTGAAGAAATTCGGCTTGTCACCAAAAACACTCACAAACATTTACAGATGCACAATTGAGAGCATCCTGTCGGGCTGTATCACTGCCTGGTACGGCAACTGCTCCGCCCACAACCGTAAGCCTCCCTAGAGAGTAGTAAGGTCTGCACAATGCATCACCGGCGGCAAACTACCTGCCCTCCAGGACACCTACACCACCCGATGTCAAAGGAAGGCAAAAAAGATGATCAAGGAAAACAACCACCCGAGCCACTGCCTGTTCACCCCGCTATCATCCAGAAAGCAAGGTCAGTACAGGTACATCAAAGCTGGGACCGAGAGACTGAAAAGCAGCTTATATCTCAAGGCCATCAGACTGTTAAACAGCCACCACTAACATTGAGTGGCTGCTGCCAACATACTGACTAAAATCTCTAGCTACTTTAATAATTAAAAATTGGATGTAATAAATGTATCACTAGCCACTTTAAACAATGCCACTTGACATAATGTTTACAATGCCTACATTACTCATCTCATATGTCTATACTGTACTCTATACCATCTACTGCATCTTGCCTATGCCGTTCGGCCATCGCTCATCCATATATTTTTTTATGTACATATTCTTATTCATTCCTTTACACTGTGTATAAGGTAGTTGTTGTGAAATTGTTAGATTACTTGTTAGATATTACTGCATGATCAGAACTTGAAGCACAAGCATTTCGCTACACTCACATTAACATCTGCTAACCATGTGTATGTGACAAATAACATGTGATTTGATTTGATTAGTACACCTAGTTTGGTTTTAATCCAGAGAAGTTAGAAAAAGTATCCTAGATCCTGTATGAGGCTGTGGAGGGTTTATAATTGTGGATTTAAAAGAAAACATGAGTCATCAGCTTACAATGACACCTTTGTTGTTAAGCCATGGATTTCTAATCCCTTAATATTTTTGTTGGATCTCATTTAATTTTAACAGCTAACATTTCAATGGCAAAAAAGTAATAGATATGCCAAAAGCGGACAACCTTGTTTTACACCTTTTGACAATTTAAAACTTTCTGAGATGTAGCCATTAATTACTATTTTACTCCTAGGTTTACTATACATAATCTTAACCCATTTTATAAGAGATTCTCCCAAATTGAAAATAATCCAGGCATTTATATGTAAACTCAAGTCAGCTATGAAAACAAGGCTTGGTTTCCCCAATATTTCATAGTTTTGTTGTTTCCAGTAATTGTCTTATATTATCTCAAATGTATTGTCCATGTAAAAAACTTGTTTGATTAGGATGAATAATATCTGACAAAAGCTTTTTAGTTCTATGCGCTAAGCATTTAGCTAGAATTTTTGCATCAATACACTGAAGTGTAAGAGGCCTCCAATTTTTAAAATGGAGTGGATCTTTATATATATACCACCTGAATCCTGTTTCAGTAATAATGAAATCAGACATTTTTGTTGAGTGTCCGATAATCTACGATTTAAGTGGAAGTGGTTAAAACATGCAATAATGGTCCTTTGGGTATATAAAAAAAATATGGTATACCTCCACTGGTATGCCACCCAGCCCTGGAGTTTTAACAGACTTAAAGGCTTTAATTGCATCAAGAAATTCCTCATTTGTAAATTGGCCTTCACATGAGTCTTTCTGTACAGCTGTTAATTTTACCTTACTTATAGGAAAGAAATCCATACAATTAGCTTCGGTTAGTGGAGATGGTGGAGACTGAAACAAAAACATATGCTTAAAGTACTTACTTCCTCTTTCAAAATATCGTTCAGTGAATCATGAGTAACTCCATCATTTGTATAGTTTTAGTTTTTTTTAAATGGTAGCATTTCTATGTTGAAGATTGAAAAAATAATTTGGTGCATTTTTCCCCATATTCCTTCCAGTTCTCTTTATTTTTATAATCTATTACACTGAATCTTTCTTGAATAAGTTCCTCCATTTATTTTTGTTTTTCCTCTAACTTACTCTGAGCCTCTATGGTAGATTGTTTTTATTGCTTTCTGTCTGTACTGTTAGTCCTTCAATTTCCTTTGTTAATATGGACTCTTTTGACCTAAATTGCTGTAGTTTTATAGATGAGAACTGAACTGCGTGGCGCCCTAGGGCGCATTTAAAAGTGCCCCATACAATAAGGGTATCTGCTGTGCGTATGTTATGTCAGAAGAAGTCAGTTATAAATTCTTCGGTCCTAGTTAAAAACAAGTTTTCATCCAGTAGGCTTTGATTAAATTTCCAATATCCTCGCCCACGTGGAAATTCTGCAAGAGTAATATATAACTATGTGATGATCCGACCGCATTCTGTCCCCATCAACACATTTTAAACTTTTGATGCCAGAGAGAATGTCATAAGAAAGTAATCAAGATGACTAGCTTGGTTAAGCCTCTGCCATGTATATCTCACTAGGTCAGGGTATTTAAGTTTCAGACTATTCATGATATACCATGGCCTCTTGTGCATTATGCCTGTATTGTCTGATAATCTCACTGTTTTAATATCCAAACATTCATTGAATGTTTAAACATGTTTCCACTGTGATGATAATCATCAACACTTGGGAGTAGCTTTTCAAACAAACCTTTATTACTTGTTATGACATTTGCCTAATAATGATACTATTTGCCTGCTGTTTTCCGAAAAGCAGGAAATTAGTATGAGCAGCATTGAGGCAAGACGAGCATCTCCCTTTCAGACCTTTCATTCTCTTTCTTCTTCAAAGGGGCAGGGTGCTTATGACACTGAGATGAGAGTCTTGTATTCCTGAACCTCTTGCCGCGGAGTCTTTCATGCTATCACCCACATTTATGTATCAGTGTCAGCGCTGCGTTCACCCTGGTTTCAAAAAGACTTTGAGCAACTTTCACAGTCAGTGCTGAGTTCTGACTCTTTACCTGGTTACCACAAAAGGAAATAAAAGAACATGTGAGTGCCTCCTCGAGTGATGTGTTGCAGTGCCTACCTTCTCCTCTGGAAAACTAGCATTCAAACAGAGCTTGCTCACACTGGCACACACGCACGCACACGTGTGCCAACACACTGAGACATAAAATGTACCTCTAACAGTGAAAGTTCTAAAGACCACAATAACTTTGTTCGTGAGATTATACCTGGCATCTACAGGATTCCTTATGCATTTGGCAATTAAGGACACCTGTATAATTGCCAAATTAGCTCATCCATCATTTAGGATAAAAAATAAGTTAAATCAAATCAAATCAAATTGTATTAGTCACATGCACCTTACAGTGAAATACTTACTTACGAGCCCCTAACCAACAATGCAGTTTAAAAAAAAATCTATGTAAAAAATACAAATAAGAATAAGAAATAAAAGTAACAAGTAATTAAAGATCAGCAGTAAAATAACAATAGCGAGACTATATACAGGGATGTACTGGTACAGAGTCAATGTGCGGGGGTAATATGTACATGTAGGTGGGGGGCAATGCAAATAGTCTGGGTAGCCATTTGATTAGATGTTCAAATAAACCAGAGCATATTTTCACAGGTGTTTAAATATAATGTATTGCATTAGTGAGTCACTACACCACACATCTTGTAGTCCTTGGTTTTGTCCTGACCTCCGATGTGAAAAGGTTACCCAACATTTGAAGTGAGATACCTATGAGTTAATGTTTAAGAAGTTGAACAAATATAAAAGGGTGAGGCAGATGCTATGAGGAATAACATTATGTGAAGGTTTTTTTTTGCATTTTTTTAGTATGGTATGTTTCATGGTGGATTTCAATATGCACTACATGACGTCCTTGTATGACATTATAAACAGCATAGCCACTTGTAGCCGTATTCAATTATAGCCATTTGATTTCACCAAAAAAATGTGAGCCATGAAAGATGCACTACAATTTCTTGAGGATTAGATAGGATGTTGACAGCAGCAATACTGTTTGATGGAGGTACTGTGAGTCAAAATGGAGCTACATCAGAGTTCTATTTCATTTTTCAAGGCTAGATCATACCATAATTCAGCAGATGCTAAGGGCCTTTCAAGAAAGATGTTGAATCTGGCCTGAAGACGAATTAAACTTGTTGTAATGAATAAATGTCAATATCAATTGCCAGAGTATCTTGACATACAACACACACGGTCTTTCACAGCATATTGTGATTGTACACCATAATCACCTAATAATATATGAAAATGATAACCTGGAAAGGCCTCACAGCTTAAGTGCATTTTCGGCTCTCGGTTCTGTTCCCTATCACCTATACCCCACTGTGCTCTGTGAATCAGAAGAGGAAAGGTGAACAGCATGCCTGTGAAATGGTGAGACATTTAAACACAGCTTTTCCTTTTCTAATTGCTTACAGGCTAATAACGTTGTTGCTTTAGCAAACAGACTGTTCTAAAGAAACATTATAAATGTGTTCCACATTGTTAGACAGTCCACTGTCTTTATTTCGCATCCACAGTAGGTCCCACTGCTAACATTCATCTAGCCCCATTTTGTCTTTTATAATTCTCATTATTTTATCTGGTGAGTTTCATTTAGATTGTAGCTCTTTCTAGTTTCTGTTATTTATTTCATTGAAAGGTTGATCTCTTTTTCATCTGCTTTGACTAACGGCAAGCTCATTGCTTGTTATATTTGACTTATCTGACAAAACAGTGTGTTGTGTAATTTCAGCGCAAATGATCTCATTAGCTTCCTTTGATATAGCTCGTGTCGGCTTGAGAGAGATGAGGAGGAGTAGGAGGAGAAGGAGGTGCATGTCGGGGAGAGGAGATAACAGTTTGCCTGCTCAAGCGTAGGGTTCAACGGAGTGTTTTAAGGGAACAACCTGTTTTCTCTCGATAAAGTGTATGATTCATAAACCACAAAGGGCATTTCTGCCTGTATCTTGATGTAACTGCAGCCATGTTTCAGGTTTGACAGGTCAATCTCCATGACAAACATTGCTTTAAACAGAGATCTCAGTGACAGACATGGGGGTAAGGGACAAAATTGGTGGAAAGAAAGTGGGGGAAAAATGGGCAGGCAATTGTTCTGAGAGAAAGTGCAAAGTGAGCGCAATATGGCAGGCTTAAAGACAAACGTTCAAAGGTGAAAGTAAGTCTGAATTGCATCAAAGATATGGTACAGCATGCAATGAATACAAGCTCACATTCTCACACACACCTATCACAGAAACCTACGTTGTTCATTAATGCGGTATCTCACAATCTCTTTTGTTCTTGTTAAATTTCACTGTTCTGAGGCGATAACTTTATAGTTCCACCAAGTGTTTGGAGGAGGTATGGTGAAGACGGAAATGAACAAAGAAGAAATACACAATGTGCATGTATCAAAAAAAGTACAGTTTCTGGGAGGTGAGGAAAATAGTGGGTACAAAATAGTGTTTTGTATAGGCATTTTGTAAATAAATAAAAACAAGTTATTTTTTGTATTTGTATTTTTTTTTTTACATCATCACAAATGTCCACATACAGTTATACTGTTTGTATGTGATATTGCATGTCAGAGTACCACTTCAAACAAGGATTCCAATACTAGGTCAGCCTGGCCCAGTCTGAAAGGAGCACATTTGAGAGGTATTGAGCTAGGTCAGTGAGCTCTACCCTCTTAGGGATCACTGTGCCCTCGTCTATTTCCTGCTCTCTCCAACCCCCCTACTCTGCTCTCTACTAGTCAATCTTCCTTCTCATATTTTTTTTCTGACTTCCTCCTGCCTACTGAAAGAGGAGTCACAATTGTAACATGGCTCTGAAGAAGTCTGATGAAATAGAAAACCAAATACACGAGGTGAAAGGTACTACCCGTACTGATGAATGCCAAATCGACCAGCAATCATGCTGTTGGGGAAATTGATCCCAGCTTGGTCATTTCTGTGGTGCCGGTCAGCGTGAGCCCTGCTGCCTGCCCCATTGCAATAGTATGCTCTGTGGTATGTCAGTTGTCACACATGTTATCACAATGTCAGTTCCAAGGTTGTAGCTGTTCATGCAAATGTTGGCTGATTGTGATAGTTCTAATCTAAGTGGATTCTGCCTACAGAACCCTGTCACATTTACTCATGTTACCACATGGTGTTGGTCTTCTGGGTTTGCAGTGTAAATAATACAGTTGTATCGTTCTGCAAATTACCAAAGAACGTATCACTTATTCATTGTACCGTATCACAAGAGCTGCTCAAACTATACAAAAGCTTTTAATAAATCAGAGTCTTTTGTTTAATGAGCTTGGAAGAGTACCAGATCTGAAAATTAACCAACAGTGTTTGTTTTTCTTGTGAGTGTCCGCTTTCCCCTCTCTCTCTCTCTCTCTCTCTCTGCAGAGAGGGTGAGCTGATGTTTTTTTTTTTTTACTGTCTCTTTTTTTGATTACTCTCTCAGCTTGGTTCTACTTTCATAAAAGAATGAATGTGTTCATCGGGAGTCACTGGGAGATGTGGCTCACCAGGAGACCCCATGAGAAAATGATGGAGCTTTTTTGACAAATGCATATGCACAATGGAGGGGCTTACAACGCAGAGGTGAGCCCAGGCGGGTCCTCAGGCAAAACACGTGTGTATGCACGCACGCACGCACGCACACACACACACACACACACACACACACACACACACACACCTCAAAAGTAATTTAGACGATCGAAGAGCAATGGGAGTTGTGCTATATTTGAGCCCTCCACAGTAGGCCTACAGTAATTGAAGACATGTCACGTATGGTCCTGGATTTAATTGGCCATTTTAACTCTCACATGTCATTTGAAGTGCCGTTTGGAGTCCATCTAAAATGTAAACACACAGCAGTTAAGTGACTGAGTGAACGTCACAGCGCAGTACATTTTTAGGAACTCCCTTGAAAATGATCATCTGCTCCTCATTCGCTGCTGCCTGTATGACCCTGGCATCCATTTTCTGCCTGGCTGAACCTGATTCTGATCTTTGGCCACAGGACTCTGAAACTACAGGTAGAGTATTCCTTTAGAGTGTGTGGTAGAGAAACCGGGAGACTGATACCCAAGGTATGAGAAACCTTAACCTCGGTTTCATATCTAAACCATGATGAGAATATAAAATGAGAACAGATGCTTTGGTATGTTTTTTTAGCTAGTGAGTAGTCCTCTGAGTACATGTGCTCTGTAAATGTAGTCATTGAATAAAATTATAACCACATAGGCAGTAAGTAGGAACAGTGACAGATTTAGGTATAGGCGACCTGGGCAGCCACCCAGGGCGGTATCTTGCTGGGGGCGGCACATGTATGGTATGTTAGAATGGTATGTTTCAGGGTGGATTTCAATATGCACTACATGACGTCCTTGTATGACATTATAAACAGCATAGCCACTTGTTCGGCGCCCACACTAAAAACATAGGAATGGTGACATTTGCCCCATCGGTTTTCTGTCACTCATTTGTACGTCACGTCATTGATATCATGTCACCGTGTGGGACTGTGGGTCAGTTGTCTGAGTGGGAGCCCTGATTCTAGTTTGTGAGCTAGGCAGGCTACTGCCTGGGAATGTCTCCCACTCAGAAGTACGAGATGGGGAGGGGTCGGGGGTAGGTTGACCTCAGGTCTCCCCACTGGAAGCCCGAGGTAGGGGGAGCAGGGGGAATCTATCAAATATCGCACCTCTAACTTTGTACAGTACTAATGCAAATAGTAAAATCAGTCACACTACGAAATGCTACCAAATAAACCACAATTCATTCATAATACTGTGAATATGTAGTTTCACAGACAAATTGTTGCTTTTTTTTCTGGTTTGTGCGAAATCGTTAAGAATAATATAAAACCAGTCTGCACACCACCAAGGTGAATTGGTTTAGTCTTGACTCTTAGTTGACAGTATTGGGGGATGGGTAATGTATTGATGCTCGAGTGCCAAATCAATAGAAATTTGTTTCTATTTGTCTTTGTAACTTCTTTTTGATATTGATGAGTCTTATTTTTATATATATTTTTATATTTATATATCGTTTTAAAATTGTAGGATTATTTATTTGTGTTGTTCCAAATGTCTGAATAAAAATGACAGTTAATGCAGAATGGTGCTTTCTGGGGGGGTCTGTCCAGGGAGCCATACAAACCGGAACCGCCACTGAGTAAGAATGTTTGTATCTGATATCTTCAGAACCCACACCACAATGGATGATTATGTCATGTGCTGAGGGTGATGGAGGTTGTTTTTATCGTTCTATAACCAGGAATATATCTTCCATATTCTTCTCCTTATAGCAAGCAGTTCCCCTTGTAGTACTGTCCAGGGCGTATCGTTTTATTGGCAAAGGACCCAATCCTGCAGACGGCTGATCGCTCCCTCAGCCCACCAGTTGTGAGCAAGTTAATAATTTTAGATCAGGCTAAGAACATCACCCAAGGGGATTCTGGGGTTCTGCTGTCGAGGGATTATTCGAGTTTGGGGAATACTGTCCCTTTATCTCTCCCCAGCTTCTTTACAGAAGCTCCTCTCGGGCTGCCTGTCAGTTCAAAGCCCTTGAGTTTCGATGGTTTTATCAATGGTGATCCTCCCACTATTACATAGACCCCCCCTCCCCCCATCTCTCTCCACCTTCCCTTTTTGCTGATAATTCCTCATTGTGAGAATGAAAAAAAGTTATCACTGTTTAAACCTGGGTAATTTTGAGCTTCACTTAGTAATGGTTCCTTTTTTGTGTCTGTGGCCCTTGTTCCACATTCCAACCTCACCCGTACCAGTATGCTGACATGATCTGTGCTGGAATAATATTATTAATTTGTGAATCGTGGCCTATTCTCAGCCAGCAGCACCGGCTGGTACAGTGAGACAGCAGTTTGCAGCAAAATGCATCTGAGGGCCATTGTACTTACTAAAGGTTATCGTCATTTTCTTCTCATCCCCACTCTATAAACTCATCCTTTTCTCGACAGAGGATTAGCACATGTATTATCTGTGTGACCTCAGAGCTGAGGGCCTGAGGGCTATCCTGTCTATGGTTTTTAATTCCCCAGGGGGCACAGAAAGGAGGGGAAGCAAGTGTCAAGTGGAGGGTAAGCAAACCAGACCATGAGCTCAACATATCTGGATGGGGGCACAGAAAGGGAGAGTGACAAAGGGCTGGATTTTGATTGGCAATTATAGTGGAGCCCAGGCACAATGAGGCTGTGGATTTTATTTTTGTCTCTCTGTCTTTTAATCACATTGCGCGCCCTCTCAGACAATGAATTAATGTCCCACTTTTTCTTCTTCTCTTTTTTCATGTGGCTTTAATAATGGTGGGTAATACAATTTACAGGCACGGTCTTAAAATTTAAATAAGGAGACTGAAGGAATGAAAGGCTCTGGACGTCTGTGGAGAGTTGCCGGTGCAGATGGGAGAGAGGAAGAAAGTGTATAGGGATATGATAACCACACACTCTTCGATGTCAGTTCAGGTAGGTTTTTAAGCACACTATTTATTAGCTGCAAGTGTTGCCCTTTTATTCTTTTGTGGTTAGGGCTGATCATGATCAAAAGACTCAGACGAATCATGTGCAATTGCCGTAGGATAAAAAAAATGAAATAAATAAAAGGTTTTACAGTTTTACCTTTTGAAATCTGAAAAGTTGCTTCAAAATAACTGACAGAAATACTTCCATTTAATTGATCGCTAGGACTAGCAAACCACTAGCTAGCAATACTAGCTCTGTTCTGGCTGTCTTTGAAACACTATCACTATATGTAATTATACACAACATCCCAGTTCTCCATATCAGCATGGATCCACAGAGAGAATCTGTGTTATGTTGGTAAACCGTAAAGGCAAACTAAACTCGAATTAAGCTCTAGTCTGCATAGAATAATGTGCTTGTAAGGGTTCTCGTCCTCCTCTTCTGAGGATGAGTAGCGAGAAGGATCGGAGGACCAATGCGCAGCGTGGTAAGTGTCCATAATGTTTTTTAATAAATACAATAGAACACTCGAACAAAACAACAAACGATGACGTGAATATACAAAACTGAAAACAGTACCGTGTGGATCAAACACTCACACGGAAAAACAAACACCCACAACCCAAAAGTGAAACCCAGGATACCTAAGTATGATTCTCAATCAGGGACAACAATTGACAGCTGCCTCTGATTGAGAACCATACTAGGCCGAACTCAAAAGCCAACATAGAAAAACAAACATAGACTGCCCACCCAACTCACGCCCTGACCATACTAAAACAAAGATATAATAACAGAACTAAGGTCAGAACGGGACCGTGCTGTGATTATGCTGGCAATGCAAGGGTTAACATCTAGTATCTAACCTAATAACATCCCTGTCCAATACATCATCCCCGAATTCGATTAAAGCTGTGATTTATTTATTTGTTTAGCAGTGAGACCCTGCTGTCATTATTTTCTCTTGTAAATAATTCAATAAAAATGTCAGCTCCCTCTCTAGTCTACATTAAAATGATGTGTAATAAAGACAGTGAGGCCATGCAGCAGCACACGGGTGCAGTGCTCAGGACTAGCACAAGAAGCAGCAATAACCCTTGTTCTTAACTTCTCTCCACCTATGGGCAGCAGTTGTCTTTTGATTGCTACTTCTGGGGGACAGAGAGGCAACCACCAACCCATGTGTCCCTCTGCAACTCTTCTTTCTAAGCCGGCCCACCAGGAGCCAGTTCTAATCTCCTATAGGTATGTGGAAGGCATTGGAGCGGCTGGTTGCAAAAAAAAAAGCCATTGGCACTCAGGGGACCATTTCTCCTCTAGAAGTGGCTGCTAGACAATAATTGCGGCAAGTCTGGTAGGTGAGAGGGAATATGACAATCTGAGATGGCAAATAGATTTTTGCTCTGCATGGAGCTGAGGCTCACATAAACAAGGAGAGAAAAAAATAATTAGTTGAATGGGAAGAGGAAGCTGGTGTTCAATTGGGCAGGGTGGTATTGCATCAATTCCTGTTGCAGAAAACATACAAGTATTAAAGAGAGGTATTTCAGACGCCTCTCAGTAGGAATGTTTCATCACACAGACTATAATTCCCAAACAATGCTGTTAAAACAACCTTTCCTCGCAAATTAATATACGTGTAGTTTCCCGTTAAGATACATGTTTTTACTTCAACTGCTTGGAAACTATGGGGATTCATACAATTGTGGCATTCCATTTCAAGGATTCAAAGAAACATACACATAGCTTTCATAGCAATCAATGCGCCATATTTATCGCTTCAGTATGGTGGAGGCCTGACATTTTTCTTATGCATTTTTCTATAGGAGTCGTGTCACATTGTGTTCATCCAACATATTTTCTCTTGCGGGAAACCCATTGTCTCAGTAAAAAGCATCTCATTTTATTCTTTGACTTGTTTACTTGGCTTACTGTGACTGATGCTTGCTTTGTTGAACAGTTGTGGAGCGTGACAGTGCTGTGCCGAGCTTGTGTAGTTTGGCGAAGAAAGGGAGAATTTTACATTTGATGTTGGGGACTCTTTCATATGAGACTTAATGACTCATCGCCAGCTGCCATAATTGCTCTTTCTGATTTTAATAGGAAATTGGACATAATATCAGCTTAATGTGCAGTGTCGTGAACACTGCTTTTTAGAAATGCTTTCCTTTTTAGCTATGATAATAATGGTAATTACAAAGATTATGCTTTAATTGCTAAGGGGGATAAATTAGGTCTTTTTTTTCTCTCCCCTATCTACCAGCTCTCTCGTTGTGTAGTCTTGCAACAGGTTGCATCAGACATTAAAGGAATATTTGAACATACAAATTGGTCATATGCAGCTACAGCAATGTCAGAATTCATCAAATAATTTGGAATTTTATTCAACCTGTATGAAACTTTACTGTGAAGACACATTGTTTTTCATTGAGGTTCTTGCAATTTCAGATTTGTTTTTAAATCTAAAAAATGATATCATACATATGTATCTATTATTACTGTTTGTCAGCTATAACCTCATAATTTGAAATCAATTATTGAAACAGAGCTGTCTGGATGTAACACACAAAACAATATAATCTACAGTAACTAGATTAGTCTTATTATCATCCATTTGTTTGTTTGTTTCAACATGTACTGGATGGAACATCTGAAAACAATGTTCGACCTTGGCGTTAGTTCTTTTTGCCAGAATGCAATCCTGGGTAAGAAAGACCAGTGTTGGCAATTAAAATTGAATCTCATTATGTGCTTCTTTGAAGAAATAGGGGAAAAAAAACATTTACACATCGGCACACACGCTCACATAAACACACCGACAGATTACACTGTCATACAAACCTAGGCTGCACATTTTCCTATTCCAGACCAGTAATTATGAACTTGGTGTCATCTGTTTGACAGGCTCATCCCTCTCCTCTTTGAGGATATCTGACGGGAACATCACCTTAGAGCTGGGGTGTCAGCTTTGAAAACTGTCTGATGGCTCTTCAGAAAGAGACCTCATGCCCGTGGTGAGGTGAAAGCCTATTGTTTTGTTTATTTAATATCAACAGACTATCTCAATAAAGGGCCATTGGGCTTCTTTATCTGCCTTACGGCACTGGGGATTGGTGTCATTGGAATTCTCCCTATTCAGGCTTTGAAAGCATTTTCTCCTGAAGCATGTGAGGGGAATACAGTTGAGTTGTTGCCACAAAGGGCATTGCATTAAAAAGCCATACCTCTGCTGGGTGACCTTTCACTGCACTGGGAGGTTGGCAAATTCCCTTTGGACACCTCGTCTGGCACTGTGATGGGAATGGCTCATGTGGTCAATAGATTCCAAATCAGGGATTCAAGGTGCAAAGTCAAAGACCATCCAGGCAAATGGCAACTTGTTTTTTGAGCCATTTCTATTGAAGCTCTCTCTGGGTGACTAGATGGTATGAATGCATGTTGGGGGCAAACAAGACTAAACGTATAAATTAAGACCCCACAGGAACAGAGAATGCTCAAACTGCTTCCTGCTCTGTTGCTAAGACAGATGTCCTCTCGAGTCTGTGCTCATTCAAGTAAAGTAAGCATTTCACCGTTAGTCCTCAACAGTTGTTTACGAAGCACGTGACAAATAACATTTGATTTATTACATTTTATTCTAAGGCATGCTTTTTAAATACATGAATCTGCCCCATGTACTGTATCGCCATACAAAGTATTACATGGTTTTATATAGATTTTGCTTATTCTTTGCGAAGCCCTTTAAAATTGATTTGTAGATCTTTATGCAGTTTCATCTTTTGTTCATGGGGTGCCGAGGATGTCAACGGATTTCATTGGGCATGTACTAACAGCCAGGGCCGCCCCCAAGCATAAGCGACATAAGTGGTCTCCTAGGGCCCCAGGTATATATATATAATATATATGCATATATATATAATATATATGCATATATATATAATATATATGCTATATATATATATATATATATATATATATATATATATATATATATATATATATATATATATATATATATATATATATACTTTTTGGAACTCAATCTGTTGAGAGTTAGAACAGTAGAATACACCAGGTTCATTTTCAAAATGTGTTTGCAAATCAGCAGTGTTTTTCTTGTTTGGTCAGATACTGACAGTTACTCAGTTAGCCCATGTCAGCTAACAATTTTTTTGATTGGTAAATTAGTCTAGCCGGGCCTCCTGAGTGGTGCAGTGGTCTAAGGCACTGCATTGCAGTGCTAGAGGCATTACCACAGACCCGGGTTTGATCCCAGGCTATGTCCCAGCCGGCCGCGACTGGGAGACCAGTGAGGTGGCGCACAACTGGCCGAGCGTGTCCAGGTTAGAGGAGGGTTTGGCCGGCCGGGATATACTTGTTCCATCATGCTCTAGCGCTGACTTCGGTTGCCAGGTGTTTCCTCCAACACATTGGTGCAGCTGGCTTCCGGGTTAAGCGAGCAGTGTATCAAGAAGCAGTGCAGCTTGGCAAGGTTGTGTTTCGGAGGACGTATGGCTCTCGACCTTCACCCCTCCGAGTCCGTACGGGAGTTGCAGCGATGGGACAAGACTGTAACTATCAATTGGGGAGAAGGGGTAGAAAAAAGTACTGAATAAATATATAAAAAATAGTTTAACCATTTATCTAAACTTGTAGTAATCTTGGTCGACCGGGCCACTAAAATGTTTTGCCTGTGAGGTGGTGGGGCCCCCCAACAAAATGTAGCTTAAGGCCCCCAAAAGGCTCTGCTCACACGGCAAAACCTTCACCTCATCTATAATCTTACATTTAGACACTTTACAATTGGAGGGTCTACATTATCATTATGAAACTGGAACTTTACAATTTTCTGAATTAACAAGGTGGATACATCAAACATTTCTTGCCTCATTATAGCTTGTAATGTGTCAGTTGTAGCTTTTAGGGTTTGAAGATTGAGAGAAAAGAACAGGAATTGCACTTAATCCTGTGACAATTTAGCGTTTCAGCATGCATGTGACTTAATGAGTCAATGGGACAAGATGAATAACCATACATATATCGCTGTCGAATTTCTTTTAAAGATGCTTCAAAATATGCTTAATCCTGTTCTTAAGTGTTTTGAAGGAAAGCATTTACTGTCACATTTGTTTCCGTAAATACATGCTGAATCTGTGCATTTCTCTATTGTATTCGACAATGAAACGTCATAAACAACATTATGTTAGACATCAAAATTGGATATATTTGGTACATACTGGAGAACAATTTTCCCACTTGAGATGGTAGCATCGTTTCTACATAATGATGACTACCACCCTTCAGGGATCAGGACATTATTTAATATCCTGTCTTGTGGTAGGCCTACAGACACTCTCTTCAAATGAGCTCACTGACTCAGTCACACATTAGTATATCAGCTAGATAGACACATAGTAAGACTGACTCTAATATATGTATTCAACGTTTTGTTTTTGTGACATAACAAAAGGAATTTTATGAACATCTCTTAAGGCAAATCATTGTTAGTTGCCAGGCTGCTGTCCATCATTATCCATGTCTCTTTCAGTGCACATTATCAATACCACACAATACCCAATGTGGTTGAACATATCCTGACGCCTTAAGGGGAATCAGAACTGGTTACAGAAATCATTTTCTTTCTCATGGAATCTTACAAGTTTCTTATGTCTGCGTGGATGTACCTTGGTCTCATGAACCATATCTTATGGGCCTTATTATTATTAAAACAATTACATCAGTGTTCACCTCAAGCTAGGCTTAAAGTGTTTTTACCTTGTTAAAACAGCACGTTTTTTTAATAATGAAGATTCCCTGCAGCTGTTGTTGACCTATCCCTCCTCGCCGAGAAACTGCGTTGCAGGGAATCGAAAGGAAGAGTTCCCACCTCAAATGTTAATCACAGTCTCTTCCCTGAACTGTTAGCAGCATGAGTGGGGTTGGCGGATGGTGAATATTTGTGAAAAGAATGCAATCTTTGTACTTTATCTATTTTTCTCCCCCTGTTCACTTAGTGAAGACATAAGGACTCTCACAGTCAGGTACATTTGGGCCTTAATGATGTCATGGTGAGGCCAGCTCGATGCTGAGCTGACCTTGATGAACACATAGTTTGTTATTACAGATGCAATTCTGTACAAAACATTGAGGCATCTATTGCAGGCATTATTAATACGGTTCTCTAGGAGCCCCGATTAAATATACAAACATACAGAAAGACTCAAACTCTTGGCATGCACCAACCACCTGAGAGTTGGCACTACCTACTGTATGTATATGACTAAAGAGTTCAGCACTGACACTGTAATGACACTTTCTGCTCACATGAGGTTAGGAGGACATTTCTGGGGCAGATGTCCTTGTCAGCCAAGAAGATAGCATTAAGCGACAATGATCAAATCAACTGAAGATCTCAAATCCACTAGCCTCATATTCGGCTGTGTGTGTGTGTAAGATCCCAATATGCCCGTAAATTAAATGAACTGTCAGAGAAGAAACAGATTCTACCAAGAGAGTTGAAAATCAAATATGAGTATGCAGAATACTCAGAAATGCCAGAATATACAGAATATATATCAGATGGATATATTGAACAAGCATATCCCTAGACTCAGGCAACAAATACATGAGTCAGGTTCTCTCTACCTCTTTCACCTTCTTACTTCCTCTCTCACTCACACAGCTGCATGCACCTGCACAACCGTAAGCACAGCCACTCTCAAATACACACACTACTGTAATTCACGCACTGTTTTGCCAAGTGTGTTGTGTGAGCCAAAGTGAGATAGGATTAGGCAACAACGGAGCACAGCAGCCAGGGAGAACATCTGGCCCTCATCAGGGTGGATCAACAGGGGGTTTGGAACAGGGCAGCAGATGGTGGAGAGGTTTCCACACAATGGGGAAAGCCTCCCAGCCCAGACCCACAATCCCCGACACACACTTAGCCTCTCTACTACTCCCGGCTAACAAAGACAGACCCATAATAACTCACTGAGCATCTTTCTACCTCTGTCATACTCCAAAAGAGAAGAGCAGTACACATTCACACACAAATGCAACCTCGTTCACTTTGGAAGTTGTGGCAAGCTGACATTTTCAAGACCACTTATTTGAGGACCTAAAATGAGCAACGTTGAGAGAGAACCAGGTACTTGATGGCAATAAACACGAGGGTTTGCTTTGTTTAATGCATTTTTTATAACCTTTACGTGTCCCTGTGATTTATCTTTGAGCTAGAACACCATGCACAGTTCAGGAAACTGAAAGGAAAAGCGTTATATAGCATAAACAAGGGCACAGCAACTGATTTCCAGCATCCATGAGATCTATGTTATGGACAGTACATAGTTTCACATGGCGTTTACATGGGAGGGGGGATATGGCATTTTCAGAAAAAGGTAGGTAAATGTGGTAATTTAAAGTGTTAATTTCCTCATTTATATAAAACATGACTTTCTAATTAAGCAATTATGTCATTTAAATGGCCGTCAAACTAGAATTGGCAGGGGAAATTGTATTGCTCGTGCAGTGAGTCATTCCCATTCAACCTCTAGTATCTTACACTGTCAAATGTCACAGCCCTCTTCCTCAATTACTATTGGAGGCCTAAACCAAATTGGTTTGAGTGAGTAATCTGTGAGCAATCCGTGTTTGCTGAGGCTAAGGGAATGAGACTGAGAGGCTGTAGCAGCCCTGCCTCCAGGCAGCTGCTTTCTGCATTCCAGAATCGAGCAAGAGCAATTAACAGTTCTATTGCCTTTTCCCCAGCACTTGACTGTGTTTGCTGTGTGCCATTAGCAGCGGGTATCACCTGTCAATGGACGCCCAGTCTCCCTGCCTCTACCCAGCCCACAAGACTCGAGCTGTGATTGATGACAGGTCAGCCAGAGACAGCCCTCTGAATTTTCTATTCTTCCACAGGGAAATTGCTCATTTTTTAGAAGTCCATTTCCATTTTTTGCTACAAGACAGCGTGCTAAGTTTATATATGACTCTGGTCCCGGGCGCTGAATTGTGATGAATTGTGCCACACATTGGACAGGAAAAAATATTAATTTGTGGAACTTTATTGTTTGCTTTTTTTCCTCCTTGTCAGGGGGCCTACTTACAACAAAATGTACATTTAAGTTGGCATGACATTCTTATTCAGATAAACGCAACGGAGCCTTCCCTGCGGTACCTACACAGTTAAGACTGTCACTTTGACATTGTGTTATTACTGGGGTCTCTAGCTTTTTAAAATACAAAACTTGTATCCTATTTGACGCGGCATTGGCTTCAAAGGGGTTATTTGTCATCATACAGATTTATGCTGTCATTCGGAGACATTTATATCACTTTAAGCTCTTCGGGTGTTCTACTTGTGGATAGCAATACCTCAGTGGCAACAGCCTAGAATGAGACTGCAATGATTGTGACTGCTTTAATGTTATAGCTATGCTCCAACAAATCAGCATCTGGTGATGAGATGTGGCCAATACCACTCCTATTGACTTTAGTAATCTACAGGTTCAGTATAGGGAGATGGATTTTTTTTTTCCCCATCCGGATTTGGAACAGAAATAAGTAAACATACTTTGAGAGAGATTTAGAGTTCTACGATTGACAGCGTTATCCATCTCCACACCTGCGGACGTTCAGAGAAGCAGCATTGCACAATTGAGTACTGCTTTGACTTCCGGCGCCGACAGAGATGGCCGCCTCGCTTCGCGTTCCTAGGAAACTATGCAGTTTTTTGTTTTTTTACGTGTTATTTCTTACACTAGTACCCCAGGTCATCTTAGGTTTCATTACATACAGCCGAGAAGAACTACTGAATATAAGATCAGCGTCAACTCACCATCAGTACGACCAACAATATGTTTTTCGCGATGCGGATCCTGTGTTCTGCCTTACAACCAGTGTAACGGAGTGGATTACATGCAGCGACCCGAAAAAACGACTCAGAAAAAGAGGGAAACGAAGCGGTCTTCTGGTCAGACTCTGGAGACGGGCACATCGTGCACCACTCCCTAGCATTCTTCTCGCCAATGTCCAGTCTCTTGACAACAAGGTTGATGAAATCCGAGCAAGGGTAGCATTCCAGAGGGACATCAGAGACTGCAACGTTCTCTGCTTCACGGAAACATGGCTAACTGGAGAGACGCAATCCGAAGCGGTGCAGCCAGCGGGTTTCTCCACGCATCGCGCGGACAGAAACGAACATCTTTCTGGTAAGAAGAGGGGCGGGGGCGTATGCCTTATGACTAACGTGACATGGTGTGATGACAGAAACATACAGGAACTCAAATCCTTCTGTTCACCTGATTTAGAATTCCTCACAATCAAATGTAGACCGCATTATCTACCAAGAGAATTCTCTTCGATTATAATCACAGCCGTATATATCCCCCAAGCAGACACATCGATGGCTCTGAACGAACTTTATTTAACTCTCTGCAAACTGGAAACGATTTATCCGGAGGCTGCATTCATTGTAGCTGGGGATTTTAACAAGGCTAATCTGAAAACAAGACTCCCTAAATTTTATCAGCATATCGATTGCGCAACCAGGGGTGGAAAGACCCTGGATCATTGTTACTCTAACTTCCGCGACGCATATAAGGCCCTGCCCGCCCCCTTTCGGAAAAGCTGACCACGACTCCATTTTGTTGATCCCTGCCTACAGACAGAAACTAAAACAAGAAGCTCCCACGCTGAGGTCTGTCCAACGCTGGTCTGACCAAGCTGACTCCACACTGCTTCCAAGACTGCTTCCATCACGTGATTCGACTGGGAGATGGACATTAAAACATTCCCTAACCAGAAACCTTGGATTGATGGCAGCATTCGTGTGAAACTGAAGGCACGAACCACTGCTTTTAATCAGGGCAAGGTGTCTGGTAACATGGCTGAATACAAACAGTGCAGCTATTCCCTCCGCAAGGCTATCAAACAAGCTAAGCGCCAGTACAGAGACAAAGTAGAATCTCAATTCAACGGCTCAGACACAAGAGGCATGTGGCAGGGTCTACAGTCAATCACGGACTACAGGAAGAAACCCAGCCCAGTCATGGACCAGGATGTCTTGCTCCCAGGCAGACTAAATAACTTTTTGCCCGCTTTGAGGACAATACAGTGCCACTGACACGGCCTGCAACGAAAACATGCGGTCTCTCCTTCACTGCAGCCGAAGTGAGTAAGACATTTAAACGTGTTAACCCTCGCAAGGCTGCAGGCCCAGACGGCATCCCCAGCCGCGCCCTCAGAGCATGCGCAGACCAGCTGGCCGGTGTGTTTACGGACATATTCAATCAATCCCTATACCAGTCTGCTGTTCCCACATGCTTCAAGAGGGCCACCATTGTTCCTGTTCCCAAGAAAGCTAAGGTAACTGAGCTAAACGACTACCGCCCGTAGCACTCACATCCGTCATCATGAAGTGCTTTGAGAGACTAGTCAAGGACCATATCACCTCCACCCTACCTGACACCCTAGACCCACTCCAATTTGCTTACCGCCCAAATAGGTCCACAGACGATGCAATCTCAACCACACTGCACACTGCCCTAACCCATCTGGACAAGAGGAATACCTATGTGAGAATGCTGTTCATCGACTACAGCTCGGCATTCAACACCATAGTACCCTCCAAGCTCGTCATCAAGCTCGAGACCCTGGGTCTCGACCCCGCCCTGTGCAACTGGGTTCTGGACTTCCTGACGGGCCGCCCCCAGGTGGTGAGGGTAGGCAACAACATCTCCTCCCCGCTGATCCTCAACACTGGGGCCCCACAAGGGTGCGTTCTGAGCCCTCTCCTGTACTCCCTGTTCACCCACGACTGCGTGGCCACGCACGCCTCCAACTCAATCATCAAGTTTGCGGACGACACAACAGTGGTAAGCTTGATTACCAACAACGACGAGACGGCCTACAGGGAGGAGGTGAGGGCCCTCGGAGTGTGGTGTCAGGAAAATAACCTCACACTCAACGTCAACAAAACTAAGGAGATGATTGTGGACTTCAGGAAACAGCAGAGGGAACACCCCCATCCACATCGATGGAACAGTAGTGGAGAGGGTAGCAAGTTTTAAGTTCCTCGGCATACACATCACAGACAAACTGAATTGGTCCACTCACACAGACAGCATCGTGAGGAAGGCGCAGCAGCGCCTCTTCAACCTCAGGAGGCTGAAGAAATTCGGCTTGTCACCAAAAGCACTCACAAACTTCTACAGATGCACAATCGAGAGCATCCTGGCGGGCTGTATCACCGCCTGGTATGGCAACTGCACCGCCCTCAACCGTAAGGCTCTCCAGAGGGTAGTGAGGTCTGCACAACGCATCACCGGGGGCAAACTACCTGCCCTCCAGGACACCTACACCACCCGATGCTACAGGAAGGCCATAAAGATCATCAAGGACATCAACCACCCGAGCCACTGCCTGTTCACCCCGCTGTCATCCAGAAGGCGAGGTCAGTACAGGTGCATCAAAGCTGGGACCGAGAGACTGATAAACAGCTTCTATCTCAAGACCATCAGACTGTTAAACAGCCACCACTAACATTGAGTGGCTACTGCCAACACACTGTCAATGACACTGACTCTACTCCAGCCACTTTAATAATGGGAATTGATGGGAAATGATGTAAATATATCACTAGCCACTTTAAACAATGCTACCTTATATAATGTTACTTACCCTACATTATTCATCTCATATGCATACGTAGATACTGTACTCTATATCATCGACTGCATCCTTATGTAATACATGTATCACTAGCCACTTTAACTATGCCACTTGGTTTACATACTCATCTCATATGTATATACTGTACTCGATATCATCTACTGTATCTTGCCTATGCTGCTCTGTACCATCACTCATTCATATATCCTTATGTACATATTCTTTATCCCCTTACACTGTGTATAAGACAGTAGTTTTTTGGGGGAATTGTTAGTTAGATTACTTGTTCGTTATTACTGCATTGTCGGAACTAGAAGCACAAGCATTTCGCTACACTCACATTAACATCTGCTAACCATTTGTATGTGACAAATAAAATTTGATTTGATTTGATTTGCTTTTTCTACCCCGAAAAAAATAAATAAACTTGCCCTCTGTAGTTCTCTAACATATTATTTACCTCCATAGATGTGAAACAATTCCCATCAGAATAGATGGTGAACTACTTTTCTTTGAGTGTTGAAATACGAATGTTGAATACTAGCTGACAGGGTTCCAAAGGTTTTGTCCCTTGACGCCCTGATGGTGGCAAATCGATTCCTGACACCCCTGCCAGCAGTGATCTTGTCATATCCCGACATGGAGGTCTGGAGAGCAAGAGACCATAAAAGCTCTCATCCAAAAAAATAAGTAAATTCATACTACTGAACACACTAAAATAGATAAGGATTCCAATGACTGCATTACTAGTGTGTCCAGAAGTGACCTAATTCAGCCATCATTATACTGTAAGTACATTTTCGTCCTACAAATTGCCAATTTCTTAAGCTAACCATGGACCACCTGGGGGCAGGAAGAGTATGTTTAAACATGATTTACAGTAAATGACTTCCACTGGAGGGTACAGGGCTGCTGTGCTGTAATTACACTGGAAAAGTGTAATGAGAGTAATATATGTAGAATATGAGGATACAGTATATCATCTTTAGGATACCTTGGCTCTACAGTATATGTCCAATCCTAGTCAGACTGGTTATTCCACTCTTTTACCCACACTACAAACTAAACTTCAGAGGCAGTATGAGTCTACAGAAGTATGAATGAGGTTTGTGTCAGCGCTTTCTGGTGCATAAGGGCTTGATGCACATGTAGTGTTTGATGACGTCCACATTACACCCCATTGTGAGGAAAAGTGCTGAATTAGTCACCTGGTCTAGAGAGCAGACGTTAGTACTAGTGGGCCTTGTTTCCCAGAGCCTTCCTAGTGTGACGTATCTTTAAGTGTTTCCCAAAACACTATGGCAAACGCTCTCTTTGCGTGGTTGTTTGGGAAACATTTAACGATGATAGAACATTTTGTAGATGCTAATGCCTGCAGGAAATGAAGATGCAGAAAATGAAGCCCTGTTAATTTGTGTCTCTTTCAAGAAGGAGTGTGATTGGTGAATATTGGCAGTGCAGGCTAGAACCCAGTTTTGGTCGTCTGGGTTACAAACCCGCATTTTTTCTTGGTCAATTAGTTTTGATCGATTTTTTTTTAAATTAACCCATTTTGTAATGTAATTTGTAGCGTACTATCGTCTTTATACATAATCGATTCCTACTATTCCTCTCGCCCTCTTTTTCTCTCTCGCACACACCCACCCACCCACCCACCCACTCACACACACAAACACACACAAGGGAGCTGACAGAATGCTGTTCCCCCGCCCCCTGAGTGCCCTTCTCAGAGCCTCTGTCAGGACATCTTACTGCTGCCCGGTCTGAGAAGGCCACACAGCTTTGTCACCTAAAGAAATAAAAGTCACAGTTGATTTACCTGACGAGGGCTCTTTGTTTGGGCTCCCCTTGACCGCATACTGTATACCTTTTCGGGCTGGTGCAATGTTCCCTCCTTCCTGCCCTAACTCTTTCCTTATTCAAAGGGTGCTCTGTTTTGGCAACAGTTCAGCTCAGTGGTGCTCAATCTTTTTAGAGGGTGATGTGTATTCTGAAGGTTCCCTGTGACCACCCACAACCCACAACCCCCCCCCCCTCCTCCCAGCCTCACACACAGTCAAAGTGACATTCCCTCAAGGTTGTGGTATGCAATGGTTGATCACTTGCATGACAAATAATCTGTATTTATATGATACAGAAAACCCTGTAGCAGAACAACACATCTGTAATGCACAGTGTAGATGTCTCTTGGAAACAATTAGATTTCAACTATGTATGTGCCCTGTGGTCTTGGCAATGCATGGGTCACAGCCCCTGTCTCGTCAGATGTGTCTGCTCCTATTCCCTCCCTTCAGTTTAGAGCCAGGCTCAGGGTTTTGCTTTTGCAGTTCACATAGTTCACATAGTTTAAGTGCTCACGTCTGTTTTTGCCTCTACAATGTCTTAGACAGCTTTGTCCATGTAATGTTAAAGGTCACAAGGCATGTTACGTCTGCATGTTAATTGCTTTGCAGTTGCTTATAGCATTGTTGGCATAACAAACTTTTCCTGGACAGCTCCGTTACATCATCCCAGAATCAATTGTCTAGGATCAAGGTCATTGAAAAGCTACATTGAAAATAAAATGAAGGGATAATGGTAAATCATTCACTGGTATTGGACATCAAAGATACTAAGACTTTCAGTGAGCACTTCATGGACGTGTGATGACATTCAAGGCACATTTCTGTCTCATGCTCATTATCTGCATTCGAACCCAGACTAAGCCGACCATCTCTGAATCACTCAGATTTCCTCAAGTTTATGTCCTGATGTAATTGTGTTTTATCGATTCGGCTTTGCCTAGACACCTGGATATCTCAGTAAATGGGCTGCAAAGATACAGTGGGTTTACCTGTATAAATAAAAAATAATTCAATGTAGGTATTACTTTTCTGAGACTGACTTTCAAGTGCTGATCCGCCCCTGCAAGTGTTATTGATGTTACCAGACAGCAGGCTAATGGGGTCCTATACTAATGCTTTGTTAACCTACTAGGCTGGGCATGCCCTACTGGGCATTCTCCTCTAAATAAAAATGTCTGGAATATATTGCGAAAACATTCAATTACTGTACATATTTGTAATCTGGACCCACATGTCATCTCTGGCACACAAAGTTGAATCTTCTCTGAAATTGATCATATGCTAACATGTTTATGATTTTTATAAAACAGAATTGCCAGAATTACATTCCCTAGCGTTGTGTTAGTTCAGTAACAGGTTCAAGCCAAGGCATTTCAAAGTACTGACAAAGACACACCAGTAAGCTGACTAGCCATTAAACCACAACTCAGATAGACAACAACAGAGATATCCCTCAGATCCACATCAGCTCATTCCCTCTCGATGTACAGTGGGGCAAAAAAGTATTTAGTCAGCCACCAATTGTGCAAGTTCTCTCACTTAAAAAGATGAGAGAGGCCTGTAATTTTCATCATAGGTACACTTCAACCATGGCAGACAAAATGAGAAAAAAAATCCAGAAAATCACATTTTTAAGGAATTTATTTGCAAATTATGGTGGAAAATAAGTATTTGGTCAATAACAAAAGTTTATCTCAATACTTTGTTATATACCATTTGTTGGCAATGACAGAGGTCAAACGTTTTCTGTAAGTCTTCACAAGGTTTTCACACACTGTTGCTGGTATTTTGGCCCATTCCTCCATGCAGATCTGCTCTAGAGCAGTGATGTTTTGGGGCTGTTGCTGGGCAACACGGACTTTCAACTCACTCCAAAGATTTTCTATGGGGTTGAGATCTGGAGACTGGCTAGGCCACTCCAGGACCTTGAAATGCTTCTTATGAAGCCACTCCTTCGTTGCCCGGGCGGTGTGTTTGGGATCATTGTCATGCTGGTGGAAGAAGGTTTTCACTCAAAATCTCACGATACATGGCCCCATTCATTCTTTCCTTTACATGGATGAGTCGTCCTGGTCGCTTTGCAGAAAAACAGCCCCAGAGCATGATGTTTCCACCCCCATGCTTCACAGTAGGTATGGTGTTCTTTGGATGCAAATCAGCATTCTTTCTCCTCCAAACACGACGAGTTGAGTGTTTACCAAAAAGTTATATTTTGGTTTCATCTGACCATATGACATTCTCCCAATCTTCTTCTGGATCATCCAAATGCTCTCTAGCAAATTTCAGATGGGCCTGGACATGTACTGGCTTAAGCAGAGGAACACGCCTGGCACTGCAGGATTTGAGTCCCTGGCGGCGTAGTGTGTTACTGATGGTAGGCTTTGTTACCTTGGTCCCAGCTCTCTGCAGGTCATTTACTAGGTCCCCCGGTGTGGGCTTTTTGCTCACCGTTCTTGTGATCATTTTGACCCCACGGGGTGAGATCTTGCGTGGAGCCGCAGATCGAGGGAGATTATCAGTGGTCTTGTATGTCTTTCATTTCCTAATAATTGCTCCCACAGTTGATTTCTTCAAACCAAGCTGCTTACCTATTGCAGATTCAGTCTTCCCAGCCTGGTGCAGGTCTATAATTTTGTTTGACAGCTCTTTGGTCTTGGCCATTGTGGAGTTTGGAGTGTGACTGTTTGAGGTTGTGGACAGGTGTCTTTTATACTGATAACAAGTTCAAACAGGTGCCATTTATACAGGTAACGAGTGGAGGACAGAGGAGCCTCTTAAAGAAGAAGTTACAGGTCTGTGAGAGCCAGAAATCTTGCTTGTTTGTAGGTGAACAAATACTTATTTTCCACCATAATTTGCAAATAAATTCATAAAAAATCCTACAATGTGATTTTCTGGATTTTTTTTCTAATTTTGTCTGTCATAGTTGAAGTGTACCTATGATGAAAATTACAGGCCTCTCTCATCTTTTTAAGTGGGAGAACTTGCACAGTTGGTGGCTGACTAAATACTTTTTTGCCCCACTGTATAATACAATAAATTGCCATTTCTTATCTCCAATTCCTTTTTTTCTGTTATTTTCCTTGAAGTGCTTGTGTCTTTCATGGTTCCAAGAATGGCTCGTGAGCTGCAGAGTCACAGGGCTTTGAGAGTGGAGCTGAGACTCCATAGGGTCCTGAGATTGCTTTTGAACACAGATCTACCTGCACACTCGCCAGTAGTCGCTACGTACATCTTAAAGGCGTCCTTAAAGTGCCCTCTTCCTTGCTGCAACGAACGGGAGCACGCATTAAGGGGATAGCTTAAAAGGCAGGTAGAGCCATTGTGTGTGTGTGTGTGTGTGTGTGTGTGTGTGTGTGTGTGTGTGTGTGTGTGTGTGTGTGTGTGTGTGTGTGTGTGTGTGTGTGTGTGTATCTCCAAGGTAATTCCACAACCATGTGGATGGACTTCAATGACATCCAGAGCATTAATGATAGATGTAAGTCCCAGTTCTCAGTTTCATTGACTGTCCAGTCAACAACTCAAGAGGCTTTGCCCTAGTAACTCCCTCAACCACACTTACATCGCTGTAACTAACCATCAACTGGAATTATCTTACTCTGACTTCAGAGCAGACACATTCTCCTTCCCTGGAGGACACATGGCTAGGGTTTGACTGTCGAAACTACTCCCATTTGTATTTATTACGGATCCCTATTAGTTCCTGCCAAAGCAGCAGCTACTCATCCTGGGCTTCAGCAAAATTAAGGCAGTTTATACAATTTAAAAACATTACAATGTTAATAACAATTTCCAATTCATTTTTCTCAAATAAGTACTTATATATTACCTGTGGTTGTCTGCCATGGTCTGAAAAACGACAAGGAGGAGGAGGCAGGGAAACGTATTGTAGAGCGAATACTTTGTCCTACCAGTGAACGGGATTGGCCCTTGGAGAGCTGAGCAGTGTCTGGCAGTGAAGTCAGGGGGAAAAATGGTGTGGCAGCATAAATTAGCACCTGAGCCCAGAGAAATCTGATCCACTGTGCCAAGCACATTCTGATGGCATTTGTATGCTCAGAGTCATTCCATTGTCACACCAGAGGAAAAACACATACGTGTTCGTGCCTGCCTGTGTACGTTAAATAGAAACCGTTGTTCCAGTAACAAGGTACAACATGGGTGGCTCTTTTCCAAGTACAGAGGCCCACAGTAATATTCTCCCTCCATTTATCAATATTTTCCAACTGATTTCCCTGACCGTATTTGCATGTTTTCGGAAGCTTTTAAAAATAAAATTGAATATGCTACTCCGTATCGTTAAATATAATGTTACACAAGGGTGTCCTTGGGTTGGAACAGGGATATTGGAAAAATGACCCTGAGTAATAGAGTGTAGAAGTTAGTACTAACAACAGACTGTGAATCTCTTGTTATTGAGTGTTTCATATTGGTAAGAGTTTAAGTGTTGTCGGAACTAATAGAGCTGGTGCTGCGATTGCTCCCTGGGGCAGGAAGAGGCAATACTCAGAAACTAAATCTGTAGGAGGCTGCCTTCTGCAATGCTAACTGATGGACTTTGAGTAATTAGAGCTGCAATTTCCAAAATGCCTATTAAAGAGTTCCTTTACATCTGGTCTGAGATGCTTTGTTTATTAAAACAATATTGGAAACCCGATCTTATACTACCTGGATGTTAGGCTGTACAGAACTGTAGTCAGATGTCTCATCATTAATATGACATGTATTTGTCTAGAGAGTTGTTTAAGAATTAATTACCGTGCTTTCTCATTCGTGAAAGAGTGATTTGCCAGGTGGAGCTGGATAAAATGAATATGGAGGGATGGGCTGAAATGATATTGCCATGATAAACACACGGTCGGACCTGATCCATCAGAGAAGACAAGCCTGTAGATGTGAAATACACCAGTAGTGGCTCCTCCTATTTACATGAAATGATTAAATGTGTCCTTCACGGAGAATGAAAGAGCATTGGACAGCTCCCATTGACTTTGCCGTCTTGCCTCTGTCGGCTCCACTTTGTGATGTCTAAATGTTGCCTCGACTGACTGCAGAATCTAAGTGAAGAGAGTAAGATATGCTGGAACAAAACTAAATACAGAGTTTTTAATAATAAACCTTCAGTACTGTTCTTCAGAAAGTTCTGGATCAATACCATTCTTGAAAAGCAGACAAAAGGAGTGTATCTATATCTTTGGGGATCCACAGTATTTAAAAAAAAATTTTTTTACTGCAGTGAATGATCATTTGAATTGATTCCAATAGATCCTTGTCAAACATTATTAATCTTGTGGACAAAAGTATCCCTATGGCAAAATAAATATCTGGATTGCAAGCAAAGAGGCATGAGAGAGTTAGCTGCTTGCTACTGGCATGGTCTAAGGTTCATAATGACAGACTGAGAAAAAAACATGGCCAGATATCACTTCCCTCCACTGAGATCATTTATTAGCCTGTCAGCCGGCATCTCATACTTAATTCATTCCACAATCATTTAACTAAGTGCAAGAATTATTTACATGTTTAATGCTGCCATAAACAATATTGACCCTACAGGTACACCGTTTTCAGAGTTACAAACTCATTGCCTATCAAGCAGATCAAGTTACATTGAGTGCTTTTTCTCCTCCGCTATGGAGACTTCTGTGATACTTCCCCAGTTCCATGGGAACATTTTTTTATGGAGACATTAGTAGAGACACTAAATATCTATGTTAATAACAAACATCTAGTTCATCCAGAGTCGGAGCTACGAGATAGAAACGCTATCGTAAACATGATCGGCCTGAGGATCATGTGTCAGTTTCATCACAGAGCTTAAAGAACCGTAATCATATCAGACGAGTGTAAAATCACTAAGGTTTTATATTCCATCCGCATCACTTATTGTGCCTGATAATCCCACCTCAATGAATGAGCTGCATATCAGAAATGAATTACTGCCAGACTCTGTCATATCATGCTGTTGATGCCGTGGATTTATCACGCTAGGTTTATTTCTGCCTTTGCCTATGGAGCCATTGTATTGCCTGGGTCTCTGCGGTATGACTCCTCAGTAATAGCTCCGTAACTTGCCATTTTACAAGCGTGAATGAAGCTACACTGGGGACATTTGAACAGCATGAAAAACACAACGCATTATACAGACTCTATCACTCAAATGTTTCAACTGTCCCTGATAGCACCATTGTTACTCCGTCTAATTATACTGCCTATGTATTTACAGGGTTGTTACAGGGTTGTTACGTAAGCAAGTAACAACTATTCCTCTAATAGCTTAAAGTCACATGCTTCTACAGATGGGCTTTAAAGCCGTGTTGAAGAAATACAACAGAGTGTGACGCTGACTAGTGCACCAAGCAACATAAGAATCTGCACTCACAGCTGTGTCTACAGACTACTGAAACGTTACCATTTTTTAATATGTCTATCTATTTACTGTTTTGGGTCCAGTCTGTGGCGTGTTTCACTGGAAGTGTGGTTCTGGGAGGCGATAATGAGAGTATTTCTTGTGGTTCAGTGTGTAAACACTGGAGGAGACGGAACTCTGGCAGTAGCCATTCCCATTTGGCTCAATTAGGCCTGAAACTGAGACCATCAATGGCACTGGCCTTTATGGGAGCACGGCTGTTGGCGATGGTGGTGCACAGACTAAAACAAAATGGGAACAATCAAAGTCCATAATTAGTTGGCCTGAGAGGGTGCAATGGTATGTTTGGTATGTTTTCACTTGGCTTACCCAGGCAGAGAAATTCAGATGAATGCATATAGCCTCCAGGAAAAGAAAACAAAGCATTGCCGTTATCCCAATGTCGCATTAGAGTCCTACTTATAGGGGTAGTCGTTCCACAAATTGAATACCATGGAAGCGGTTGGATATGATGGAAATCTAGAATCATTTTTAGATGAGGGTTTAGGGGCAGAAGATGCACAGGGAGTGAGAAAAGCAAAACCTATCATCCCCTTTAATGTGGTGTCAGTATGGAAACATGGGGACGGTTGGAAGCTTAGCCCAGCGCCAGGGTGTCTGAGATCTGGATTGGGATGTGAAGGCTTTTGGCAGCCTATGGAGAGAGCAGCAGATGTGACAGAGGATTGCTACCCTGTCTCCTCCACAGCATGGCCTTCACATTCCCTTCTCACTCCTTCCTGCCCTAGCCTGGGTGGGTTCATTGGCTCTGGGCCCTCTTCCTCAGCACAGGGCTTCTAGTGGGGCAAATCAATGGTCATTTGACTGTGGTACTGGTGGGCAATGAGGAGTAGGTGGTGTGAGGTTTGGGCCTCAGTACTCCTGGTGTACTCACAGAAGGTAGCAGGTCTAATGATGGAGATTATTGCATATTTGGGAATGGATGCCAAGTGGAAGAGGGGGGTTTAGGTGCCCCGGGGGTGGCGGCGAGTTGGAACTAGATCACAAAAGCTGGATTGGCAGCCCTAATCCCCCACTGCCACCCCCCTACCCACCATCCACCCACTACCCCCTACCCATGTCCTGTGATACAGAGATATTAAAATGCGGGGTATAATGAAAGTGCACAAGACTTGCATTACAAGCATGGATCTGGAGGGATAATGGAGTCACTTGATGCAGAGCAGCAAATGGTATTGTGTAGCACCACATGAATAGCAATGGCCTGTACCTTTTAGACCAACCAGGGATAGTAGAAGTGTCTCTGGTGAGTGGTGTGTGACTCACATTTGACAGAAATTAAAAGTGAAAATGTATTAGCAATGTCGAGATATTTCCATTTGTTCCATCTCTCCCATTGGTTTCAGATCTCACTGTGTGTCATTGTGTGGGGTTCCTCTGGGGCTAGGCCAACTACTCAGTTGTACAACAATACTGGGGTGAAACAGTATATTAAACAAGATACATTGTTATTAATAATTTAGTGCATGCACCTTATTTATCTTTCAATACAATATTTACTTGTTGTCAAATGCATTTCAGGGTTTTTCGTCATGAGTTTTCACTAAACGCAGGCTTGAGGCTACACTTTGGCAACAGTCTACAGTGTTAATGTTTGATGAATGCCACAATAGGGAAGTAGAGATGTCTCTACCTGTGCCAGTCTCGTTTTTTTTTTGTCAAACTATATTGATAACTGTTTATGGCTTTTACTTGTCATAGTCTCAGGAAGGAAATTTCTTTCCGGAGCCGTTTTCCCCTGAGGGCGGTTTGGGGGTTGAATCAGGCAAGAGAAAATGGGTCACTCACTTTGATCACACTGCTGTAAGTCTAATACTTAATTCAGATATTTTTTTTCCTCCTTGTGTGCACATGCGTAGCCTACCGTGGCAAATTAACACAAACACTGATTCAATTAGCCATCATTGGACGACCATAAGATCATGTTATTCATCTCTGTTTCTGTAACTACCTTGTGGCCAAAGACCATTCTGCTTAATGGGTATTCATTAAAATGTTTATAGTTTCTTGCTTCTTTACACCTCATAAAGAGCGAAATTGTGTTTTCTTGCTTTTTTAGATTGGGTGAGGCGGGGGTTAGTGGCCCTCCGCTCCACAGATATGTTGCACACAATTAGAGCAGAGCAGAGGGACGGTATGGCTGTCATGTCGCCTGTTATTGTGTTACAGCGGTGCCTGTTCAGACGGCGGAGTGCCCTGTATACACGATTTGCGTTCCCCTAGGGCCGTCGCTGTTTAACACGTTCAAAGCACAAACAGTGCAACACACGATTCCATGCGACAGAGCCCTCGCTTGTGCTGAGGTGAAATTTACAGTATGTGATATTATTGTGCTGTAACGGTTCGGAGGTTGATTCATGTAGGACTGCAGTGCTTTCTCTTGTTTACCAAACAAAAGTCAAGTGTCACCAGTCTCCAGCAAAAAAAAGTGGGGCAAAATAAAAGAATCATAATAAAGGGTGTATGCATTTTTTGTGTGTAAGATATTGGTGGTTTAAAAATAATAATAATTATGTTTATGAAATTATTCTGGAACCCATTGCAAAGTGAAAAATGAATTCTGAATTTAATTTCGCCTATCTGTTTTTAGCACGATGAGACTAATCGGACCAGCTACATTACCAAAATGTCAGAAGAAAACCCAGTGTGCAGTTTGACAGACAGCAGAGGTCATAGCCCCATTTCTCTGGCTACGGGGCAAATGTGCACAATTCGTTTGTAGGAAATATTGACAGTATCATTTGCATGTCTGCCATGATGGTGGGAAGTGGTTGATATGAATGACAGAGAAATAGAGTATGACAGCTCCTAGAATCCTGGTGGGACGATTTAGGACAACAAATGACCCAATGAGCGCCCATAGGCTGTGACTGACAATGATGTTCAAGCTTTGTGTTTTCTGTTGCAATCATCAACCAGAAATACTAGGACCCTATACAAGCAGTTACATTTTTTCCCTGATACCTTTTAGATTTTTTAGATTTTTCCCAAATTCTGTTTTCTACAGGTCAATTTTTTTTCTCCAGGTTTTCAGTCTTAAAATAACCCTTTCTTCATATAAAAACCGCACGATTTGATGTTTTATCTCCACAACAATGCCACATCAGCAGACCACTTTTGAGGTCTGGGAAAAATCGAAGAAACCTTCCCTTCAAGTGCACACAAGCCAGAGATCATTGTTTGGTTAGAGATGTTTCTATAGTGCTCATGGAAGTGAAGACATTGCATAGCAATGAAAATAATCATGACATCATTCGCCAGGTTCGCATAGTTTACTTTGTAGTTACCATTTAATTGAGGATGTTTTTGGGAAAGCCTTTGCATTTTTACAAGACGATGGCTATCGTTAGCATCATCTCTAATAGCTACACAAAGGGTAGACATATACAGTTTCAGAAAGTTGCAGGACAATACGACTCACTAATGCATTTTGTTGATGTCTTACAGTATGATTTAACTTGGAAAATTCTTTAATTTTCAAACATGTTCGATACATTTAGTGTATTTCCTACTAAGTTCAATAAGTTCTTGAATATTGTTGAATTTCATTTTAATGTCTGAATTCCTTGATTCCGTCCGCAATCTCCTCAACGCAGATTTTATAGCAGGTTGGCATTTATTGTGATGACTCATGTACTGGAGGCAGCTGCAGGGTAGTCACTAGCTGGCACAGCCACAAAGTCATCACCTAACCTTAACTCTAACCTTATCACACTGTTAACCTTATGTCTATCCCTAACCTTAAATTCATTCCCAACGCACCATATTGGTCAGTGCTCTCCGGCTCCTTGGGACGTCCATAACCTAAAGCCTAATCCTAACTTGAACCACTACCACTAGCTTCTACCCTTACCCAAAGCTCCAGACTTCCTCTGCGGAGATGGGAGAACCTTCCAGAAGGGCAACCATCTCTGCAGCACCACCAGCCAGGCCTGTATGGTAGACTGGACAGGCGGAAGCAAATCCTCAGTAAAAGGCACATAACAGCCCACTTGCATTTTGCCAAATGGCTCCTAAAGGACACAAACCATGAGAAAGAAGATTCTTTGGTCTGATGAAACCAAGATTGAACTATTTGGCCTAAATGCCAAACGTCACATCTGGAAGAAACCTGGCTCCATCCCTTCGGTGAAGCATGGTGGTGGCAGCATCATGCTGTGGGGACGTTTTTCAGCTGCAGGGACTGGGACACTAGTCAGTATCGAAGGAAAGATGACCTAAGCAAAGTACAGAGAGATCCTTGATGAAAACCTTTTCCAGAGTGCTCAGGGCCTCAGACTGGGGTGAAGGTTCACCTTCCAACAGGACAATGACCCTAAGCACACAGCCAAGACAACGCATGAGTGACTTCGGGACAAGTCTCTGGATGTTCTTGAGTGGCCCAGCCAGAGCCCGGACTTGAACTCGATCAAACATCTCTGGAGAGACCTGAAAATAGCTGTGCAGTGACTTCCCCATCCAACTTGACAGAGCTTGAGAGGATCTGCAGAAAAGAATGGGAGAAACTCCCCAAATACAGGTGTACCATGCTTGTAGCGTCATACCCAAGAAGACTCGAGGCTGTAACCACTGCCAAAGGTGCTTCAACAAGGTACTGCGTAAAGGATCTGAATACTTATGTAAATGACTACCTCATGAAACTGATTGAGAGATTGCAAAGAATGTGCAAAGCTGTCATCAAGGCAAAGGGTGGCTACTTTAAAGAATCTCAAATATAAAATACTGGTTACTACATGATTCCATATGTGTTATTTCATAGTTTTGATGTCTTCACTATTATTCTACAATGTAGCAAATAGTAAAAATAAAGATAAACCCTGGAATGAGTAGGTGTGTCCAAACTTTTGACTGGTGCTGTATACATATGTATATTCATTAAAACAAGATACTAAGTAGTTCAAACAAGAAGGTAGGTTGTATCGTAGTAAAACATATATATATCTATATTCAAATGAGATACTAATTCGTTTTAGCAAGATACTAAGTCGTCCGGACAAGATCCCAGATCATTTAGTGGACCAACAAGATCTCGTGGTTTTACCAATTTGACTTCAGATTCTGATGCTTATCCATGTTTCTCCAAACATCAAATTTCAAAGTTGCTCCAATCATCAAATTTCAAAGTATTTTTTGACATCCTGGGGTGTAATTTTGAATGCTTATGTTTAGGGTTAATGTTTTTGGATAGGGTTAAAACAAAAACAACTACACTGTTAAGTTTATGCATTCATCCCAAATGGTTAAGGTAAGGTATACATGTGCTACACATAGAATTTTTCTGAATTTCTCCCCTATTTGGAAGCTAGGTGAATTGCAACAGCAGTAGTATGCGTTCAAAACAAATCTTGCCCCTCCACCGCATCCCATTTCCCAGTAACATGGCGGAGACTCACACTTAAACCATTTACTTTCGGTTTTGGTCCACCAGCTTCAAACAGCTGTTAAAAACTATATTTTTTGTTATTGAAAATATATTTCACAGCAATGTAGATGGTAAAATGATTCCCTCCACTATTCAGTGCTTATTTTCTCTCATAAACTGGAATTGAGCAAACAGTGTACAATTTGAGCAACCAGGAAATGAGAGAGTGATTTCTACGTTGGCCATTTGACCCCATTTCCACTAGATAACATAGCCACAAAGTCAAAACAGCTTTTCTATACTGACAACAGATGCCGGCCCGGCGGGAGAAATCAACAGGCAAATATCACAGCCAGTCACAACACTGGCGGTTAAGTAATACTGTGAAACAATATCCTTCCTCTGTTACTGAAGATATACTATGGATATTCAAAATTACAATGCAAATATTCAAAGCAATCCTATGTGTAGCACCTTTAAGGTTTGGGACACGGTTAAAACAAAAGAAAAATGAAACAAGTGTTTACCACTGGGATTGAAGACGCAACCCTTGGAAGGACGATGCTGAGCAGGATGAGCAACCAAGGATGTCAAAAACATGACTTTGAAATTTGATGTTTGAAGAAACGTGGATAAACATCAGAATCTGAAGTCAAATTGGTAAAACCGTGAGATCTTGTTTACCCACTTACATGAGCTGGCATTCAGAAGCAGCCCTGGTGCAGGTTATCAAATAACCGTCAAAGAATAATCTTATCAATGGATGGAATCAGTGAATATATGTCTGCAGCAATGGTCTGACAAAGCACAACTCGCGCTGCATAACAAATGAGGCCTAATTAGACAAAAGCACAATTAAGTCATTCGAACAAGATAATTCCAAGAGCCTAATTTCTTCAAAAAAAATTGCCTTGCGCTTCCATAACGTGAAGCATTTTTCACCATGCGTTTAAAAAACAACACTTTTCTTCAGCATCACGAGTCAATATTTGCGCATTATTGTTAATCCTGCGTCTTCTCACTTAGGTGGTTTATTAGACATTCCTGAAAACATCTAGGTTCTGTTTAATGATTGTCTGTGTCAGTGGCGAGACACAGATCTTGACCAATCAACTATCCCTTACATGAATTTGAAATAAATCTGCTGGACTAGCCTACTGTTATAATCATATAATCGAGCCCAACGGACTGTGGGGACTGTAAAAAGGCAACAAGCACTCTCTAAACCAGAGGATAAGCATGAGAAAGAAAGAGGGAATGAGAGATAGAATCAGGAAGTTAAGCTACATTTTATCTGGTAGTATTGTAGCAGCTTGCTAAGTAGCTTGCTAATTAGCTTACAGGACTGCATTTTTAGGCAGTGAACTTTAACTACATAATGTACAGTCTGAGGATGTGCTGTTAACTAAAGGATAGGATATCCTTATCACCCACAAATTGATGGAATGTTTGGCAACATCTAACAGCTTTTGCACTTGTAGCTTAGTGTTCTGCTCTAACCAGCTGGGCTACCAAAGTTGCAACAGGAAAAGTAATACGCTCGCTTAACGATTGACTTCTACTGGCCTAAAGAAAACTCCAAGAAACATACGCTTCAAACTGTATTTGTATTCAACCATCATATAGAGAGGAGAAGGAGAGGGGCGCTCTGGTAGTTAATGCACTGAGGACTGGAGAGGTAGGACAAGCCTTTTAGGTTAAAAGGTTTCACACCAAAAGGTGTATGTTGAAGGTCAAAACCATTGAGGAAAAGAAAGAAGAAACTTGTGGACTTGAGCTCAATCCCTGTGTTTCCCTGCATTGGGTAGAGGGCCCAGGTACTCTCTGGCCCTTTAATGATTAATCAATACAATACGTCCTAAATTCCCAAGCCTTTCTGTTCAGATATTTAAGGGCTAACGCAAAAAAAGACCCATCATCCATCTGGAAAATGTGACAGGGAAAGGTCGATATTTTTTTCTGCGAGTGGCCTGGTTACAGATTGATCGCACCTGACCAGAGCTGAGGTGATGTGCTGTTTAGAGGGAGCTGAGAGTGAGCTGCTGCTCAGACGCTCATTAAAACAGAATGGAAGCCAAACATCTGGAGCCAGATATGTGGGAATAGATCATCTCACATCCCATGATGAAAAACAGGCCCTCTGTCATCTCTATCTACCTCATCTCTGATGCTGGTACGCTCTCTATCTTAGTTACTCTGTGTTTTTTTTCTCTGTCTGACTATCTCTCCTAGCACCAGTCAGTGAGATCCTCTTGCTTTAATTCTGAAAGGCTGTTTATTTGATGTTTGAGCACTGGCAAAGAAACTAGAAAGTTCATTATGAGGGGTTTTGTGATACTTTTCACAGAGCATGGCTAGATCCCATTTAGCCACTCTGTGAAGCTGGTGACTCTCCAAGACTCTTATATTTGATCTCTCCCCTGAGAATGTCTTATTCCCATGCTTGATGTATATCCGCATGCACAGCACCTCATTATATCAGAATCAGACGGCAACAATATGAATCACGAGCACACAGGAAAGCCAAATAACGTATTCAAAGGCCAGGCATATCTTTAAGAGATGTAAATAATAGACTTATTTGACTAAAGGGTTTTAATGCCCACTTATCCGGGAAAATGAGAAATGGGCTGGGGATTAGTCTTTTTATATATATATATATATATATATATATATATATATATATATATATATATAAAAAAAATGTGTTGAGCCTTTGAATATTTTCTGCCTCTTTCTTTCAGAATGCTAGCTACATTAGAGCGTACGGCTAGGGATTTGCTGCATGTTGTCCCCATTTCACAACAAGCAAACGAATGCATGTGCCGCACAAAGGATCAAGCTGCGAGGATCACCGCAAAACTATAACAAACAATGGGCACATATGCACACAAGCACATGCAGGCACCACCATAGAAAGAGGCACAGCCACTTGCACGAGGCTGGTATCTGTTGAAGGGCAACCATTATTTACCATTTAGTTATGAAGACCGATCGAAATGATCAAACGGCATATAATTCATGATTGGAAGAGTTCATCAATCGCTAGCTACCTCTTTTATCTACAGTGTTCACAAAGACCATAAAAGAGGCATGCTCTAACAACAATAGCACACCTCACTCTTAGAGGAACCAAGGTGATACACTGCCATCTTGTGAGAGAATGATAAGTAGACCTTCGATCTCAGAGTCTGAAACTATAATGGAAAACCTGGCAGCCCTTATCCATTAGCTGCTCCTAGTTTTCGGAAACATCAAATGTTAGGGGATCTTTTATGTGTGTATGCATTCTTTGTCCTCATGCTTGATGGACTCATCTACAGCTCCTCGGCTGTGTCTGCGTTCTACTGTTCCTATCCCGGCGTGTTGCAGGTAAGTCGGAGGTGCATTATCCCCACTACTGTCATAGCAATGGGACTTAAAGCTCACATGAAAAGACCACTTGGAACTATTTCGATGTGCATTGGTATGGTAATTGTCTGCTCCGTTTGTTAGCCTCTCATCTGTGAAAATGTCAAGGCTAATCTGTCTGATTTCTAAGGAAGGGAGTGACGATGAACAACGAAACGTGCTGTGTTTTCCTGTAAGTCTAAAACAAGGGACGGAACAGGATCCCCTGGTTATCAGATTCCATCCACAACGCCAGCTTTTAGCATCTCTCTATCCGGTTTCTCACTCACTCACGCTCTCTCTCTCTCTCTCTCTCTCTCTCTCTCTCTCTCTCTCTCTCTCTCTCTCTCTCTCATCCCCTCTCAGTCTGCTGCGTGTGCAGTGAATCAGACTTTAAGAGCCATAGCACTGATGCGCTCTATCAAAATCTTATTATCAGCCTGCACACACTTTACACTGTGGATGACTATATTCAGCTGCACATAATGCATCTGTGCTGGGGTCATCTACATGGACACTCTCGTTAAGAGAGACAGGTAGCATTTACAACCAGGCTCACACAAATATCCAGCCCTACGGTACAGTATGTTGCTGCGTTAAAAGTCAAAGGAGGGTGGCTGGATCGCAAACGAAAATCTCCTCAGCGTAGCGGAAGGAGTTTTTTTTAAATGGCTGAAGTGACCACACAACCCGTGATTGGTGCTGCCCGTACCGCTCTTGATTATAATACCCAATAAAGCAGCCAGAGGATGAGCGAGCACAAAGCCAAGGTTAATGTAGAGATGGAGGGTGGCGATACGCACACTCACACTCGGTGAAAGGGACCCTGATGTCTTTTCATTTCCAATGTTCATCTTGTTATCTGTAATTGTTAAGGGATGATATGAAAGAGTCAGAGGCGCTGACTAATAACCATTTGTGTGGCAGCCCCGCAAATTGATGCTTATGGTCCACCACAGACAAGCAGAGGTCGAGGGAGAGAGGCTGTGGGTGGGAGGAGAGGTAAAATGCAACACAATTAGGAAAATGGTCATTACATAATGCAATTTCGTTGCATTGACAAATCATGTGGTTTTTACCAGGCAAAGGTATTTGCAATGAAGATAGTAGACTGCAGGGCCCTGAATACAGGAACACTTATAGTGCACACAATAATGATGTGCTATTATTATTAGTGGATGGGAACATAAGATAAGTAATGAAAAGAATATTGATTTAAGAATTGGCGCTGCTGAAATCCCAGAATTCAAAGGCTCTGTCACGACTCCCGCCGAAGTTGGCTCCCCTGCCTGTTCGGGCAGGGCGCTCGGCGGTCGTCGTCACCGGGCCTACTAGCCGCCACCGATCCCTTTTCCCTTTTCTGTTAGTTTAGTCTTGTGAGTTGCACCTGTTCCTATTTGTGTTTTCTTGATTTGCTTACCTATTTAGGCTTGTGAAGCCCGCCCTTGTTTGTGCAGGATTATTTTGTGTTCATGTTTTGAATCGGAGGTGTTATTGTGCTCCAGACAGTGTTACCCTGTGTTTTGGGTTGGTCAGTGTTTTCCGCCCTGTGTTTTAGGCATGACCCTTTTGTGCCGGAATAAAGTGCATTTTTCCGTGAACCCTCTGCTCTCTGCACCTGATTCCTACCATCCACTCCTAGTCATCCCTGACAGGCTCTTCCATTAATATCATTATTGCCAATGCTCTATTCCTTTACTCAGACCTAATGCGGTCAACATACATCTCTTGTGAATTTGCCAGTGTAATCATTATTCATTATTAACAGGTTTGATTACTTTAATGTTGAGTTATCATTTAGATAGTGCTATAACACTATACTTGCTACTACTGCGCCCGATCCACCATCCTCTCTCCTCCAGTAATGCATAGTATCCATAGCTGGTCTCAGAGCTGGTCTCAGCTGCTGCTGTCTCCACCAGTGGAGGAAGTGTGGGGGAAAGGTCAGTCTAACTGAGGAAGTGGAGAACAGACAGATTCTAAAGGTCTGTGGCATTGTCAGGGTGTCTGGGAAGGAAATATAAGAACAGTGGATGTGGTTGACACATACTGTATGTTTGTTCATTCGGGATTAGTTTGACAGCTGTGATGTCATAGCATAACACTGGAGACTATGGTGGGCTTTCTGGAATTAGAAATCACATTTGCAGTCACAAATATTTTGACTTGGGGATCCATGTTAGATTCCTCCCAGGTCTCTGTGGGGAAGAAAGCTGTGATCACTGAGTGAAGCCTGGAGATATAATATAGAACATGGTTTTGCAGCTGCAAACACAAATTAGATGTGGATAAAAATAGATACATAGAGAGGGAGGAGATGGTTGTGGTCCCAGAAGATATCAAATGTGTGTATGTGTATGTTTGTGGACGTGTGTGTCTGTCTGTGTGTGTGTGTGTGTGTGTGTGTGTGTGTGTGTGTGTGTGTGTGTGTGTGTGTGTGCATGTGTGTTTGGTTTTGGTTTACTATCCATACACTCTTCTCCCTTTCTCCTAGTTAAACCACACATCCATACACTCTTCTCCCTTTCTCCTAGTTAAACCACACATCCATACACTCTTCTCCCTTTTCCTAGTTAAACCACACATCCATACACAACTCACCTCCTTCTAACACAACCCAGAGGCTGCCTTCTCCTCTGCCCTGTGCTTTCTCTTCCTGGAAACAACAAGGTGACAGGAGGATGTCCTCCTACCTCCTCTGTGGGCGGTGCTGCTGCTGTGACAAACAGCAGCATGACAGGCCATGTGACATGGTGGACAAGTAGCTGATGGGCACTCCACGGTAGGCTATAAACCCTGTCAATCTCCCAGCGTCAGCCACCTCCAGTCTCCTGCTCCGCACAGGCAGCCTGGCCATTAACATTTCCCAAAGTGCACCAAGCCACATTGATTATGAGCTCCCACAGCTGGTTAGCCAGATAATCCCAGATCCCTCCTGGCAACACGCTCCATCCTCCACACCTTTATTAATGGTCTATTTTTACATTGCCCCATGTAGCCAGTGGGGGGCGGTATGGGGGTGGTAGGGATGAGACAAAGGAGGTCTCCAGGGTGTCTGGAAAGGTCAGGGGAGGTAAAAAGTCCTGCAGTCCCACTTGAGCCCGGCCTTCCAACTGACTGGCTCCCACACTGGCTCCCACTCAAGGCCCACTCTTTACATGGAGCGAGGACAGGAGAGTAGAGGAGAGGAGAGAAAAAAGTGTTTTCTTATATCTCCCCTACTGATAGTTGGTATTTAAGGAGAAGAGCTTTCTGAGATTGCTTTCTAGCTCTGCATATGGATGTGGCGTTAAGAGTGCTTACTGACATGCGGAGGGGTATCTGGGGAGGACTGCATGATGCAAAGAGAGCCTCTCCAATTAGAGGCTCCTCCACATCACCGACACCTGGTGGCCTGGTCCATTCGCCACGTCAAACGCTCCTTCATCCCTCTCTCCTCTCCTCAGCCGCTGCCGCTACGCACACCCACCTCCACCGACTCACTCCCCTCCGTCCAATCACCTTTGTGCAGATTCAACCCATGCCGCTGAAAGCAAGGGCGACATTAGTTTCCCTATTTTACTCTCTCCATAATAAATAAAGGCGCAACTCTGTGTTGTTTTTCTCCTGCAAATTGACGCCTGTCTCGTCAAATGTTGTGAGAAAGAAAAACACGGTTCTTTTCAAGCTGTAGGGAGTGTTCATATGTGTCTGTGTTTCATGTGTTTCCATGTGGGACAATACAGCTTATCTGTCAGCTTCTTGTTGTACTTCTGTTTTCTTTGACACAATGAGTAATACACATCAAATGAAGCACTCTGCTCATCGTGTCATTATTCTGTTTGTCACGCACCCATCGAAATGAGCTATTTTCTTCTCGTGCCGGGTCCTGTGTATTCCATTCTCTATGGAATTGGGCCCTTTAATGAATTATAATGTTTTAAAGTACTGCTCTGAAATGACCTCTGCGATGTTAAATTGAATATCGGTGGCTACATGAAACAAAGGAAAATGTTGACAAAGTTGTCAACAACATTACTGAAAAAGTAACTTGTACGGATGGAGGGTGGATTTTCCACCTTAATTTAGAATGGATGATAAATGATGACATTGTCTTGACTGGATGCCAGAATGAGGGCAAGAATGTCTCATCCAGGCCAGATTAATGGAGGCCTCGGTATTATCAGCCTGAGGTGAAATATTGTTGAGTCTTTGTCCATCATTAAACATTAATAATGGACAGAGTGCTTGGCTGGTCTCGTTTGTATCCGGGGAGGCGGGGTGGGGTGGGGGGGGGTTGTGCAGGCTGCGTGTACTGGGGAGGTGAGGACAGAACGTCATGACCCCCCTGACATCCTCCTGTGCCACCTAAAGACTGTACAAAGCAGGGTGTTGTATTATTTTCCCTTTCCCAGCATGCAATGTGGTTTAAACCCTGCACGGTCAAGGTTCACTAGTGTTTCGATAATGTCCTCCCACTGGCCAAACCACACAGGGTGTGAGTCGCATATGGAGATATGTATAATTTTCCTATTTCCAGCATTCAGCCTGGTTAAGTGGACGCGGCTGTAATAGACTTTAGCCTGCTGTGGTTTTCCTGTCATTTAGATGCCATTTTCTTTCTTTCTCTCCTCATCTCTCCCTCCCACTATCTCTCTGGGGCCCTCTGACAGCTGTAAAGGCTTGTATCAAGGTGTTGACCTCCATGGCGCCACCCCCCCCCCTGCCTCCCTCTCCACTTGCTGAAGCCTCCCCGCCAGCTCTCCCTCTCAGACACGGCTATCTGGAGCTGATCCTCAGCAGCAGATAACAATGTCTTTTATCTATGGGTTACCAGCACAAAGGGACCTCTGCATTGATCAAATGCCAACCAGCTGATGAGTCCTCAACAGACTGCTTTTACGCAGGCTGCGTCACCGCCTGGGGAGAGGGTGTTAAACGTGTACAGAAAACGCTTCAACTCAAAGGTGTCACAACTCTTAAACTACCTGCAACAACTGTTCTGGAGCATTAATGAAGGAAGATCGTTCTCCAGCTTTAGCTGAAAGTACAACTCCACTGCTGTCTTACTCTACTCTCTACTCTCTCGCACAGAGATACAGTGCCTTGCAAAAGTGTTCATATCCCTTGGATTTCTTCACGTTTTATTATGTTACGAAGTGGGATTAAAATAGATTTAATTGTCATTTTTTGTTAACAATCTGCACAACATTTAAAAAAAAACATTTGATAGGAATTCAACAACTAAAATATAGTTGTTGCGTAAGTATTCACTCCCTTTGTTTAAGCAAGCTAAATTAGATCAGGAGTAGCATTTCAGGAGTTAAATTTGGCTTAACAAATCACATAAGTTACATTGACTCACTCTGTTATTAAATAGTAGGGGTTGACATGATTTTTGACTGGCTAGCCCTTCACCTGTCCCCCATACATACAACATCTATAAGGCACCTCAGTCAAGTGTTGAATTTCAAACATGTATTTAACTACAAAGACCAGGGAGCTTTTGGAAAGCCTCATAAAGAAGGGAGGTGATTGGTACATGGGTAACAATAACTAATCAGACATTGAATATCTCTTTAAGCATGGTCAAGTTAATAATTATGCTGTGGATTACATATTAAACCTCCCAGACACATCAAAGATACAGTCATCCTTCTGAACTGAATTGCAGGACAGGACTGAAACTTCGCAGGGATGTTACCATGAGGCCATTGGTGATTTTAAAACAGTTACAGAATTAAAGAATTAAATAGCGATGATGGGAGAAAACTGAGGATGGATCAACAACATTGTAGTGACTCCACAGTAATGACCTATATGACAGAGTGATAAGAAGGGGGGGGGGGACACAGCATAGGAATACACTTTTTGGCCTAAATGCAAAGACGTTTGGGGAAAATCCATCACAACACATCACTGAGTAACTGCCTCCTTATTTTCAAGCACGGTGGTGGCTGCATCATGGTATGGGTTTGCTTGACATCGACAAAGACTGAGGAGTTTTTCAGGATAAAAAAAGACAGGATGGAGCTAAGTATAGGAAAAAGTCTAGAGGAAAACCTGCATCATTCTGCTTTACAACAGACACTGGGAGAGGAATTCACCTTTCAGCAGGACAAAAACCTACAACACAAAGCCAAATCTACACCGGAATTGCTTACCAAGAAGAGAGTGAATGTTCCTGAGTGGCCAAGTTAAAGTTTTGACTTTAAATCTGCTTGAAAATCTATGCAAGACTTGAAATGGCTGTCATGCCATGATCCCCCAACATCTTGACAGAGCGTGAAGAATTATGAAAAGAGTAATGGGCTAATGTTGCACAATCCGGGTGTGGAAAGCTCTTAGAGACTCACACAAGAAGAATCACAGCTGTAATCGATGCTAGAGGTGTTTCTAACATGTATTGACTCAGGGAGCTGAATACTTAAGCAACAACTACACATGTTTTCTTCCACTTTGACGATACAGAGTATTTTGTGTAGATGGTAGACATTTTTTTTTATTATTAAATACATTTGAATCTCACTTTGTAACACAATAAAATGGGAAGAAATCCAAGGGGTATGAATACTTTTGTAATGCACTATAAAGCATCACTGTCTGAACCACTGTAGTCTGTCAGTCCTGCTGTTGTTGTCAGATTTAGGTGTTGGGGAAGCCCAATTGAGCACACAGTTAATGGAAACGGCATATAGCGAGATAATGCCATCAATTCCACTCCGGGTCCCATCAATTCAGCCATTACGACCTGCACTAGTCTAGTCCGCCTTTGATGTAGTGCCATGCTTACGTGTGCATAACCACACGGGAATTTTTTTTCTCCCTCTCTCTTCAGATGCTGTCAGAGGAGCGTGTGCATGACGGTGAGGATATGTACAGTATGCATGTATGAGTTCATATGTGCACATCGTCTATGTTAACACGCCGTCTGGAAGTCATCTCTTGCGACTAGATGTCCTTGGCATGAATTAAAGCTTAGCTATAAATCGGGAACCTGCGGCAACCGAGGGATTGGCGATGAATGAGAATCGTCCCTTGTGGTCTGAACAGTCTAAATCAACATTCACCTTCCCCTAGTATCTGCCCTCTCTCAGTGACTTGTGCCTCTTTGTGTTCCAGGCTGACCTTCTCGAGGAGAAGGCATAAATAACATATGGGGAAGGATGCAGTGACCACCAAAGCTCTTGGGGATTCAATGATCAAGGATGCTGCCGGAATAGCAAGCACTTCCATCTCCCAGAGCACAAGTGGCTCTTTGGACTTTATAAAAAGCTCAATGGTGCTTTGGTTTTTGTTCCATGGAGAGAGAGCACAGACACATTAACATTCCACCCACTTATAATGCCTGTATTGAGATCTCTGATTAAAAATGGTGTCATTTTGTACCTGCCTAATACTGTGGGTAATGGTTTGCCGTAGAAATACGTCGTGGAGCATGATATCATCTGTGATTATACTTATCTATGAATTGAGTTGCGATTCTCATCCCCTTATGAAAATGTCACAAATGACAGTGGAGTTCTCGCAGTGGGCTCCTCGTACAGACACGCATCACTTTTGCGGCAGTTTGTCTTTCTCTCGTCCCGTTGGAGGCAGCAGGAAGAATTGACACAACAAAGTAACTCTTTTGGTTCTTTACCATTGATTTAGTTGAATAACTCATCTATATCTCCTGCTGATTTCAAGCTCTATTTGGGTGCTTGCCTTGCAATCATTCCACAACAGCATGCAAGGAACTTGTGTAATTAAGCTCCACCATCCTCTGTGAATCCCATCCAGGGAGTGGGACTTTAATTCTCCACTAATTGAGGCCATCGCAAGGGACAGACAAGGTATCAATGGCTCCTTGAGGGTTGGTGGACTGCTGAGAAGGAAGATTACAGTGGGTAACTGGTTCTCCACAGCGGAGTCAGACACGCCTACTCACCACCAACCTCCTCCACCTCCCCCCAAGGTGCTCATATAGGAAAACCCGAGCCTCCCCAAAACAAACCGTGCATATTGGCTTGCGAGAAAGTTAATCATTGTTTATTCTTTGTTGTTCTGAGAAGTAGGGGAGCAGGTGGGCTGATTGATTGGCTTAATTTATGCTGATATCTATTGTAATTGTTACTGTTGTTGACAGCTGTTCCGTCAGCTCCAGTGAGATGGTAGACCATAGGGAGCTAGAGGCACCCGCTGATGCTATGTCTAATAAGCGGATCCATTTGTAAATATGGTTTATTTATTCAGGAGTTATGAGAGGTGTGTATGCTTTATTTGCTTTGCGTTTTGCCGTGCAAAAGGGGCTAAGCTAAGGCATGTAGCCCCATCAGAATTGTTTCCTTAGTTTTTGGTGACAGTTGTTTTGTGTGTAATAACGTCGGCAAATAGCGTTGCTGCAATACCTCGTTGCTTTCATGCTCACTTTACCAGAGGTGATGTGAAAAGAATTGACTGTGAGGAGCGCCTGCCGCAGGACGCCGTCACGGACGCCGTCTCCCACTTTCCCCATTTCGGTGACAAATCTGACAGCTCTGATGCCGCAGAGATTCAGGTAATGGTTTGCTGCTGCTGTCTTAGGGAGTTGTCTTGAGTTATACCTGCCTATCACACGTCTGCATGAGGGATCTTCAGAGACGCAGAGAGTCACAGGCTGCTCATAAAAATAGCTCCTGTTCTGTTCCAAGTGTTGTAAAGCATCTCCTGTCAATGGTTTAGGGTTTAGTTTAGATGCTGCCTAAGCCGCATCAAGCAGGTTCCACATTGTTCTATACTTAGAAGAATGGCTTGTCAGAAGTCATTGTTTTCCAATGGAGGAGTGCAGAGGTTCAGAAAGGATGCAAAGCTAAAGGCTTGTTCAAATGTGCAAAAATAATGACTAAGCTTAATCAATAGTGCAATACATCAACCTAAAAGATATGTACAACATGCGGTTTTGCCAGCTTTACGGTTCTCTTAGAAACAGCGTTTGCCTAGTAAGCCAAGACATTTTGCTTGCTTGTTTGAAGCTATGCTAGACCCTTTTTTAGACCTTGGCCAATTGCATACACATTCTCTCCTTGTTTTGCTATGACGCCGGAGAGCACCTTGGCCCTGCAAAACAACACTTTGTGTGATTCTTGTCTTGCGTGCTAATGTTTCCCCTTAGCGGGCATGGTAGTGCTCCATTTACCTATTAGATCATTGGCACACCAAAACAAAGCCTGTTTTACCCTTATTCATCGGGGGTAACACTTGGCACAAGAATGCTCTTATGCTCTTAAAACCAGTGTTTTAGGAATTTATATCAAATGGAATCACACAAAAACATTCCATACAGATGATTGTCAGAAGAGGCCAGACATTAATGGGGCATAAAGTACAGTAGTATGCAAAGGTTGTTCTTATCAAATGGATATTATACCAAACACTGATCCATAGTAAGCCTATCAGAGATAACATGCCTTTGGTGAAATCTTTGATATTTTGACAGCTGATTTAATGCCTGTAATAAAAACCCGAACCTATGATTTTTTTCTCAAATATTTATAGCTTATCTCTGGTTGACTTATTTATCATTTGTTCAGACAATACAGGTCACCCTGTGCGAAGGAAATGGTCTACTGAGAAGAGGAGTTGGTGGACTCTGTCTGGAATGTGTTTTTTGGTGAGCATTGTCCTCTGGTGGATGGAAAAGTAATAGACATATTTGATAATGGAGGGCCTCCACCCGAACGCAGTCAGTGTCATTGTCCCCACAGTTTCTCTTTATCCTTACACAGGAAATGTAGCTTACTGTACAGTCAGATTCAACATTAAGGATGTATCCAGTGCTTTATCATAAATGGTTGCCCTGACCCGTATGTGCCCACAAAATGACGCATGGTTGGCAGTACTGTAGGTGACCCCAGTGTTTGTATTACTATGTAAAATAAATGTATGTCCTCCAAAGCCATGCATCTCTAGGGATGGCGGGGGGGGCACTGTCTTACAAGTCGGGTACACATCAGCACTTTGAAATACAACAGTGGAAATGGATCCGCTCACAGCATTACATTGATTAATTCAAAGGTGTCAAAAGGAAGGTCTTCCGAATGTACATTACGACAATTTAAGAGTCATGAAATTCTGCAGTGTGGCCTTGGAGCAGGAGAGGGAAGGCAATGCCAGAGAGAGAGAAAACGAGTGAAGGAGAGAGAGGGAGAGTGTGAGAGAGAGAGAGAGAGAGAGAGGGAGTGTGAGAGAGAGAGAGAGAGAGAGAGAGAGGGAGTGTGAGAGAGAGAGAGTGTGTGTGAGAGAGAGAGTGTGTGTGTGAGAGAGAGAGACCAAATCCTTTGCTTCTACTTTGCTGCCGTTTCCTCTGCTCAAGGTCAGAGAGTGCTCTGCTCTGCTCTGCTCGGCTCAGCTCGGTGGCCACAGCTGGTGTCTACGGGGATGTGGATTGTAATCAATTCTAACATTTCAAGGGGAAAATGATGAGAACGAGTCGCTCAAAGGAAGATAGATGAGAGAGGGCCGCCACAAACATACAGATCAATAATATGCATAGCCCAAAGGACAAAATACAATAAATAACCATTTTAATCGATGAGTTTGAATGGGATTGGAGTGGAAAGAAAATGACAGTACTCCGAGGAATGTGCAGCGGGTGGACACAAACAGAAAGAAGGCATAGACACATCTGGCGTTCATGTTGATATCAAATGTCTGTTAGAAATCAAATATAACTGATCTAGAGAAGGATTCACTACGAATCCAGATAATTAAACTAGGTTAATAACATTAGATTTACATTTAAAAAATTGTGTCATTTAGCAGAAGCTCTTATCCAGAGCCACTTAGTGTCTCCTTCAAGTTACAGTTGTTGTTGATGCTGTTAGGATACTCTATTGCATAGTCGCTGTTCAGGATATCAATGCACATTCAGCCTTGAGTTTGTAAATCTACTATAAGCAATGGCTTGGTTAATTTCCCTTTGAAGAAATTATTGTTTCAACCTTGTGCTCAGATGTTCATTGTGATATCATAGAGAATGCTCGTAATCCAAAGTCATACACAGGCAAGGCCACAAATGTGTCATGTAACATGCTCCTATTGGGTTTTGTAACCATGGCCATAGAACCAATTGAATTGAGACCACGCCATAAATCACAAACCAAGTCACATTGACACATTAACCTTATTACCTCATGTCATCTCGCTATGATAACCATGAGAAACAGAGTGTATCGGCTTTATAGAGCTGTACACTCCTTGTGGACAGATCGCCTCTTGGATCCACTCCAATCTGCCAGTCCTGACTGACTACCACTACACTACTCTATGGTTTCCGCTGCTCTCTCATAGCCCTGTCTTTCTGTGCTCAATGCAGCGAGACACTCTAATACCACTGGATCCCCCTATGAGGGCAGTGAAGCCTAGGTGTCACTCCACAAAACCGGGCAGCGTTTCAGACAGGGGGGTTAATGCTGTGAGTCAACCGCTACAAAGTTGTGAAGGTTCAGGAGTCAGGGCTCAGGTCTGGATTTGGCGGGTACTAGCGAGGGTGGGGGTGAAAGGCTAGAGGGGTGTTGAGGGGGGTCTGTGCTGGCTTCTGATTCAGTCGATGTGATGGCGGCATAAAGGCGGGTGAGAAGCTGTCAGTTCCTTTGAGACGATAATCCGAGAAATCTTTGCCAGTGACAAATGGGGCGATGGAACCTGCCATCTTGAAATTACAGAAAAAAATGGGCAACTTCACCTGACAGCAACAAATGAGGCGTGTGCCTGGGCCCCTGCACAATCACACAGATCTAAACCCATCTGATGCCCTAATCCCCCTGAAATAACCCCACTGGGAATATCAGACAATATCCACACACCCTGTCTGAGAATGTGTGTATAAGAGAAGAATGTGTGTATGTGTGTGTGTGTGTGTGTGTGTGTGTGTGTGTGCACACACAAGTACGTGCTCAGTGAACTCTGTCAGACATTGTAGATGGGAGAGGTGGCATTGAAATATGACAGTTCTCACTTCAATTGCAGTCTGCCCGTAGCCTGGGCGCTGGGAGACACAGAGAGATCACTCTCACACAGAAAAGGAGACGCTTACGGACAGAGCTCTGTTGAAATGTGATTAGAGTGACTGTCAGAAGTACGCAGCTCTCCAAAGCTTCACCTCACAGGGAGCTCAGAGGTGACTGCCTGAATGAGGCTGAAGGATTGTGGAGTGTGGGGGTTCCCACCAACTTACCACTTAGCCGGAGTTGGTCAGATGGCAACTTGTGCTCCACTGCCTTGAGAAACACCCACGACAACTAACTAACCAAAGGGTGCACTGTAACGCTGTGACAGGTCTGTATGTGAGTGGTGTTGTGAGTGTTTGGGGAGGATGGAGTTGACAGAGAGCGGGCTGGTGATCATGGATGAAACAGAGGGAGCTGTTATGCACAGGGTTACGAAAAGACATACATCCTCCCATGAACAGAGTGAAGAATATAGCCGAAAAACCTCCAACTCATCACTACCCCTGAAAATCTACAAAATGGTTGCACTGATCCGCTAGGTGTTTATAATTCACCCTGTCCTGCCTGCCTCTCAGTAGGACTGTAAGCGTGCAGTGGAAATGAGGGGGGATTCCCTGCCATCATGATTCAGGTTGGATTGAGAGAAACGTGTTGATTATACCCAATCATCCCTCCCGCTGAGTGTGACACAAAAGTATCAGGAGCATCAGAGAGGTAGGGGGAATACATCTTGTCATAGTTTTATTATAAAACATTGAGAAAAAGTAAGAAATATTACGCTGATCATGCTCTATATTACAAGCAGCTCCCCTCTCAACCAAATGTGTTCAGTTTCTCAGATCCATTGAAACGGTAATAAATTACACTTTTCCTGTTTTTGCAGGGGAAAAGACAATAGAGCATACAACAACTGTACAGGACATGGAAAATAACAAGAACACGTGTAGAATTATGCAAGGCTGATGAAAAACGCACGTAAAATCAAATATCCTCCTACAATCCAACATGACATTTGAACGTCTATTTTGAGAGCATTCGTTCAACACCATTAAACCAGGGATAATTCACACAGACAATTCACAGGGAACGGAGGCTAATTGAGTGGTTTTATAATACAGAGTGCCATTCCTGGTGGAAACCAGTTCATAAACGTGACCGTGGAAGTATAGCAAGAAAAGCAGAGGGAACAGTCAAGAGTCCATCTTTGACCCTTTTGTGAGTGTAAGGTTGCAGGGATGCTGTTGAGGCTTGGTGAAGGCAGAGGAGGACGCTGTGGTATTGGAAGGAACAGTAACCTCCCGTGATAATGACAGTGTTAGCTGTGAGCAGGTCAGAACCAGAGACAGAGAGAGCCCTGGCCAGCACTGCCACCGCTCAGGAATGTACTTCACAATCATATCAGTCTTGCTCTTTCCTTCCCTCTACAACCCAAGCCACTGATGGAGAGCAGGCTGAGGAGGAAAAACAACTCCCTGGTCATGGAGTGCCCCTGACCAGACCAGACCTCTCTCCCTCTGTATGGGGCCATCCCTCTCTGGGGAGCAGGTGGAAACGTAGGATCTTTATGATCGACAGCAAACAACATCCTATACTCCAGCCACACTCTTCCTGTTTCGCTCCCTGCTGGCTGGAAGTAAGTTGCCTTTGCTGTCTGTACAATTGGCTATCCCATTGCCTTCCACAGGACCACTAGTGCAAATGGGATTTACCATAACGTAGCTGCGATCTACAGTATTTCATAGCACTAACCGATGCTAAAAATGAAGGTGGGGGTCATGAGAGAGGGAGCGGGGGAGTGGAGGGATGCTGACATTTTCTCAAACAAACCAAACAGAGCTGGTCTGGATGGTGAGAGCAGGGGCAGAGTAAACAGAGGGAGGTATGCAGCAGTCCTTTTCAGAGGCATTTGTTGGTCTGCTCTGCTCCCCCCTAAAGCCTGTCTGCTCCCACCACGCCAGGATCTGTGACTAATTAGCATTCTGAAAAAGTATGTCGAGAGAAAGTCGACAACCTCAACCCTGGCTACCCCCCCTCCTCCCACCCAACTATTCCGCCAACTCTCGCCCACCACATCTCCCACCTGGCCAGGCAGAGGAAATAAAGCATCTTCTCTGACCCGGCCCCATCCACAGCTCCCTTTACTAGCCTGCAGACATTGATTTTCATTAATGAGTGGTGGAAGTCTGGGGGATCCTCTGTGGCTCTACCCAGCGCTAGTTAATGATTTGGCATCATATCTACCCGGTGTGAAGGGACCTAGGTTCAGTGCTGCTGGCCCAATATACAGAGGATGTTTACTTATCATTATGATGGATGGGGGAAAAGAACCTACGGTATCCCGGCAGCTGTCAGCTTTGCACCAATATTTTCACAAGACACTCGGAGGATACATTACAATATGGGTAAGCAAACGTTACTTTCTCATACACAAATAGGCATGTATTCACGACATGAAGATGTCTGGAATGTGCACATGTACTGTAAATGCTGCATCTCGTTACACAGTAAAGCACCAATTATGAACCATGACAGATAAGAGGGACCAGGCCTGACAAGTGCATGTGAGAGTTGTGATCAAGTTTGAAAGTTTTACATGCACAATGTACAGTCTAACGATTGAATCTGCGGAGTTTTCGCGGTAGGCATACCTCTACGTGTAAAAGAGCTGGAATCATGGTGCCCATGCAGCACACAAAGCCCATGGTGCACCTGACAAATGCTAAGTAACATGTGGGCCATAATAACTTAAAATGTCATCGGAAACCGGACGCCTTTAAATATAAAAAATATAAAAACATCAGTGAGCTAAAAATGCAGATGTTCTTAGAGCTCGTTTGATGTTGACAACGTCTGGGCGTGCAACACATGCATTTACACAGAGAGTGTCCTGCAATCATTTGTTGCACTGTATTTCCAGTTATGAGAAGACGCTGCTTTAGCATGAATGTCTTTGCCCGCATTGCCATCGTTAGCACAACGTGTCCACAAACATGGAGGTGATTCTCTTTTATTTCGCTAATCACTGTTAGTCAAGTACTCCAGGAACAAAGACTGCACCTCAGTTCTCTTATGCATTATGGCCCAAAATTTATTTTTGAACCACAGTGTCCTTTAGAGTTGTAGCGCATATTATGCCATTTCCCTCCAATTTGCAGCTAGAGGCTCATGGGAATAAGGTGTCCTCCAATCTTATAGCTTTTTTGCCATTGCAGGACTTGCAGCACTGCTGTCCGTAGAACTTGTGATTGCACACACTGTGCTGAGGAACCAGGTGACACCAGCTGAAGAAGTCGACACAAGACTGCTCGCCTGACGGAGAGAGGATCAGGAGGATAGTGTTAATAGACGCGAGACCAACAGAAATGTCAGACAGAACTTTACAATTGTTCCTACGAGTAGCTGAATTAGTTCACCTTTGAACGTTGGCGCCGGAGCAGGAACGTGGGCAGGAGGAGCAGGACAGAAGTGTGTGTTGCAGGCCCGGGATGTTATGGGTCTCTGGTGGTTCAGGCATCCAGCTGCAGGACGTCCCTGTCTCAGACACTGGATAGAACGGGACTGTACCCCTCCCCCACAGGATACAGAACACTGAGAGAGAGAGAGAGAGAGGTGTGTTGAGGATTGCGCATAGAATAGATTACGAATGCATACACCATGTCCTTTACCTCCAAGCTATGTCTAGGGAGAGGAGAGAGAGAGAGAGAGAGAGAGCCTACGTGCATACAGACATCACAGGCCCGCTGATCAAGGGGAAGTCAGATGTCAGACTGTAAGAGGTTGCCTTGGTAGATACTACATACATATACATGAATATCACCCCCTTTGGGCCTAACAGCAGAGCGAGAGAGAGCGAGAGGATGCTTCACTAAATCCATATCCATTCAACATGAATCCCCATCATGTCTGGGAGAACAGGCAGGGTGGATGGAGAGTGGATATGCGTACCTGCTGCCAAGGAGAAGAGTACCAGCCCAGGACCACTGCACTGGCTGTCCTTCCTGGGGAGACAAGTCGAGGCTCTGGGCACGGCCCCCTGCTGCAGGTCTGCTGGAGATCCCCAGAGGGTTTGGGAAGGTTCCTGCACCTTCTCATAGGGAAGTCTGTGTAGTCCCCCTGTGAATCCCTCTCCCCACAACGTAGCTCTCTCCTTCTGACACCTGGGCCACAGGATGTGGAGCACTGCGGAGAGAACGGCCAGAGGGGGCATCATTAGCAAAAAGAGAACAGAGAGAATAAGACGACGTGAGAACCCTCAGAGAGAAATACAGCTGGTCCCCCAGTGGAGCGAACAAGACAAGGTCACCCCGCATCGCCATAGCAACGGTGCTCAACTTACAAAGTGAATGTCTGAATGTCTGTAAAGTTTACATTTGGCATTGAGGCTATTTGCTTTGTTCCGACGAGGGGACACAGCATCAGCACTCTGGATGTGTATGTTTGTCGCAAATGCATTTCTGTCTAGACATTTTCAATGCATGTATTGGGTTCTTTGTGTGTCGGCGTGTACAAGGTTATACAAAAGTATGTGTTTGTACAGCATGTGCGTCTGTCTGTCTCCGTGAGTCACTACCTCGCCCCAGGGTGTTGTGAACCACTGCAGCCGGTCATTCTTGGGGCAGCGGCGCAGAACGCAGGTCTCCTGGGCCTTGGGTTTGAGGTGTGGCTTACACATACTGTCCGGCACCACCACGGCCTTTGCTCCGGGGTCAGTGCTCCTGCAGAACACGCCGCGCTTCTTCATCCCACGCCCACACGACTTGGAACACTGAGAGGAGAGCGGAGGAACAGAGGGTCTGGTAAACTCAGCCTGAACTCATACTGGGAGGCAAGCTCAGAATGAGTTGTGTCTGAGCCCTGTGAAGGATGTAGTCAACAAGGGAGGTAGTCAGTGCACGGTGAAGTGCACTCTGTCTACAGTCCGAATGACCTGTGTCTAAATCACTCCGAGGCTCATCCTGAGATGGCCCGAGAACTCTGAAAAACAGTGGAACATAACAGCGTAGGTCAGGTATGTTCAAAGTATTGCATAAGGGAATCTCATTCTATTTGTACCATATACTGTGCACTGCTTAATTTAAAAAACATATACGTCAGACAATGCAGTGAAGAGAAAACGTCCCTCCGGGTATCTGCGGTATCACTGACAGACAGGCGTTTGCAGAAACCGCAGGTGGAGATCCCATTCACCACCGGCTCAGACGGAGAACACCGTCGCTGATCATGACTAGATATCATAGCCTCTATAAATCCGGCCATGTCAGTTTTGCCTAGCCAACTCTAAAACTGAGGGACTCACAATAATGGTGCGTGATTAATGATGATAATATGATTGAAATAGTTCTGTTATATAGTACTGTTCTCAGGCCAGTGAGTACGCAATTAACCATGTGTCCAGCAGAGGGCGGGGAAGTGTTTTCTCCGTGCAATAGGCCACCACAGACATTTGCTTATTAATTGCAGCATTACCTGACATATCTCAAAGTCCTATATTATCAAATTAAGAGATTTCCTACAGAAATATTTTTTCAAAATGTAATGGCAGTATGTGGGCATGTCGTGCAGTGTGGCCTACCTGTGACCAGACCCCAGAGCTCCACTCAGGTGGGCAAGCCTGGTTGTGGCAAGGCAGCACCTGGGCCGGGGCGATGACGGGGCACAGGGAGTGAGCCACCACCTCCTCTCGCTGGTACGTCACCTTACGCAAGCACTGGATGTGACGTGCCTGTTGGCCGCCCCCACAGGACTGACTGCAGGGCCCCCAGTTCCCTGTCGTCCAGCTGAGGAGAGAAATGGAGAGAGAGACGTGTCAGCCCATGTAGCAAACCAACAAACGCTCATTGAAAAAGAGTGACTGAATTATGAGAAACAGAATGGTGGTAAACCTCTTAGAGTGACTCATAAACCTGCACGTGATCTCACAGTCACATACACACACACACTCTGCAGAATAACTGCTGTACTCAGCACAGTCAGCAGGGAACCTATCCAAACAGATGATTTGGCTGTATACTTTCCGCTCCTAACCTCTGTCATAAGCGTGTCAACCACATGACGCAGATCCCTAATCACAGCAAGGAACCACAGATTTCCTACATTTATTTTGGGTCTAAACACAGCCATCACGCTCTACTCTGTGCCCACAGGAAGGACAGAGACACACGCACACACATACAGGTATATACACATGCACCCACACTCACACAAACATACTGCACATGTGCTGTAACAGCATCAGTCTATGCACGCAGCACACACACGAGAATCTTAACATAAACATTACATCCCTGGGGCAGACCTCCCAGCCACCCCGGACCTCTATACCAGGCGGTGTCAGAGGAAGGCCCTAAAAATGGTCAAAGCCTCCTGCCACCCAAGTCATAGACTGTTCTCTCCGCTACCGCACGGCAAACTGTACCGATGCACCAAGTCTGGAACCAACAGGACCCTGAACAGCTTCTAACCCCCAAGACATAAGACTGCTAAATAGCTAGCCAAATGATCTGCGTTGACAATTTCTGCACTGACTTTTTTTTTTTTACTCATCACATACGCTGCTGCCATTGTTTCTTATCTGTCACTTTACTCCTAATTATATATACATATCTACCTCAATTACCTCGTCCCCCTACACATCAGCTCAATACTGGTACCCCATGTATATAGCCAAGTCATTGTTACTCATTGTGTAACTATTGTTACTTTTATCATTACGTGTTTTACTTTTCTATTATTTCTCTATTTTTTCGTCTCTCTCTGCATTGTTGGGAAGGGCCCGTAGTAAGTAAGCATTTCACTGTGAGTCAACACCTGTTGTTTACGAAGTATTTGATTAATACAATGTGGTTTGATTTGTGTACAACATACTTAAACACTGCAAGGTTTCCTCCATACAGTATAAGGCTAACCTTATACACCCGACTCTCACCTTCAGTTAACCCCTTAGCCCAACTCTCCTCTCCCCTGGCCTGGTCTGGCTGTAGGGAGGGACAGGATGCTACACTCAGTGTCTCCACTAGTTGCGGCCTTCTGGTATCTCTGGATCATTCTCAGCCTCTGATGAAAGCAGCCTGCCTCGAAAATAGACTGTGTCTTGGCATTTTGGGGCAAAGGGAGATTTAGCGCAAAAGACTGCTCTGACAACCACATGACCAGGGGCAAGGAGGACGGACAGCTGACTCAGTCGAGTTCTGAAGCTCCGGTGCCGACCAGCCACTCCTACTGCTCTTCAGTCAGACCTTTCATTTCCCTTCAAACCCAGCTCTGATAAATAAGAGAGAAGGCTAAACTGCAATTTTGAGGGGAGAAACACGACCCGTCTAGCAAAGCACCGGTTCAGATTTCTATTCTCTGTTTTTCCCACTGCAATATAAATAAAAATATGTGCTTCAATGTTGGCTTAGCTGTAATTTGTATTTCTGGAATCTTTCAATAACTCGCATGTGTCCAGGCATACAATTTAACTTGAAAAATGTAGGGAATATTGAGAAATACTGGATGGCTTTACATTCATGCAGCGGTTACATTTTACTGTCATGGTGTGGGGTTGCATTTCGCTGGCATACGTTGACTTTTCATCGGATGCATAATCTGATCGACAAATTACTGCACTAACAATCTGTTCAAGTGTAACGTAAGCAGTGAAAGATCTCGCACAGCAACCAAAAGCACCTCAGGTTCGAACTTCAAGCACCATTCTAAACAGCAGTCTCTCTGAGCACCTCCTCCTCCTCCCTGCTCTGGGCCTGCCTGCTGATGTCTCCCCGTTTCTCCCATTGTTTAGTGCACGTGCCACAACTACCCAGGAAGAGCCAGGTAAGTAACTCCACAGCTGCAGCCTGCCTACGGGGATCTTCTTCAGAGCATTAAATAAACTATAAACTAAATAAACAATCGAGTCAAATAAATAGAAAGGGAAGCAAAAGGAACATTGAGAGAGACGGACAGAAGAAAGTAGAGAGAGAGAGAGAGTAGAAACGGACGCAGCAGGGGAACTGCAAAACTCTTTAAGGCATTAACATTTATCGTTCCAGTGACATCCTGGGCTGGCAGATAACGTTGGCTGCTAGAAGGCCCCGTGGTGTTTGATCTCACCATGCCCCATACTGCACAGAAGCCAGTGGCCCTTGCAGGCAAGCCTGCATTGTCTGGTTGAGGTTGGGGCCCGAGACCACTGCTGGAGTTGCTGGATTCCTGGCTGGCTAGACTGATCTGGCCCTGTGGGGGGATCCAGACTCTCTCTCTATAATAAAACATGGACAGACCTGTCAGAACTGCAGATAGTCGCTGGAAAGAGGCCTCTTTTACGCGCCTCCTTTTCTGTTTTTGATAGCATGCCCGTAAAGTTTGGAAGCATTTCTAAAAGGTATCCCATAAATCCTGACACTTAATCAGCGGGAAACAGGGTCCACTGATTCAGGAGTCTGGTACTGATGGACAGGACTCTGCTCGTGGATTTATGTTGATGATATCATTCACCTGGACGGCACACTTCCTCTCCAGCTCACACGGGGTCATTAGTGGTCTGGTCCATTTAAACTTTTCCCCTGATAGCAGATATAGTCTGACCCAGATTACAGGGAAGAAACCCCTCTCAAATGGTGGGCGTGTTTTAAGTTGTAACTGATAGCGCCCTGGCTGGTTATTAACCCTCGCAGGCGGGGCAGCACAGCCTCGGGTCTTAGCCTTCTATACAGTGACGGAGCCGCCTGTGGAAATGTGAAGAGGCAAAAAAAATGTGACCGCGGCACATACCACAGAAGAAGGGAAGATGATCTCTGTGGTATGTGCTGCTGTCCAATTTTGGCGACGTTAGTCCCCTGAGCACAGAAGAACGTGAGTGGTGTAAGTGGTCTAGCACCAGGCCTACAACATGTCTGAGCGATAATGACGTAGAATAGAATGATGTACCAACGCACTCCGCAAGATGCAACAGTACCGTACTCACACAACAACACACACAGCAAAGGCGCTCACTGACTCCCAGCAGGCTTAGAGTTGTTTTACAGTCACCCACTGTTATTGAACGATTTGTCAAGATTTGGACAGGGAAAGCTGCACGGGTTACTATTGTTTCTTTAAGGATGTCATATGGTCCTGATTTCCACCTCACCCACCATCACTCATATACGCTGTACTGTAACGTGAATGTGGGGGTGGGACTTCAGACAACACAGGCAGACAACAACGAGGAGAGGATGACAGGCGGGTGGAGAGAGAGAAGGCGTTTTTCATCTCTTTGTCAGTGTGTCGGGCTCAAAGAGTCTCTCTACTGACGGGTTCATGGCTGTTCCTTTTGATGCAGGAGCATCGTAAATCGAGCCAGTCCCATAGGAGCTGAATGGATTGTCACTGGAGCAGAGCTCAAAGTGAAGTCCATTCAATATGCCAATTTGCAAAGTCGAGAATAGTATCCAGTGACTGAAGAAAATGGCTGGTGTCTGAAATAAATTCCCCGAAGGACGAGACCAACCAAAATGTCTGAAAGGATTGCTGGTGCCCAGTAAGTGTCTGGAAATTACTTTTACTGGTCTGTCGTGGTTGTAGAAAATTGTTGACTATCCCAATTTAGCAGACAGTCGTTAATAATGGGCTACTAAATTCGTCTGTGATCTCTGTCTGGCTTTTTCTAGCATCTTCCTTCTTTCTCTCCGGTGGCGAAGACCGGCCATTGAGGAGAAGCGAGAGGCTGCGGTGGTCTTCTTTCAGAGCTGTCTCTGCGCTGAACCTTATCGGTGCGAGCGGTACTCAGACGGCCAGGCAGAGTGAAACTGAGCATGAGTGGGGGGATGGGGCAGCTCTCCGCGGCCTAGAAGCTGTGGCTTTGAGCAGGGGCCAGGGCTGGGAATAGCAGGCCGGGCCTGCCCCTGTCTGGAGGGTATGTTAATCCTGTTTGGTTTGGGAGCCGGAGACTTGGGTAGGGAACGTACGGGGCTCTCCAGCAGGACGCGACAAGGAAAGAAGGCTGAGTAGTCCCTGCCCACAGTAAAGGGACCACACCAGCATCCCAGACCCAAGCCACAGCAGCTCGCCAGTGGAACTACTGCACAGAAAGTAGGCTGAGGTTGTGGTATGTGTCTGTCAGAAAGAGGGAGAGAGAGTCAGAGAAATAGCGACAGACAGCGCGAGAGAGAGAGAGTTAATTACTAGGCTGGGCAGGGCTGCGTGTTGCACAGGTGAGAGCTGAGCACTGGTCTGGTCTGAGGGTTGCACTGTGTCGAGTTGACTTGGGTCCGCTGATCTTGAAAACAGATGGCCTTTGTTGAGATCTGACCTGAAAGGGAGAAAAAGAGAGCGAGGCAGAAAGACATAATTCTTATCAGTTTTCCTTGTGTTTTACAACCACTGAAAAGGTCACACAAAGCCCACTCTCTTCTCCCGTCTGGGCAACACGGGAGGGCTTGACAACTAAAGTAAAGTATGAACGAAATAGTGACAGGGTGCAGATAGCGATCTCTGCTCTAAGCTTGTCTAGAGCTCTCTGTCTGCTGTCACCCTCCCTACTGGGATAAAGTGAATGGAGTAAGCGAGCCACTGATCCAGGCTCACATATAACAACACACACACATTCGCTGACATACATTGATGAGTGAATAGGACAGAGTACTCAGGGAGGTCTGTAAAAGGACCAAGGGAGACCGTGCAACCTTTTCACTGTCGCTTACAAAGATGCTTTTGATAAGCCAGAACGCACTTCCTGCCACCCCAATGTACACACACACACACACACACACACTTCTCTCATCCAAGGCTCACCTCCAGCACACGGAGCAGAGCAGTCGGAGCGAACCACTCCCCATGTGTAGTTGGGTTTCCTCTCACTGCGAGGCAAGGTGTACTCCCACACCACACCCGGGTTCTTACCCTGCAGCAGGATCTGAGGGAGAGGGAGAGAGGGGGAATATGACAGTGAGGTAATGGATCCGTCTTAGCAGCTTGACAAGTGTGGTTAGCAGTCATTCCCCTCCCCTGCCAAAACAGACAAGTCTAAGCATACCCTGAAGTGGTTCCAAGCAATGGACCATAGAGAATGACATTGAAAAACTAAGACAAGTGAAGTGGCAGGAAACTGGTGACTTGGTGACAATGGCGTTGTGGAACTGTGTGTGTGTGTGTGTGTGTGTGTGCATGTCTTTGTATGTGTGTGTCTGTGTGTGGCCCTTGTGAGGGTCCGATAGACAAAGCTCTGTGACTGAACCGAAAAGTGACCGCTTGGCAGACCTAGATGTTGGGTCATGGAGCACAGGCTGAGGTTGCTTCTAATAGAGTGGAAAGCTCTCAAAATGAAGGGCTGCTTTGTTCCCCATAGACTTGGCCAAAACTTTTTGGGGACAATATTCAAACCAAACTGAGGGATTTGTTGACAATGACCAGCAGCAAGTGACACTGACTTAATAGATTTAGGCATATGCAAGCAAATAGCAAATTCTTTACCTGTGACAAGTAATTGTTTCTCATATCAAAATGCTAACATTTGTCTCAAATGTTGTTTTGTATGTGACCCAGTAATAGAATGTCGAGTTCTGTTTCTGTGCGTTGTTCGTGTTTCTTGTTTTTGTATTACATTGTGTTTATTTATTAAAGCACTCACTCCCTGAACTTGCTTCCCGACTCTCAGCGCACATCGTTACAGTTAAGCTGACCCCCAGAGCTTCCAGGCTAACTATGTTGCCCTGGAGCTATGCCATTGGACCCTTCACGCTAGCCTGTCCACGACCGGTCCAAATTTACATCAGGCACGGCAAACACAAGATCCAGAACGGGTCCCCGGGGGCTCCCCTGTCCATCTGGAGCACAGAAAGCCACCTGACATCAGACACAATATGAGACAGCCCTCCCTGACCCTGCCTGCCTGTGAAAGTCCACAGCCCTAACTGCCCTCTCCCCACCTCCACCTATATACAAGCCTCAACCAAATTCACATTTATTTTATTATTATTTTTTATTTCACTTTAATTTAGCCAGGTAGGCCAGTTGAGAACAAGTTCTCATTTACAAATGCGACCTGGCCAAGATAAAGCAAAGCAGTGCAACACAAACACAGAGTTACACATGGGATAAACAAATGTACAGTCAATAACACAATAGAAAAATCTATATACAGTGTGTGCAAATGTAGTAAGATTAGGGAGATAAGGCAATAAAATAGGTCATAGTGGTGAAATAATTACAATTTAGCATTAACACTGGAGTGATAGATGTGCAGAAGATGATGTAAGTAGAGATACTGGGGTGCAAAGGAGCAAAAAAATAAGTAACAATGTGGGGATGAGGTAGTTGGGTGGGCTATTTACAGATGGGCTGTGTACAGGTGCAATGCTAGGTAAGCTGCTCTGACAGCTGATGCTTAAAGTTAGTGAGGGAGATATAAGTCTCCAGCTTCAGTGATTTTTGGAATTCGTTCCAGTCATTGGCAGCAGAGAACTGGAAGGAGAGGCGACCAAAAGGGGAGTTGGCTCTGGGGATGACCAGTGAAATATACCTGCTGGAGCGCGTGCTACGGGTGGGTGTTGCTATGGTGACCAGTGAGTTGAGATAAGGCGGGGCTTTACCTAGCAAACACTTATAGATGACCTGGAGCCAGTGAGTTTGGCGATGAATATGAAGCGTGGGCCAGCCAACAAGAGGATATAGGTCGCAGTGGTGGGTAGTATATGGGGCTTTGGTGACAAAATGGACTGTGATAGACTACATACAATTTGTAGTAGAGTGTTGGAGGCTATTTTGTAAATGACATCGCCGAAGTCAAGGATCGGTAGGATAGTCAGTTTTACGAGGGTATGTTTAGCAGCATAAGTGAAGGAGGCTTTGTTGTGGAATAGGAAGCCGATTCTAGATTTAATTTTGGATTGGAGATGTGCTACGGGTGAGTCTGGAAGGAGAGTTCCCAGTTTACAGTCTAACCAGACACCTAGGTATTTGTAGTTGTCCACATATTCTATGTCAGAACCATCCAGAGTAGTGATGCTAGATGGGTGGGTGGGTGCGGGCAGTGATCGGTTGAAGAGCATACATTAAGTTTTACTTGCATTTAATAGCAGTTGGAGGCCACAGAAGTTGTGTTGTATGGCATTGACGCTCGTCTGGAGGTTTGTTAACAGTGTGCATAGAAGGGACAGAAGTATACAGAATGTTGTCATCTGCATAGAGGTAGATCAGAGAATCATCAGCAGCAGGAGCGACATCATTGATATATACAGAGAAAAGAGTCTGCCCGAGAATCTATCCCTGTGGCACCCCCATAGAGACTGCCAGAGGTCCGAACAACAGGCCCTCCGATTTGACACACTGAACTCTATCTGAGAAGTAGTTGGTGAACCAGGCGTGGCAGCCATTTGAGAAACCAAAGCTGTTGAGTCTGCCGTTAAGAGTGCAGTGATTGACAGAGTCGAAAGCCTTGGCCAGGTCGATGAAGACGGCTGCATAGTAGTATCTTTTATCGATGGCGGTTATGATATCATTTCGGACCTTGAACGTGGCTGAGGTGCACCCATGACCCGCTCGGAAACCAGAGTGGAGAAGGTACGGTGGGATAGTGGAGAAGGTACGGTGGGATTCGAAATGGTCGGTGATCTGTTTGTTAATCTTCTTGATACTACCCATCCCGGATCCGGGAGCGTAATCATCGCCTCAAACTAATTAGCATAACGCAGCAGACATAAATATCCCTAGAAAATTTTCCTATTAATGAAAATCACAAATGAAATATATTGAGACACAGCGTAGCCTTTTGTTAATCACACTGTCATCTCAGATGTTCAAAATATGCTTTACAGCCAACGCTAGACAAGCATTTGTGTAAGTTTATCATAGCCTAGCATAGCATTATGCCATGCCGGCAGCAGGCAACATTTTCACGAAAATAAGAAAAGCAATCAAATTAAATCATTTACCTTTGAAGAACTTCGGATGTTTTCACTCAGGAGACTCCCAGTTAGATAGCAAGTGTTCCTTTTTTCCAAAAATATTATTTTTGTAGGTGAAATAGCTCCCGTTTGGCTGAGAAATCGACCAGAAAATGCGGTCACTACAACGCCAAACTTTTTTCCAAATTAGCTCCATAATATCGACAGAAACATGGCAAACGTTGTTTAGAATCAATCCTCAAAGTGTTTTTCACATATCTATTCGATAATATATCCGTCAGGACAATTGGTTTCTCATTAGAAGCGATTGGAATAATGGCAACCTCAGTACTTTAGGCAAGATTTTCTGCGGGAGCCATCATGTGACCACTTGCTCAATGTGGTCCCTTACGGCTATTCTTTAACATAAATGCGTAAAAAGACGTCACAATGCTGTAGACACCTTGGGGAATACGTAGAAAACGTAAGCTCATTTGTAGCCATATAAGGAGTCATTGGCATGCAGCGCTTTCAAAATATGGGGCACTTCCTGATTGGATTTTTATCTGGGTTTCGCCTGTAACATCAGTTCAGTTGCACTCACAGACAATATCTTTGCAGTTTTGAAAACGTTAGAGTGTTTTCTATCCAAAGCTGTCAATAATATGCATAGTCGAGCATCTTGTCGTGACAAAATATCCTGTTTAAAACGGGAACGTTTTTGATCCAAAAATGAAAATACTGCCACCTAGTTACAAAAGGTTAACTTGGCATACAAAGACTTTAGAAAGGCAGGGTAGGATAGATGTAGGTCTATAACAGTTTGGGTCTAGAGTGTCTCCCCCTTCAAAGAGGCAGCTTTCCTATCTTTAGGGATCTCAGAAGACACGAAAGAGAGGTTGAACAGGCTAGTAATAGGGGTTGCAACGATTGCGGCGGATAATTTTAGAAAGAGAGGGTCCAGATTGTCTAGCCCAGCTGATCTTTAGGGGTCCAGATTTTGCAGCTCTTTCAGAACATCAGCTATCTGGATCTGGGTGGAGGAGAAGTGGGGAGGCTTGGGCAAGTTGCTGTGGGGGGTGCAGAGCTGTTGGCAGGGGTAGGGGTAGCCAGGTGGAAAGCATGGCCAGCCGTAGAAAAATGCGGTGCTTGACTGCTCTCTGATATGCCACAGTGGTTTCAAACAGACAAAAACCAACTATCTAACAACATCTCAACTTTCCATTCTCACATAATTAGAGTAGATTAATGCCTATGAAAATAATCATTAATACTTTGTCCCAGGGTATATTATTCATTTCACTGTAGCTCTCATTAGGCTAAGGGGGAAATGATGATGAATTACAGTGTGGCAGACATGGCTACAACTCCCCAGCATCACCTGCTGCCTGCCAGCTGCCCAGGTCCACAATCCTCTGTTCTCGACTGGCGTGACCCCACCGAACACTTTGCCACAAGAATGTGAATACAGAGAATAAGCCCTATTCTATTTCAAATAACATCCCTAGAGCTCACCATATGTTATGTCTCGTTTCTCTCCGCCTTTCTCCTTCCATTCTCCTGTCTGATTAGGCTATATACATGAACACTGTCAGAGTTTACCCTCACCACTCTTCAACATTTGTTTTCATAAATTGTTTCTAGCTGAGTCAGGGTCTCAGAACATTCAATAATGTTCTAGTTTTCCACGACAGCATAAAATATCTGCCAGGCTCAGTGGAAATCAGTCTCCTTCCCCTTCTGTTGTGTTTCTAATTTGGAACGTATTTAAGTCTCTCTCTCAGTGCCCTGACCCAAGCTTTTTCAGATCTATACAGTTCAATTGCAGAATTATTTTAATCTTTTAATCTGTGTCCCTCTCTCTTCTTTTTGTAATTACGGAACATAGAGAGATTAATGTCCTCTCATTTGCAGATCAGCGACCTGCTACTGCTAACCCTGCTACTGCTAACCCTGCTACTGCTAACCCTGCTACTGCTAACCCTGCTACTGCTAACCCTGCTACTGCTAACCCTGCTACTGCTAACCCTGCTACTGCTAACCCTGCTAGTGGACACATGACTCTCAGGCTTCATGGGAGAAAACCAAGTCAGTGCAGAGAGCAGCATGCTGTTACCACGCTGAGAATGGAGCACTAAGCACTTTAAAGTCGATCAAATCTGGTCAGTTCAACTGTGTGTGGTGATGTAGAGCTAACAAAAACACGTCTACATTGGAACTACACGGTTAAATCCCCCCTTTCTGCAAAATGACAAAAATTACTAAAAGGCATTCCAGAGATTTCACTATGGCATTTCTCGTATATTTATAGTCACCGTTTAAACTTCAGCTCTCAGTTCACAGGTAGCCCGATGGCCGAGGGCTTTGTCCAAACTAGCTTTTACATGACTTTCACCTTGCCTTTGGTGGATAGATAACAAACCAAACTTTCTAAACTCACCTGGTTTTCCCCCTCTGTTTTTAAGAGTTCAAAGGGCATGTGAAAAAAGCTTGCCACCGTTTACATAGCTATCTGGGGAATATATCCTCTACCTCTCAACACCCTAACTCTTAAATATACAAACTAAAGCATGACCAACCTTGAGTCACTTATTCGCCAAGGACAATCAATGACATTCAGCTGTCAGGATCTTAATTTCTATTCTTTTCGACCATCAGTTGCAGCAATGTGCGACGACAAGTAATGACTTGCTTTTACCTCAGAGCTTAGGCCTCTGCTCTGACAGACAAAGATAATACATAAGAATGTGCCGAGCGTGTGCAAACTGTGCAGTGTCTGTGTCCAACCAGCTGCTAACTCTACATCTTTATTAACAGCATGTTTTAAAAGGAAAATACTACATCATAGGATCACATACTAGGGCCTGTGACACATAAGGTGAGGGGTCTGCTTTGACCTGGATGGAATATGGAAGCATGATAGCCCGTTTAGCCTAATGGACCCCTTTTTCTCCCTTCTCTCTCTTCCTCTCTCTCGCTCTGTCGGTCTCCCTCTCCCCTCCCCTCTCTCTCTCTCTCTGTTGGCCACCGCTTTGAGATGCCTGACACCTCTCCCCGCTACTCTATTGAAGTTAAAGCCGCCGGCCTGGTTTCAGATAAATCTTGCGGAATGTGCAGATTTGGTTTCTTCTTTTTGCATGAAGTGCACGATTCTGGAAGTTCAAAGCGCATGGCGAGCTGTTTGAACCCCAGACCTCTTGATTTTGGAGATGAAAGCCCCGACGACATCAGAATCAGGACACAATTAATCCTGAACAGTAGCGTTACTCCGATGTACCACTCGTTGTTATTGGGAGTTCTCTTTTTTTTTCCCGCCCACCCTGCACTACAGCCCGGCCTTGTTTTCATCTGAGTGAGTGTCCGAGCGCTGTGCCAAGGCCCTGTCACCGCTAATTCGCTAACGGACGTCAGGGCAGACGGGGACGGAGGGGCAGCTTACTTCAAAGACCAGGGTCTCATTAGTGGGTCCGGCCGCGTACAGGCTCTCTGGGCGGTTGAAAGAGCGCTGATAGTCAAACACCGTCCCACCGAACTGGAACTTTCCAGGCCAGTCCACAGTCCAGTCCCCTGTCAGATAGTACTTCCTCTTCAGGGTGCGTACAGCCAGGTAGCTGGTGGAGATCTCCATCTCCTGAACATGGATGCTCCGTGCTCCAGGTGGGATGGTCACCATGGCGTAGTATTCTGAACAGGGAGAGAAAGAGCTCATTTACCATCTGAGAGTCAGGAAATTGATTTATTAGAGATTCATCTTTTTTTCAACGTGGCAATACACATTACAGTGGAAACACAGAGCACAATTTGTATAATAATCCTATACAAGCAACAGACTGTCATGGGTATATTCAAGTATTTTATTGGTATGAATTCTCATCAAGACCAAACACAAAAAAAGTAGATTACCAGTGCAAAAAACACCTTCAAACGAAAAACTTTCCCTGGTTTTAATCTTACCTTTGTGCATTGAATTACAAAGTGTTTTTCTTACATGATCATATGGTGCCGTGTTTTCAGTAAAACGGTGAGACAGTAAGCTTAATTCACTGAGACAGCATAAACCATTATAACTCTCTGCAGTACACGGCTGCCCTGGTGTAACGACGCATGCCAGCGGCCACATAAATAACTTTCCACTATATTAGTAGCAACCCCAGCCTGTGCTCCATGACCCAACATCTAGGTCTGCCAAGCGGTCACTTTTCGGTTCAGTCATAAAGCTCTGTCTATTGGACCCTTAAAGGGCCACACACAGTGATCTGGAAAGGTTGCTTTTAGCCAGTTGTGAGAGTAGAGTATGAGGTCTGGAGGAAGAGAATGTCTCCAACAGTGGCATCTGCTAGAGAATTCACCCTGTCATGTTCAGATAACTCTGCCCCGATAACACTGTGCCAGAACTGTCCTACAACAGAGCTCCCCCTCTCACCCACCGATTCAAATTGACCCTGTCAGTCTTCTCGCTTGACATACCGTTAGCTCTGTGCTGGAGGACGTACTGGCCTTTGAAGAACTTGCAGGTGGAGTTGTCCCCTCTACAAACTCCACAGGCATCCAGAGTTGCCTTAGAGCCCAGGATCTGGTCACAACCCACCGGCTGCAGGATGGAAGTAAACAGAAGGAACTTAGAGAACACAGACGGCACCCTGTGTCCTATATCACATCCAGTTGACTTAGATGTAGTTTTATTTTTTTATTTGACCTTTATTTAACTAGGCAAGTCCGTTAAAGAACAAATTCTTATTTTTCAATGACGGTCTCAGAACAGTAGTTGACGTGTTGCAGTACAGTACATCCCGTTCCGCAAATCTGCCGTTTACCTCACAGGCTCCTTCGATGCACACGTCACCTCTGTGGTCTGAGCAGGATGTCCCGTCCTTGACTTTGCTGGCCATGGCAAAGAAGAAGGCAAAGTCCTCAGCGATGCAGTACAGCTTGCAGATATCCTCAGCTACAGAGGACATAGAGAAGATTTAACATGTGTTATAAACAAGATCATGGACGTAATCCTGCACCTGTACATTAACCAACTCCTCCTTCCCAGGTGTGAGTCTCTAGGACTGTATTGAGAGCACAAACCTCCTTATGGCCTCTCTCTTTGTCACTGGTACGCGCCATATTTCAATGTGGGGATTAGGACAGGGCTGTGGTAATGAAGGAGCCGCACTCGCCAATTGATGAGGCAAGATAGGAGCCAATCGATGGAGTACTGGTGAAGAACGTATACAGGGTTCTATTGTGTTAATGGTGCATGTCCACTGCAGCGCAATGTACGGAACCTCTGAGGACTGAAGGAGTAGCAGACCTCTGGCACAATTCACATATGTCAGACCTGAAAGGCTGTTACAAATGGGCTCATGAAACAGGGAATGCAGAGAGGGCAGCTTCTCCACAAACCTCACACACAGCTCCCAGACATGGGTTCCGGGTTCTACTGTACAACACACAGTAACAGTCTAATGACAGGGGTGTTACCAACAGCATGACAGCCTGGGGACACAGGGGCATCGTTATCTGACCAGCGTCAGTTTTTAGACTGTCTCTGGCTATTCAGATTCCTTCCATCTTTTCTTAATGCCAATCTCTTACATTGCTGAGGATGTGAACCCCTGAATGCATTCCAGAAGCATCTTATGGATTTCTATTTGACATTCCATGTTAGTAATTCACATCCGTAGGCCAAGGCACTTGGATTTCATAAAGCGTATTGGATCTGGTGCTTAGAGCCCAAGTCAGACCAGGGTAAGACTGTCTTTACCTCCTGGTACCTCGGCTTGTCCGCTGAAAAGATGCCTAGGTCAGACAGGTCAGGCAGGGCCTTAGGGAGAGTCCCTCCACAGGGAGAGAGAGAGAGCAGGGAGAGTGGTGTGGAAGCACACTTACAATCAGCCTTTAATTAACGGAGGCGACCGTTCACCTCAGGCCCCAGGAGGCTGTTCAGGATCTGCTGCTTGCATCTTCATAAATCAGAGGTCTCGCAAAGGTAATGGGGTGACAGGCAAACTCTCTCTCTCACTCCCTTCTCTCTCACTCATACAGTATGTATGTGGTAGACACAGGTAAAACCTGCCTTAAGGGCTTCCTTTATATTATATTCTTTCTCCCTGAGAGAGAGAGAGAGAGAGAGAGAGAGCGGGTGGCTACATGTTTCCCATGTAGTTTAGACTCACAGGTTATTCACAGCACTCTCGTGCATGAGTAGACTGACGCATTGACATGGTGCACACGAGGCACATTTGTGGCTTCAGCATTCAAATGAGTAAACAAGGTTAATCACAAAAGATTTCAAAAAGATTTGCAAAGTCATCCAACATATAGCCTCATTTGAGAGTTTTACAAGAATAAACAGGACATAAAGATCTGATCCACCTGCAATGTTAATTAAATGCACTTTTAACAAGCACTGTATTTAACTCGACTGCGTTTTCTTCTCTCGGTTTATAAAGTCACTTTCGTACTCTTGGACTTCCTGTAAAATGTCCCTCTCAGGGGTACGGCGAATCTGTAAAATGTCCCTCTCAGGGGTACGGCGAATCTGTAAAATGTCCCTCTCAGGGGTACGGCGAATCTGTAAAATGTCCCTCTCGGGGTACGGCGAATCTGTAAAATGTCCCTCTCAGGGGTACGGCGAATCTGTAAAATGTCCCTCTCAGGGGTACGGCGAATCTGTAAAATGTCCCTCTCGGGGTACGGCGAATCTGTAAAATGTCCCTCTCAGGGGTACGGCGAATCTGTAAAATGTCCCTCTCAGGGGTACGGCGAATCTGTAAAATGTCCCTCTCGGGGTACGAAGAATCTATAAAATGTCCCTCTCGGGGTACGGCGAATCTGTAAAATGTCCCTCTCAGGGGTACGGCGAATCTGTAAAATGTCCCTCTCGGGGTACGGCGAATCTATAAAATGTCCCTCTCGGGGTACGGCGAATCTGTAAAATGTCCCTCTCAGGGGTACGGCGAATCTGTAAAATGTCCCTCTCGGGGTACGGCGAATCTATAAAATGTCCCTCTCGGGGTACGGCGAATCTATAAAATGTCCCTCTCGGGGTACGGCGAATCTATAAAATGTCCCTCTCGGGGTACGGCGAATCTATAAAATGTCCCTCTCGGGGGTACGGCGAATCTATAAAATGTCCCTCTCGGGGGTACGGCGAATCTATAAAAGCTGACTGAATGAGGTGCATTCTAGATGTACTCTATTGGCTCATTCAACATTTACCCTGTTCCTAATTACAGGGGGCATTGAACAAATAGCTGCCATACCTTCCACCTTGGTGTAGGGCTTCCATTTGTAGTACCAGCCCCTGAAGGGTTTGCTGTTGTACTCAGCACACTGCTGGGCACGGAAGTCCACTCCGCTTGGCTGGCACGGCTTTGTGTTACAGAGCTGGTTGAGACGAGCGGAGCCCTGGCAAAACTTCCCGTTGTGTTGTGGCCTAAAGCAACACAAAATTAACACATGTAGACTAGGTTAGGGCAGGCGTTCTCTTCTTCAACACATGGGGAGAAGGGACTCAAGCCAACATTTCTAGGGCCCTGTATTGACAGTTTCAAAGCAGAATGAAATAAATCACATTTAAGACTCAGCAAGATCAAGTCAAGACCAAGTATACAATGGCAGCCTCAAAACAACACTACAAATCAGGTTATTGGGTTTTCATCCAGGTTCCCAACCACTCCTGTGAAGACAGCAGCCACAAGTATCTCCACTCAGCCACATTAATAGAAAAGACCTCTGTTCTTAGAAACAACCTAACAGTGGAGGCTGCTGAGGGGGAGGTTGGCTCATAATAATGTCTGGAAGGGAGCAAATGGAATGGCATCATGGATTTGATACCATTCCACTCATTCCCCTCCAGCCATTACCACGAGCCCGTCCTCCCCAATTAAGGTGTCACCAACCTCCTCCGGTTTCCCTGTTGTGAGCCTGATGGGCTGTTTTAAAGTGGAGCAGTGCACTTCTTGGGCAGGATTCCACTGCCTAACCTCAAAGCAAATGAATCTCCGTTAGGCTCTTCCTGCTGGACCAGAGCCAGCATTCACTTCCAGCTAAGTGAATGTGTGGGTGTTGTTGTTTGTATGTGTGCTTGTGTTTTTACACATGGGGAACAGTGTGTTGTTAGATGAGAAGGAAAGTCTTCCATGATTCATCCAAGTAAGTGATTGATATGTCTTAATTTCAAAAGCCCTAGGTAGACAAAGAGTTGAAGTCGGGAAGTTTTTTTGAGTCATTAAAACTCGTTTTTCAACCACTCCACAAATGTCTTGTTATAAACAAACTATAGTTTTGGCAAGTCGGTTAGGACATCTAATTTGAGCATGACACAAGTCATTTTTCCAACAATTGTTTACAGACAGATTATTTCACATTCGCTGTATCACAATTCTAGTGGGTCAGAAGTTGACATACACTAAGTTGACTGCCTTTAAACAGCTTGGAAATTTTCAGAAAATAATGTAATTGCTTTAGAAGCTTCTGATCATTTAAGTCAATTGGAGGTTTACCTGTGGATGTATTTCAAGGCCTACCTTCAAACTCAGTGCCTCTTCGCTTGACATCATGGGAAAATCTAAAGAAATCAGCCAAGACCTCATAAAAAAATGTGTAGACCTCCACAGGTCTGGTTCATCCTTGGGAGCAATTTCCAAACGCCTGAAGGTACCATGTGAATCTGTACAAACAATAGTACGCAAGTATAAACCCCATGGGACCACGCAGCCGTCCTACCGCTCAGGAAGGAGACGTGTTCTGTCTCTCTTGATGAACGTACTTTGGTGCGAAAAGTGCAAATCAATCCCAGAACAACAGCAAAGGACCTTGTGAAGATATATCCACAGTAAAAACAAGTCCTACAAGTCCTTGCTGAGCGACCTGAAAGGCCGCTCAGCAAGGAAGAAGCCACTGCTCCAAAACTGCCATAAAAAGCCAGACTACAGTTTGCAACTGCACATGGGGACAAAGACACAGCGTGGTAAGTGTTCATGCTTTTTATTTAAACTGAACACTATAACAAAGAGAATAAATGAAACAGTCCTTTCAGGTGCAGAAAACAATAAACAGAAAATAACTACCCACAACAAATAGGTGGGGAAAAGCTACCTAAGTATGGTTCCCAATCAGAGACAACGATAGTCAGCTGTCCCTGATTGAGAACCATACCCGGCCAAAACAAAGAAATACAAAACATAGAAAAAGGAACATAGAATGCCCAAACCCAAATCACCCACTCCAAATCACACCCTGACCAAACCAAAATAGAGACATAAAAAGCTCTCTAAGGTCAGGGCGTGACACTTCTGACTTCAACTGTATGTGCATTAGTAGACCGTCTGTGTTAAAATGCCAACCAACTCTGGCTGATGCCAACCAACTCTGGGAAATATTATTGGATTTCATTGCCAAGATCAAATATGTAATCGAACAAAACAACATCAGCCCAGACACTAAACAGCAAAGCAACACAGGACTTATAAAAACATCTCATACCACTAACTCCTATCAAACCACACTCAGCGAAAACGTTACCTGCATGATGTTCAGCATCAAAGCGGGCACACATTCCATAATATATTTTACTGTCAACACTTATCTGAGCAGAGCTTACACAGAGAAAAGCATGTGCTGATAACAGTGGATTGTTACATAGAAAACCTGGAAGGCAAACCTCTTTCTGGTGCATCCCGGAGCTGCCAGGAAGGCCCAGAATGACAGGCTCTATTACAGGTGTCAGTGTCAACCTCCTGTTTTTCAGAGCACCTCTCATTTTGTGTGCAGAGATCTGGGCCCGAGCTCCCAGTCTGATCCTATTAAGGCTTAGGAATGGAGACACATAGGCCCATATGTTAGACTGCTTATGAGGGACGCAGACAACCAGACGTTGTCGGGGTTCTAACAGGGTTTCGGGTGCTACTTGTTTAATTCAGGGAGATGAGATGGAGTAAAGGATCGTTAACTACATTCAGCCGCAGGCTCCTTTTTTCTTGAGTGGATAGTCCGAGGACTGGAACTTAATTACAAATTATTTGTAGCCTGCAAACGGACCGCAAGAAGCCCAAACAAATATAATATTTGACTAAAACATAATAATTTCAAACCTTGCTTACATTCTTATGAGATCACATATATCTCTCAATTATGCGTGGGAATACTTTTGAACAGATTTTTAAAAAATTAAATCACTTGGAGCTGATTTGCTGGTGTTTTTATAGTCTATTAGGTTAAACAATTGCATTTAAAAAAAAAATATATATATGACATGGGGGAGGGTGCCAGCCAAGTTTAACTTCTTGTTATACATTTTTTTCTTTTCTTCTCACTCTTAACAGATCCTATACCTCCAGCATCGCAGAGGGACGATAAATCTCCCGGCGACAGCAACGAGTCCAAACTTCAGTGGACTAGAGGTCATCCTGTCTGGCTAGTCATCACCTGCTCTCTCCCTTCCCCCTCCTTGTCCTCCCTTCTCTCATCCTCCTCCCTGTCCCTCACACAGCGACCACCCCTCGACCTCTTACTTTGCTGCCCTGCTTCCTCCCCAGTTCCAGCCCGCTGGGACCTGGGCCTCCCTGCTGGATCACACTCCCCTCTGTGTGGTGCGGAGCCCCCAATGAGCCCTACTGACCTCTCCCCTCAGGGCCTACTGGGCCTCCCCTATACCAGGCTGTGGTTAACCCAGGGCTCTGCAATCTGATAGAATCAAAGGCTGCACACGCTGTCAATAACTGCTGTGTTTTAATCTTTGCAAAGCATCTTTCAGAGCCTGTCAGATGCTGTCGTGAAACAGGCAATCTGATCATCTCCAATCCCATGCAAGCTTATAAAGGGTATTGCCATCAAACCCCAATTTATAAAGGATCTTACCATCAAACACCAACTTATAAAGGATCTTACCATCAAACACCAATTTATAAAGGATCTTACCATCAAACACCAACTTATAAAGGATCTTACCATCAAACACCATGTTGCCATATTTATCAGGACTGTAAATGTATTTGATCTGCCAGGTGATTGCTGTGTTCAGAGGGGATTCCCTCGCTACAATTTTATTTTTATTTTACAACCCCTGCAAAGTATGTATGTTAGGTAGCTATGAAACGTTTGAAACTGTCTTCAAACAAATAATGTTTGCTGAATATAAATTGCATAATTCATTGCATGTTCTGCTGTTTTTGAGGAGAGAACATATTCGACCCTAATCTGTAAACTACACGGGGATGTTACAGTCTGAGAGCCAAAACAAGTGGGCAGATTGAGGGTAATCCATCTTCAGAACCTCAGATTATACGAAGAGGGGGCTGCCAAAATAATCTGACGGATTGCTTAAAATACACTCTCCTGTTCTCACGGATCAGAGCTAAAATGTGATTTAAGGGGACAAACAGATCCAACAGTCCAGTGGTGAAATGGAAGACACTGTGCTCAGAAGGGAGTTAAATATGATTCTAATATTGTAATGGACTACAAACTGTCAGAAACACACAAAGTAGTCAGCAAAGAAGTGAAGTACCATAAATATCATTGCTCCATACTGTACAGATGTAGGACCTTAATTTGAGCCCGTTTGCTATAGCAGGAAAATAATCCTGCCGCAAGAGGAAATGTAAACTATTATGTGGATTATAATTAATTGACATTTGTGTAGGGGTTGATGCATTTTTGGTGAGGGCAAATCCATTCTGTAGTTTAAATGGAAATTACAAATTACAATATAAACATCAAATACAATACAAGTTTTACATTTCCTGAAACAGCGTAATCAAATTAGGATCCTGTAGGATCTGTAGGTAAACTGATCCGTGACAATTTATAGGTCATGATTCGCCATGATTCCCAATTCGCAACATCAACCAAGATTTAGCGTCTGCTTCTTACTAAAAATACCTCTTTATTGCCCCCCCCCCCCAAAAAATCAACATGACTCATAATGTGCATCATATGAGGGTATGTCTGCCTCTGGCTCTCTCTCTCCCAGGCTGGTCCAGGCTGGGTTAAGTGAACAATCAGGTACAGCAGAGAGGACAGCACCTCACCAAGAGCAGTCCTCCAACACAGCCTGTTGACTGGACAGAATGTTGGGGGAGAGGGAGAAGTAGTTTCTAATTCTCTGCTGAGGCACTACATCCAATCCAATTGAGGGTTTCCCTCTTGTAACATGTGGGATTTTTAGATTTTTTTGTTTGTTGCTTTGTCTGCATGTATTTATTTGAGGTAACAGTAAAACCCATTGAGACGTTACGCTATTAACGAAAAGAGACACGTACGTATGTAAGTGAGGAAGGTAAGGTGGACTTCTCAAGCCAGATAGTTTCCACACAGGGACAGCATAGGGACACCTGTGCCTGGGAAGGTTACTCTATCCTGCCTGTGCTGAGAGGAGATATCCTCCATCAACCTGCTGCAACTGCTGGGAGGAAACACCTGGGCTTACACCATCAGACTCACACACAAACACACACACACACATACACACTAAACTGTCCTGGAAATCCTATCTGCCATTACATTTCTAAATCATAGCCTTGTTAAATTACAATTCTCGATCATAGTCTAATTGGTGTGGCTAACAGATCGTCTTATTCATCAAAATGACAGAACAGAGAAATCAGTGTTCTCAACACACTCGAAAGGTTTGAGTTAAAAGTCTATCCTTGATGCAATCAAAGTGGTTGAGTGCCTGGATGTTATCCAATAGGCATGATTACATCCCATCCTGCAAGACACAAACCTGAGAACAAGCCAGATGCTAAGATATCTAAGCCACCTGTCCATCAATAAAGGCCCTCCTTCTGTCAGCTCCTTGTCCTTTTCTGAAGCAGCCAAGCCCTCCGAAGCCAAACCTGCCCTCAGGGGGACTTGTAAATCTCAAATTAATCCACAAGCCAAAGGTCAGATGCAATCTGGCTCTACTTGAGGTTTCACATCAATGTGACTACTAGTGGGAGTACCATGCAACAAGCACACAAAGTCTGACATCAACCAGACATATTATGAGAACAATCTAGCAAGGAGACATATAGCGCACAGAAGATCTAACTGATAAGCTAAAATGAGTCTGAGAATTGAATCTAGTATTGGGGCATTTGTGTGCTACATCTCTATATTTACATCTGTGTGTGTGTTCAGTGTCTGCCTCGGCTGTGAATGCTTGAAGAATAATAGGTTTGTGTTGCCCAGGGAAGTCAGAAGATTGGGCGAGTAGCTTGAGGCAGAGCATTGAGTAGCGCTGTGAGCTGAGCAGGTTAAACTGGCACGAGAGAGAACCCTTTAATCTGGCCTGCTGTATTTTTGTAGACTGACAGATAATAGCGTTTAATGGGCTGACAGCCAACTGGCAGGCAGCCAGGCAGGCCACGCTCTCAGGTGCTCAGTTAGTAAGTCAGGGGGAGCTGACTGGGAGGAAGGCCACGTTCACCTGTCCAAATCCAACCCTGTTCTGTTTGCACAGAGCAGACACACTGTATGTGGAGCTCTTCATGTGTTCTATGGTAGTGCTGGTAGAGACTTAGCGAAGACAAGCTACAGCTGAGGTAAAATGTGGCTAATCATGCCTCAAGCTCATCTATCCACCAGCCGTCTTGTATGGAGCATTACCTCTGCCAGACAAGGTAAAGTTCCTCAAAAGAGGGAGAATTAACTATCACAGTAAGAATCCTCTCTGGGGTATGACCAGGAGTTGTTGAGTTCACCCAGTGCAAATCTAGGCTTGTTATGGTAGGAGAGAGTGGGGTAAGTTGAGCCAAAGGGGTAAATTGAGCCATCCTTGTACACAAAATATATTAATCGACCAAATATTTCGACCAAACATAATTTTATAGAGTCACGGAAAAAGTGGTAAGTGTGATTTTCACCAAGTCAAATTAATTTAGTGTTAGATGTTTCAAGTAGACATTTTTAAGACTGTTTTGTACACCAGTTGGGGTCTCTATAAGTGTGAATATGAGGTCCTAAACCTAGCATGAAAGTGCATCCTTGTAGCTGTGTGGGCTAATATTGTCAAAATGGGGTAAGTTGAGCTAATAGTCGAGCCAAGGGAAAGTTGAGCAAATGTTTCTATTTCCGTCACAGGCGTAGTAATGCAAGGCATTATCACTGGGATATGAGGTAACAACAGGGCCTAGCCTATGTTAATTTGTAGACGGCTTAACTTACCCTGTAGTTCTGCTAAGATAACACTTTTTTGGGACAAGCTAGGTTTTCAAAACTGTCATTTTTACCTGAATTCTAATTATTTTCAGGGATACACAACATCCTGAAATATATGTAGATATATTTGTTCAAAATAATACTATATTTCCCGTGACAGAGTGATACTACTCTATGCATTAAAATAGCCTAGAGTGAGATTCTAAATTAGCAGTGAACTCTTATGACCCCACTTGACCCCCTAGTATGGCTAACAGTACTGTACCTGGGGCTGGTGCAGGATCGCTCCCTGTACATAACCCCTCCCCCACAGGTCCTGGAACAGTCCGACCACTCCAACCATCCTGACCACTGACCGTTGACAGCTCTCGGACCGTGGTCACCATACTTCACACACTGGCCTCGCCGACACCACTGTTGAAAGAGGAGAGAGAGAGAGATTGAGAGAGAGAGAAGAGAGAGAGAGTGAGAGAGAGATAGAGAGAGAATGAGAGAGGGATAAAGATAAATATAAAGAAAGAGAGGGAGAGAGAGAGAGAGAGAGATGAGGGGGAGGAAGAGGGCGGGATGGACAGAAAAAAAATCAAAATGTTGAGTTAGTATCGGTGGTAGGATCTTTGGCTTGCCCCAACGCTGAGGTTCCTGGTTTGGGTGAATGCCCAGCACCACACCTGGAGACCTAGGCCTATCTGAGCCAAACCACACACTCACACACATCACCACCTTTCTCTCTCTCCCACTATCATCTTTCACTGCAGAAAAAGAATAGGAGCCTTGTGTTCTTAGGGGACATTTAACAATGCACAAAACGCTCCTGCAGGTGTGTGCATATGTGGATTTGTGAGGGAACCTGTCTTTTGTGCTGGTGCTTGTACCTTGGGCATTTGTGTACGTGTCCCTGTGTGTGTTTTTACGTCTATGTGTGTTACATTGAGTGATACTGATAGATGGAAATCCCTGTCTCCTTCCATCCCTTTCACGATGGGCAACATTGCTATGGAAACAGATGGTACACTTACCAGGTCAGTCCCACAGCTGGTGCCCTCGGCGGCAGGCATGAACTTGGTCTCACACCGGTGACCTGTCCTGTGGCACCACAGTGACTTACAGATGTCCTGCCGAGTGACCAGACACACCAAACAGTGAGTCCAGCATCTGCCTCCCCTCATCAGAACAACACCACTACAACACCAACACCCCACTGCCATGGTTACAAGCAATAACCCCCCCATTTCCAAAAAAACTGTCAAAACCAATCATTGTATTCCCTGAAACACGCTATTCATGTATCTTTTATTCCTTCCCACAATGCAGCGGTAAGTATGGAGAGATGAGGCATTGGGAGCCAGGCAGTGGACCTGTGCCACGCTGGCATGCTGCCCGATTGCATCTGGCAAACAGCTAGCGAGACTGGGGTTATGAGAGAGCTGGTCCCCCCGTGCTAATCTAGCTCTGCAGCAGACTGACTGGGCTAGTGTGCCACGGCCAGCCGTAAGGGCAGAGCACGCGGCTAATTAGCTCTCCTCTGCACCGCGCGAAACGACTGCAGAATCCCAACAGGGGGAAGAAACACAGGGAGGCAAACATCCCAAATCCTTGTTAATTAGGATGTGGAGTCACCTACGTCGAGGTTCAGGAAACGGGTTCAAACTTAGGGCTGGGGTTCAGGAGAACACAAAAGGTTGTATGGGGGCTATGCAATGGCTCAGCCTATACCATGAGCACTAATGCTACAGATGGACTGGTGTGGATGTTGATTTCCCACACACAACCTCCCTTTCTTGACCCGTTCCTTATTCATGCTGGATTTGCATGTCAATGCATGTCTTGTTGAATGTAGTAAAGTGGAAGGTTAAAGAGGCCCATTTCCTTAGGGTTGTGTTCAAGTCTGTTGGACCCGTTTTGAATACTGTAATTGGAGGTTAAATACGGCTGTTTTGAACATATAATGGTTTGTCCCACAAAGATCATGCAAATGAGATAATACTGGGTTAAACCCTACCTATGTTTCCCAGTAGCACACTTGTCAAACAGCTTCGTGCGACCCACTAACGAATGTGCCTTTCAGTGTCAGGTACCTTGACAAAGTCCAGGTTGCACAGTTTAGCCTTGGAGCCAAACTGCCACTTGCACTGTGTGTCAGCATCATAAAGCTGGCCTGGGAGCTTCTCTGGGTATTTATACTGCCCAATCTGCCTGGGCTCATCCACCAGACACGACGCTTGAGCTGTTCTGTAGAGTAAAACCAAGAAACACTGAACAGGACAGGGACCTATCATTAAAGGCTAATAAACACAAACAGGTGCATGAGAACCACACTACATCATTACATGCATGGCAGCCATATCAGAGGTTAATTTATAAGGCTTACCCAAGGAAGCGGCTGAGGTATTGGCGACTGCAGGCAGACCAGGAGAAGACCCCGTTGTTTCCTGCCAGGGTTGGAGACATGATGTTTCCTTCTGCTTTCCGACAAGGATTCCCCTCTCCATCATGGATCATCCCAAAACTGCCATAGAGACAGATCATTAAGAAGGAGAGAGAGAGAGAGAGAGAGAGAGAGAGAGAGGAGCGAGAGAGAGAGAGACGGAGCGAGAGAGAGAGACAGAGAAAGAAAAAGAGAAAGAGAGACTGTTAATGTCCAACCTCAGGTCAGAACTCAACTGGTCAGGTCGGAACTCTTACCCTAGTAACCTTAAAACATTTTCGTTTTATAAAACTCGTTAAGCTCCATGGAGTGTGACGGGTCACACGTTTCTAACATAGCCTCACGTTTTGGTTGAGAAACATATGTGTTATAAACAGGCATGTGTTGATACAGCATTAAAAACGCTTCGGTCTACCCTCCTACAGTACAGTACATAGCTGAGGTTCACTAGTCTGTAAAAGACGACGTCATCTATTTAGAAATGACATCTCCTCAATTTGTCAGTGATTAATGGTATTTGGCCTGGAAGTGGTTTTCATCTCAACAATGTGCAAATTCTGGGAATGATTCCTATTAATTTGACCAACGTGATTGAGCCATTGAAAATTACAGGAATTCTGACATGTTACCAGCTCGGCGTATGAAAGGAACAGCTTCTTTCCCGTTTGTGTTGAGAGAGTGCCAAGCAGACAAAGGGCTTTACCGTAATAATTAAAATCTCAAATGTCAAATATAAACAGCCTCTTATCTCGATGGAAACGTGTAAACACAAACCGAGCATACCCATCGCCTGTGGCACTTCATATGGTTTCACATGTTGTCATGGAGCAAATTAAGTGCTTTGCTAGCGCAATGCTATTGTTTCGGTCTGCATTTTTTGTTGCTTTAAATGGACTCATCCTTCTTTGATGTGGCACTGTAAATTAAAGCCATCTATATAGTAACAAGTTCATCGCCTGTACTAGGTGTTCTCCTGTTTGCCTAAAATATATGATGGTCTATTCTGCTCTATGTGAAGGTAAAGCTAATGGCTAGCGCTAATAGCGAGGGCATTGATGGACTTACTTGTGGCCTGATTCATGAGCGATGGTGAAAGCTAAGCCCAGTCCTGTGTCTTCATTAATCGTACAGCTCCGGTATTTACTACACATTCCACTTATAGGAGCAAAACCTGCAGAGATAAGCAGAGGAAGAGGGAGAAGGAGAGGAGGAGAGGTGTAAAGTTAAAGAGTGTTGTCAGGTAGATATCAGGCTCAAATACGTATTCATACAAAGCTACTATGTCTATCTACAAGAACCGCCAGACAACATAACTGTTCTGGGAGAAGGAAGGCCGTAGGCAGTGTTGCAAGACAAACTTTTTTTCTTTTTTTTTTTTACTATCGCCAACCTCAAATTCAAATCCTGCTTTTAGAGTGAGCCAAGACTGCTGTTACATGGCAATAAATGCAGTCTTTACGGTTTAATTGGTCCACGGACAGCATGAACACTTTGTATAGTAGCATGAAGGCTGTGGGTTGTGTTACAAAGAGCATATTTAAATCAAGGCCTTGCTTGCTCCTCATACTGTACGTCCCAAAGTGCATACTTGTGGTTTAGGGCCATTGAGACTAATTAATTACAGTTGGCTGATGCTTCAGTTTTAACTGATCTGACAATGCTGCCAATCGTTCACACTATTGAAGAGAAGGACAGAACGGGATGGGTGTAAGATGTGTGTGGGTGTGTGCATGTATGTGTGTGTTAGTGCGTGCGCTCATGTATGCATGGCAATACTGTAAGTGTGTGTTTGTGAGTTTTGACAAGGTTGTATTTAGTGCAGGTGAAATCCCTTGCCGGAGGGAGTCCAGGCAGAGCATGTAGGATCCCGCCCACCCTGGAAGTGACCCTATGACCTCTGGTGCTGTCTAATCCCCCAGCAGCACCATGACTAAGGGCTCTAATCTCCAACAGGGGCCCTGGCTGACCTGCTTCACCCCCCACCCCCCCTGGGGTGAGACCTTACCCAGGGTGTCACATGGCTCATTCTTCCAAGAGCAGATGTCCAGGCCGGTGAGGAGCACAGCATGGTCGTGGCGCTTCCCGATCAGGCCCGACTGCCACTGGCAGAAACTGTTGAGAGACTGGTCAGCGTGGTGGTTGATGGACAGGCCGAGCTGGGGAGGAGACAGAGAGGAAATAGATCATAAAGGGAGACTGGAGAATTCATGACATTGTGGAGGCTGGTGATTTTATTGTCATGCACTCAGATCAATGTGACTCACTGGATCTTGCTCTAGAAGAAGCAGGCTGACCACCACAATGTTGATATCAGTTCCGATGGTGCCGTCTTTGAAAAGGCTAGAAACCTAAAACATAACATTTTGGTTCAAATTAATCGTTGCTTAACATTTTGTGTGAAATAAATACATAAATCATGACATTCATTGTTGGTCAAGGATTAGGCCAGGGTTTTTCTTTAGGATAAAACCTACTTCGGGATATGTTACATGACTGATGACTGACTGACTGACTGTTGTCCCTCCCCTGCTCACCATGTTCATAACAGTGAGGACGTAGGTGGTGACGTTCTCTCTGCCGTGTTTCTCCAGCATCTTCCTGTCTGCCACCACCAGCGTTTCCACATTCAGGCCCCCCACCTTGTTAGATGTGATGGGTGATCGCTTCGCCCTGCCTGGGAGCTCAAACTCATCAGGCATGACGAGACGATCCTCAGCAGGGGGCTTGGGAGTGTCTGCAGAGATATGGTAGAGGGATAGAGGGCAGGTAGGGAGGGATAGAGATATGAAGAGAGAGAAAGAGGAGACAGGGGGAAAAATGCTTTGAAAAGGATCTCAAATGACAGCTCCTCCTTTTTCCTGGACTTTTCGGTGATAAGACCACGGGGCCGGCAGAGCGTTGAAAGAGCAGGAAATATTCAAAGTCTTTCACTTCTCAAGCTGCTTGCGTGTATTCATTTCAATAAAGGCCAGCTACTTTATACCCTACACTATCTGAGCGCTTTTTCTTTCTAAGTACATTATACACATTACATCATAAACAATCAGTAGTGGGACATTTTGACCTTTATTTTATATTTGTTATTGCACTGTTATCGTTCTGTTTCTGTGATAAAACCACAATGCATGTCTCTCTACCAACTCTACTATCACTGTCCTGTGCAAACAGTCCCACGTGACTGTAATGTGTGTTTCTCATGCGAGCCAATCAAAGGCAGTCATGATAATAAGGACGTTCCCTTACATACATTGCTTGCGGCGTCCACAGAAGTGTTGTCTCTGCAGCTTCCCATGCTGGTCGTCGTGGTGATGCTGATGATGGTGCTGCAGATATGGGTTGTCAGGTTGCGAGCTGTGGATAGATCCCTGGCCACCATGGACTTTGTGTTCAGCCGAGCGTTTGTAGACCACGTGTGGGTGGTGTCCACTTGGGGAGCTGTAGTTGTGCTCTGCAGCTAGGTGCTGTGGCAAGGGGGCGATGAAGTACTCCTCATCAGACATCCGGATCAGACCTGACTGGAGAGCACAGATACCCCTGGGCATTAGATGTATTCATCAACATTAAACATTCATTATGGGGGATGAAGGTGAGAGTCGGGTCAGTAATAATTCATGTAGATTGGCATGTGTTAAGGAATGGCGTAAGTAAGAGGTCTGTCAGCAGTTCTTGGATAAGGCCTGAAGGGACATAAAAATAGCGAGGAGTCATCTCAAACCAGACACAGACACAAGAAACCCTGGGACAAGGTGCTGTCTCCGTAGGTGTTTCCTTAGGTCAGGCTCCCACAGGGATGTGACTTACTGTCTGTCAGGATGATAGAACAGGGTATCAGAGGTATTCTGGGGCAGCTGCTCCTCAACACAGGATTCCGAACCCAGAAGGGTAGTGGGTGAGCCATTAACAACAATTCTATGCACCCCAAAAGGTTTTTGGCATTCCAAAGATACGGTACCCAAAAGTGAAAACATGAAGCAGATGAAACTTTTTGGTCCTTTAAACACCTGTTGTAAGTAAAATATTGTGTGCTATAGCTTGGAAAATAAATACAATGACAACATAATGTTTGTTTCCAACATTTGGGCTGTTTTCCTAAAGAAGTTAAATCCGCTTTGTGTTTTGTTTCCTTGCCACGATACTAACTAGTATTGTGATACTTGTATCGTCCCGGCCCTTGTATTGTAACGCCTGTCGTCGGAAGGAGTGGACCAAAGCGCAGCGTGAAAAGTGTTCATTATCAAAAAACACTCGAAGAAAGTAACAAGAAGAAAGTAACAAAAACGAAAGCTAACAGTTCTGTCAGGTAACAGAGACTAAACAGAAAATAACTACCCACAAACACAGGTGGGGAAAAGGCTACCTAAGTATGATTCCCAATCAGAAACGAACAATAGACAGCTGCCTCTGATTGGGAACCGCACTCGGCCAAAAACAAAGAAATAGGAAACATAGAATGCCCACCCTAATCACACCCTGACCTAACCAAATAGAGAAATAAAACTGCTCTCTAAGGTCAGGGCATGACAAGTATTCTAGGAACAGTACCATTCTAAATACAGCAATTCTTTCCTCGTCCACAACATTTTCCCACCATAATTTGAAGCACCATAATTTGAAGTAAGTAAAATGTTTGAATATTTTACAGTTGTTAATAACCCACAATACTGTATAAAGTACAGTTTTCAGTTACAGCGTAGTTTACCTCTCAAACACGGCCATAGAAAAACTCCTGTGCACAACCTAAGTACTGCTAGTTGCCATGGATACAGCTGTCAGATCCAGTGTAAAAAACATTAAGTAGCATGATGCAAGACAGCTTTATAGATGATAGTGAGTGTGATAGTGAGAGCAGGCAGAGTGTAACTGGTAAAAGGTTGTTAGAGAAGTCCCTGACTAGTAGTGTCTAAAATGTTTGCAGGTCAACAGAAACAACAACCCAAAGTGAAAAAGTTCCTTTTGAACAGACCTCTGACAGAAACTGTTCTTTAATTAATCAGCTCTTCATTTAAAGGATTCCAATACACTCCAAAGAAAGCAATAAAGTGTTGAGACAACCTTTCGGGGTCTGCCTGTAAAAACTCATTAAGGCGGGAGGCCATTACTCTTCAAGCATCAGCATGGTCCTGTTGACGGAGCTAGAACTGGAGGGGACTGAATCAATTTGATTAGCGAAAAGAGCCGAACACAGCGGCAATCACTTTCCCTTTACATGTTAGAGGAGGGCCACGATGTATGAGATAGCCTCTCTATGGAACCCTGTCAGCAAGCCAACAACTGATTGAAAAGATCCAATATTGTCTCTTTGTCATCCTTCAAGGCAGATAGCTAGGCTTTTCTTCAACACCCTTCGTTCCCTGTGGTGTGTGTTTGTGTGCGTGCGCACGTATGTGTGTGTGTGTGTGTGTGTGTGTGTGTGTGTGTGTGTGTGTGTGTGTGTGTGTGTGTGTGTGTGTGTGTGTGTGTGTGTAGTTTGATGATTGCATGGTTGGGGAGAATGGGGTTTAGGTTCAACTCAAAAGTGACAATATCCTTTCATAAATTAGGCAAAGGTCAATCAAGAACAGAACATAAGGCACCAAGCTACTGTAACACCTCTGAAAATGTATTTGACTTACTCACTAGTCAGGTTTCTGTCTATGAGCCATGTGCAACTGCTTCAGTCCTACATTTGGAAATCCATAGCAATATGATCAATCTTTGAAAGTTTGACATATAGATACAGAACACCTTTCCAATTAATAAAACATTTATAATACATCAACTGTAGATTCCTTGTTTATATCATCACACTATATGGAGGTGTAAAATATTATTTCAAACATCACCACAGGCTGACAGTTTAATTTATACTGAAAATAAATATAAACGCAACATACAACAATTTAAATGATTTTACTGGTCCCGTTCATATTGTCACACCCTGATCTGTTTCACCTGTCTTTGTGCTTGTATCCACCGCCCTCCAGGTGTCGCCCATCTTCCTAATTCTCCCCAGTGTATCTATACCTGGATCGATGGGAGGCTTCGAGGAAGTAGGAGGGAGAGGGAATCTATGCCCTGTCGCCCTCGTTCGACCTTGATTCCCACCTTGCCTCCGAAGAATCCCGGAGACCCCGAAGTCTACATGTACGAGTGAACCCGAAGACACCCGAGTTCTCTCTGTAATCACCGAGGGCTGCTGAGGACTCCTTCGGAGTCCAGGCACCTGGGCAGGGCTAGATTGACTCCAGCTGAGCGCTTATGCCGACTCCACACCCAGAGTTGTCTATATTGTGGAGCTACGGGACATTTCGTAGCTACCTGCACATTAAAAACCCAGGCTCATCAAGAAGGGGCAAGTACTCTGGTGGACCATATGGATAACTTTTCCTCTCCCCTTACTCGCACCCCTTTCCATGCCATCCTGCTGTGGGGGAATCAGTCGAAATCTCTTCGGGTACTCGTCGACTCTGGGGCCGATGAGTGTTTTTTGGACGCTAACCTGGCATCCGAGCTGGGCATCCCCACACATCCCCTCTCCATTCCTATGGATGTTAGAATGCTGGACGTGCGCTCTATAGGCCGGGTCACTCACAATACCACACCCATCAACGAGGGAACCACAGCGAGGCAATCCAATTTATGCTGATTAAGTCTACTCAGGTATTGGGATTCTCTTGGCTCCAAAGACATAATCCCATCATAGACTGAACTGCTGGTGCCATTATGGGCGCCACGGCCATTGTCTGAAGTCAGCGCAGCCTTCCCAGGGACGTCTTCCTGTGGGCTCGGTAGTTGCCCCAGACCTCTCCGCCATTCTCGAGTATCCCAGGACCAGGACCTCTGGGAGGTTTTCAGTAAGGCCCGGGCCACTTCACTTGCTCCGGCACTGACCCTACAGCTCTTTTTTTGTGGAGAAGGGCAAAACCCTGCGCCCATGCATCGACTACCAGGGCCTCAATGACATCACGGTGAAGGATCGTTACCCGCTACCACTCATCGCCTCGGCCAACTGCCTTCTCTATGTCCAACAGCCAGTTGGAGCGAGCCAATCAAGAACTGGAGATGACTCTTCACTGCCTTGTCTCCGCCAAACCCAACCACCTGGAGCCAGCAACTCGTGTGGGTGAGAAGGCAACAACTGTTGGCGCAATTATTAGAAAATGGAAGAAGTTCAAGATGATGGTCAATCACCCTCGGTCTGTGGCTCCATGCAAGATCTCACCTCGTGGGGCATCAATGATCATGAGGAAGGTGAGGAATCAGCCCAGAACTACACGGCAGGACCTGGCAAATGACCTGAAGAAAGCTGGGACCACAGTCTCAAAGAAAATCATTAGTAACACACTACACCGTCATGGATTAAAATCCTGCAGCGCACGCAAGGTCCCCCTGCTCAAGCCAGCGCATGTCAAGGCCCATCTGAAGTTTACCAATGGTGGAAACATCATTATTTGGGGATGCTTTTCTGCAAAAGGGACAGGACGACTGCACCGTATTGAGGGGAGGATGGATGGGGCCATGTATCGCAAGATCTTGGTCAACAACCTCCTTCCCTCAGTAAGAGCATTGAAGATGGGTCGTGGCTGGGTCTTCCAGCATGACAACGACCCGAAACACACAGCCAGGGCAACTAAGGAGTGGCTCCGTAAGAAGCATCTCAAGGTCCTGGAGTGGCCTAGCCAGTCTCCAGACCTGAACCCAATAGAAAATCTTTGGAGGGAGCTGAAAGTCCATATTGCCCATCTGAAGTTTGCCAATGACCATCTGGATGATCCAGAGGAGGAATGGGAGAAGGTCATGTGGTCTGATGAGACAAAAATAGAGCTTTTTGGTCTAAACTCCACTCGCCGTGTTTGGAGGAAGAAGAAGGATGAGTACAACCCCAAGAACACCATCCCAACCATGAAGCATGGAGGTGGAATCATTATTTGGGGATGCTTTTCTGCAAAAGGGACAGGACGACTGCACCGTATTGAGGGGAGGATGGTTGGGGCCATATATCGCAAGATCTTGGCCAACAACCTCCTTCCCTCAGTAAGAGCATTGAAGATGGGTCGTGGCTGGGTCTTCCAGCATGACAACGACCCGAAACACACAGCCAGGGCAACTAAGGAGTGGCTCCATAAGAAGCATCTCAAGGAGCTGGAGTGGCCTAGCCAGTCTCCAGACCTGAATCCAATAGAAAATCTTTGGAGGGAGCTGAAAGTCCGTATTGCCCAGCGACAGCCCCGAAACCTGAAGGATCTGGAGAAGGTCTGTATGGAGGAGTGGGCCAAAATCCCTGCTGCAGTGTGTGCAAACCTGGTCAAGAACTACAGGAAACATATGATCTCTGTTAATGCAAACAAAGGTTTCTGTACCAAATATTAAGTTTAGCTTTTCTGATGTATCAAATACTTATGTCATGCAATAAAATGCAAATTAATAAAAAAATGTGATTTTCTGGATTTTTGTTTTAGATTCCGTCTCTCACAGTTGAAGTGTACCTATGATAAAAAAATTACAGACCTCTATATGCTTTGGATGTAGGAAAACCTGCAAAATCGGCAGTGTATCAAATACTTGTTCTCCCCACTGTATATTTTATAATTAAAATACCTTTAGATCATTAGCCCCTGGGGCTGTTCATCTTTTGTTTCCCCGTAACCCCGTATTCATCCCACTTTTCATGTGTCTAGGATTAAACCTATGCCTCACAGCCCTTTGTCTCCTGTTCCCAGGCCCACCCCTCTCACCCAAAGAGATATGCATATTATTAGTATATAGTATTTATTAGATTTTATATATATATATATATATATATATATATATTAGATTTGGATAGAAAACCCTCTGAAGTTTCTAAAACTGTTTGAATCATGTCTGTGAGTATAACATAACTTATTTAGCAGGCGAAACCCCGAGGACAAACCATTCAGATAAAAAAAAATTGAGGTCACTCTCTTTTCAATGAGTTTTCATTGGGAATCCAGATTTCTAAGGGTCGTTCTTGCAGTTCCTACCGCTTCCACTGGATGTCAACAGTCTTTAGAAATTGGTTAAGGTTTTTCCTTTGTGTAATGAAGAAGTAGCCCTGTTCAGAACGAGGGTCACTTCAAGTGTACTGTTAGATAGAGGCGCGTGACCAGAAAGCATGCTACAGTTTGTTTTCCTCCTGTATTGAACACAGATCATCCCGTCTACAATTTTATTGATTATTTACGTAAAAAAATAACTAAAGTTGGGCCTCCCGGGTGGCGCAGTTGTCTAGCTGTGCCACCAGAGACTCAATTGGCCTAGCATCGTCCGGGTTAGGGAGGGTTTGGCCGGTAGGGATATCCTTGTCTCATCGTGCACCAGCGACTCCTGTGGTGGGCCGGGCGCAGTGCACGCTAACCAGGTCGCCAGGTGCACGGTGTTTCCTCCGACACATTGGTGAGGCTGGATTCCAGGTTGGATGCGCGCTGTGTTAAGAAGCAGTGCGGCTTGGTGGGTTGTGTTTCGGAGGACGCATGGCTTTCAACCACGAAATTGGGGAGAAAAGGGGTCAAATTCAACAACAACAAAAAATACCTAAAGTTGTATTACAAAAGTAGTTTGAAATGTTTTGGCAAAGTTTACAGGTAACTTTTGAGATATTTTGTAGTCACGTTGCGCAAGTAGGAACCGGTGTTTTTCTGGATCAAATAAATGGACATTTTGGATATATATCGACGGAATTAATCGATCAAAAGGACTATTTGTGATGTTTATGGGACATATTGGAGTGCCAACAAAAGAAGCTCGTCAAAGGTAAGACATGATTTATATTTTTATTTCTACGTTTTGTGTCGCGCCTGCAGGGTTGAAATATGCTTTCTCTCTTTGTTTATGGAGGTGCTATCCTCAGATAATAGCATTGTTTGCTTTTGCCTAAAAGCCTTTTTGAAATTGTGATTTCATGAAAGTTTGATTTTTATAGTAATTCATTTGAATTTGGCGCTCTGCATTGTCACTGGCTTTTGGCCAGGTGGGCGTCCCACATATCCCAGAGAGGTTTTAACAAACTTGCGCACAACATTTGAGAGAAATAAGGTTTTTCTGCATATATGAACATTTCTGGGAACTTTAATTTCAGCTCATGAAACATGGGACCAACACTTCACATGTTGCGTTTATGTTTTTGTCCAGTGTAGTTTTGAATGAGTTCAAGTTGTGCAATTTGCAACAGCACTTCAGTTAAAGGTTTGCAATATAAGACAAGAACACAGATAACATTAATCTGGCAGCCACGACCGCATCCAAGACGTTCTAGAAGAGTTTGCTGTGCTGTGCTAGCTGAGCGTGCATTTATCGCAGTCCGTGAAATGTGTCGTGTTGCTGTAGAATGAAGAGGCTTGTGGGTTTGGTTTATTCCGCCTGGCAGAGCGACCAGACAAACAGGCTGATAAACACCCTGGCCTCTGACAGGCAATCAGTTCACTACTGTGGATGTTCATGTCAGCAGGGAAAGAGAGCGTTAGACAGCGCTGGTGAGCAGGATGTATCCACCTGGCCTCATCCACTGTGAGTTACAAACAGAGGAATAATGGTGAAATGGACTCTGTAAGCATTGGCAGACTAGGGGGAAAAAATATGTATTTTCTTTTGGTCAGCACTACTATATTATTATGTATTGCCTAGTCATTCGTTTATGTGATGATGTGATTTCATGAGACAGAGAAAGAACCGAGTGAAGAGAGGTGAATGAAGAAAAATGAATTCCTTTTTCTTTGGTTTCCCCAAGCCTCTGTCCTTTCTCTCATTTGATGACCAAGTTAAGCAGTTAATTCCACTCTCTGACCATGTCCGAGATCGTTGACTAGAGTGCTGAACCTCACACATTCCGTCTGGCCATGGAATACCATTTAATCTCACCCCCTACTCCCCAAATCCAGCTCAAATAGCTGTGCATTGTCATCCACACCCCCAAACCCCTCACACCCCATGACCCCTGTCCATTCTCTATGTGTGACACCCACCTCCCCCTTCACCCTCCTGATCCACATTTCCCCAGACTAGCAGGTGGCAAAGTAAACATATGCGCACAAAGGGGGAGCCATGCAGAAGCTCTTGTTGTGAAAACAGTGGCGGGCCATGGCAGACTGCCACCATGCACAGGCATCCGCTCCCAGACTCCCACCTCCTGGGACAGGACAGGGGGACAACGGGGGCACTCTGGGGAGGCCAAGTCCACCATAATCCCATCCATCTCTCTTCCCCCAGGACCTGACAGAACCACCAAACCACCTTGTATCGCTCATTCCTCCCCCGATGAGGATCAAAAGGCCCTGTGTGTGACCCAGGGGCTCTTGTCAAACTTGGTTCTGTTTCTCCCATGATAGTAATGGGCAGTAATGGCTTCGGGCGTCCGTCGATGTCTGTCAGCCTCGTTCTCTGTGTTGCTCCAGTGCTTTGTTGAGGCAGAGTGATTTCCCTTTCCGACTGATGGGTTTCAATCAAAGGGGGTTTACACTAAATGCAGTGACGTCTATTTTGGCCTAGCCACCGGGTACCTTGTGTGCCTTGCCTTCCTGTGTCACATTTTCCTCCTTGTTCTCTAACGTGACTTCGGCAGAGCCTTAGAAAACTGTGTCCAGACAGAGAGAGAATAACCGTACGGGATGTCTTCAGCACAGCTGGGCAGCCAGAACAGCCAGGACCCCTCCCTGTGAACCAGCCTTAGCAAGCCCCCGACACAGGCCATAATTTAGGAGTAGACAGTGTGAGGACAGAGAGCAAGGAGACACTGACAAACATGGTGAGGATACACAATGCTATACTGGATTTAGAAACCATTCCACTGGTTTAATAGCCACAAGACTTGAGTGCAACCCTCACTGTCATTTCATTACACTTTTCCACTGCACTGTAAAGATCTGGTAGCCGGGTCAGTCTGGTGCCTGCTCCAGCTCTTTGAACTGACGAGTTTAGGGATCTCACCAACTAACTCACAGCACACTGTCAAGCAATATAGGCCCATGCATGGATATATGGATGCTATTTGTATAAATCTCGGCTATGCGTTACATCAATAAAGATATTATATTTTCTGCTATTTTTTGCAGTGGTGATAGTAGTAGTAGTTCATCCCAGATGAGCCCATTTTTAACATTTGCATATGTTTTGTACAGCTACCCTGGACTAAGCTTGTGACATTAACAAATCTGTCAGCGACAGAATCACTCACACAGACTGAAACTGTAAAAGAGACAAAGATGGAGGAGACAAATAACCTCTTCCAGGTTCTAACCTCTATCTGTGTACAGTCTGTTAGCAGATTAGCCTGGAATCTCGCTAGCCACTTCCTGTTGTAATGTGCCTCCCCCCCGATAACCCACAACAAAGTTAACCAACACCCTGGAGCAAATCCAGTTAGCTAGCTAGCGCTTCCCATTGTCTGCCAACCCCACTCACCACCTCACACTCAATTATCACACATGTATTCCATTTGTCTCAGAAACATACCACACTTTACTATAAAATATCTAATAACATCTTCCAGCAGTTAGCAGTATGCTTGATAATGGGAGGAAATTGATTCCATCTGTTGAGATGTGGTGGCGTCTCTCTTCTTGTTCTGCCTGAAATGTATGTGAGAGTCCTGCGAAGACTAGCAGAACTGTAAGATGAAATGTAAAAGTACAACACTGAAGGGACAACATGCAAAGAAAACATAAACTTACTTGTAGCCATAAAATATCAGTCATATCAGATACTAATAACTCAATGTACTGTATTTTTTCAGGCAAAACATTTAATACATGTTTTGTTATGTGTAGTGCTGTGAAATGGATGTTATTCACGATAACATATATCATCTGAAAAGTACTTGAGATGTATTGAATTTCACAGGGAGTAGAGAGACACCAGGTCCTCAGACTTCAGGGAAAGCTGGCATATTGATGTGGCAGACCTCTAGTGATCTCCTTAAAAGTACACTTGTAAGAGTTACACAGATTAGAGGGAGATGTCCTCTGTTCAACCCCAGTCTATTTCTCCTCAGACCTGCAGACATCAGACGACCCCCCCATACACACATGGTTACTCTGAGTAGACAGTTTTCCGAACCCAACAGTCTACAACACACCGATGGTCTCAGAGGACTTCCCTATGGAAGCTATTACGACATGACTTTGCTTTTGCTTTCATGTGGTTTTCCGAGGCCTGTGACTACATACTGTAACCGTACACATTTCGGCCATGCATGTTTTCAGTGTTAGAACGGGACGCAATTTATAGCTCGTTCCTTAGGGTCTGTCGCGGGGGAAAACGTAATTAGCTTGTCTTTGTGTAAACTGTAGCTGCTTTTAAGGCTCCCAGTCATGACATTATATTTTAAGTTAGTAAGCGCTTACATGCTGTTAAAGACTGGGAGATAGATGTGTGAGAAACTCAAAGCCAGTGATTATAAAGCTCTGAAACACATCTGCACTCCAGCTCAGCGTTACATGTGACCACAGTGTCGGTGAATGCAGACCAGAGCATCCACATCACTCAGCTTCTGTCAACTATGGTAAAAGGATACAGGCCATTATCAGTCCAAAATACAGCCCACTTCTGTGTGAGCGGTCTATGTCTCCATGTCTATCATTCGACCTGGCCCGTAATGATTTGAGTTTGCCTCAGCGTTAGCATAGAGCATTCCACAGAGTGTGTGGCGTCACTAATTGCCTTTAAAGAGCATCGACACCCACTGAGCAACCCTTGTTCTCCAAATAAAGCAGAGGTGGGCCTGGAAACACCATGGCTAATGATGTTATACAGCCCCCTTATCAGCTGAATCGAATGGGCAAGGTTCAACTCATTTTCCTGTCAGACCAGTTGGGACCAAGCAACTTCCTCTGACAGTGGATGATGACTCTGCAGGCGGCCAAGTTGGGAAGTCCACTATTTCTGGCACTCAGTCACTCCCAAACTCACAAGAGGTCAGAAATAGAGAGAAGAAGAGGATATGAGGGGAAAAGAGAAATTGATTCAATCTTAAAGTAAATATGGGATATACTGTATAGGGTTCTGTGTTCAATTTAGCTAACACCTTTACAATTACCATTGTTTCCAGTACCCTGCCCTGAACCACAGACACGGTCACTAGCCGGCTAACATACAGTACTCTACCCTGCACCTTTGAGACCGTTGCCCTTGTACAGTCATTGAACACGGGTCACTTTAATCATGTGTACATACTGTTTTACCCACTTTATATGTATATACTGTATTCTAGTCATGGCTCATCCTATACAGCTGATTGGGGACCTTATTATGAATGAATGTGCTTTTTCTTTCCGCTTGCATTTTGTATTTATATTTGATGTGTGTTTTCTGTCATTTCTGTAAAAGAGGCCGTGGTCTCAGTATAACTCCCTGATAAAATAAAGGTTAAAAAAAAAAGTTTTTTCACTGCTATACACACCTTTTCTATTCATATACTGTCAATACCCCCCATTGACAAACATATATATTATTTTGATTCTGGACTCAGGTCCGGAAGCTAATTTCCTGCAATTCTGTCCATTTTGCTATTGGGTTTTGTACTGTGTATTTCAATAATTTATTCTCTCATTCTAATATTTTTAATACTGTACATTTCATTTTATTGACACTGTTTAAACACACCGCATATTTTTTGTATATACTGGATTCTTGACATAGCTCACTCTGGTATATCTACAACTGTACATATAATTCCGAGAATATCTTGTGTAAATTCATCCAGTGTAGATACGTAGAGATTGCATTTGGATTACTGTTACAGTGCTATTTGGGTTGTTAATAGGATTCGTTATGACATTTCTTAATTTCTTACTTTTTTTACTTTTTAGATTATGTGTGTAGTGTCTTGTATTGCATCGTATTGCTGCACTGTTGGAGCTAGAAACACCAGCATTTAGCTGCACCTGTGATAACATCTGCAAAATCGGTGTACGCAACCAATAAACGTTGATTTGATTTGTTCTGCAACCATGTTTGTGCACGTCTTATACACAGAGACAAATGTTCACTAAAGCAGCCATACCGGTCAAAACACTATCTTCATCTCACAACAAGCCAGAACCGCTGTTGGAAAATAACATATTGTCTAACTAAAGCTGTACTGCATCTACTGTGCTGACACAGACGCGTCAAGGAATATGTATGGATTCTGCTTTGTGAAGTGACGACCACTTCAGCGCTCCTCATTTGTCTTGCGTGAGAAAACCCGAGCACAATGCCTGTGACAAGAGCAGAATGGCGAGGGCCTGGCTCCCTCTCCTACTGGCATCTAGCGGTGGGCACTACATCACTGTCACCACAGAGACCACCAGGGAATCGCCCTCTGCAGCGCTCACAACACGACCGGCTCACGTCGTATGTGGCATAACAGCCTATGAGTTATGAGAGGGACGAGGGAGCCATTGTAACTACAGAGGCCCAACAGACGTTCCAATTTGTCCAGTCCTCTTATGAAAATGGACAAGTACAAATGCCCAAAGCCCTACCTGAGAATCCCTCATCATGTATCAGGCTCAGCCCTACTCCCTGTATGCCCTGCATCCATATGGAGCCCATTGTGGGGAGATGGAGCCCATGGGACACTGAGCAGAGAGAGTTGTGGTTTACAGTAGGTCATATGTGGTGCTGAGAAAGAACTGATCTGCAGCCATCTTGTTTATTTCAGGCCTGTGCACAGCATTTAAATATGATACTCTCCAAAGAAAAGTTCACTCCAGGACAATCATTTATGGCCACCACATCACCTATAAATCATGTTTTGTAATATATGTAGGACTATAATATTCCCAATAATAATCCCAATAAACCGGTTATATGACCAATACCACCCCACGGGAAGGGAATGACCGTCTTTCTTTTTTTCACACAGCGGAACGTCCTGCGACTTACACCTCGTCGAGACAGACAAATGTGCATGTCTGCTGATACGTTTCCTTTCCTCAGTACATCGTTAATGGATATCACAACTGTCCCCGAGTGGTATTCCACACTCTAGGGTGTCAACGACCACAATAAGGCACTCAGCAAAATAAACAACTTGCTTTGAGGTGTCTGAGAGCAAAACGCTGGGGAATGAGAGAAAGAAAGAGACAGGGGGGAGTTTTCACACTCATCCCCTAGTACCTGGGGGTCATTAAAAAGACCCCTAGTACACATCCAAACAGACTCAATTACCCCCCTAATTAGAACAGGTCTACAACTCCACAGGGGTTGTGGGAAAATAATACACCTAGACCTCTCAGGCTAATTTCTAAAGCAAAGAACAACAAAAACGTGTTCTCGGAATATATGTGGTTACCTAAGCGAAAGTGACCTGCTTCAATAGGGAACACTGAAAGGAGAGAGGCCTCGCAGTGACCACATTTACATGCACACAGTATTCCGGATGGTAGCTCATAGCCCGGTTTTAGTCTTACTTGGGATAAGCTGCACCCGCTCACGAGTATCCCTGTATCTGTAAATAAACAGAATATTCCTAATTTAAGATCATATGGGTTAAATGGAATATTAACTGAAATATGGACACCGACTGTAGGCCTATAACCTCTCACACGTAGAGTAATATAATATTAACTCTTGCAGAATTATGCATTTCTTGCTGTAAAATTATACAACAAATGTTAATTTTGTCTCGGCAACAGGAGTGGAGAAATCGGATTTCTTTCTCTCAGTATCTCTTGAGAAAAAGTGACAGCGCGTGTAATGTGTTATCTTTGACGCTGTTATGCAAGCAGACTATTTCAACCACATAAAATATGCGCCCAAGACGAACTTGAAGTCTTATCAGAAATGTGTTTCATCGTTTTCTCAGCTAACACTTCAACTTTAAAAGGTGTGGCTGTAACTGTATAGATTATAGAGACACGCATCCTAACGTGGAAGAGGGGGCTTGGGAAAGGTCATGGTCGAGTTTGTCATGGTCGGACACGCTTAGCCAGAGAGCCGGAATCCGCTGAAGGGGCAATCTAACGGCTCAACAGCCAAACAATATAGCTGGTCCACACACCAATGCTCCCGCCTTCCAATAAGATAATAAATGACATATTAGGGAAGGTCTCAGAGAGTGCATCCAAGCCTACTGGTCGTGGGCTGGAACAGTTCTTGTTGAGTTCAGTTCAGCTCTTGGGGACTGGTCCTTGTGAGGAAGGGCTGGCTCTGTCACCCAGTGTACGGAGTGGTGGCCTGGGGAGGACAGCAGAGCTCTAATTTATCTCTCCCTGCATTCACAGAGGAATGGGACAGCAGAGCTCTAATTTATCTCTCCCTGCATTCACAGAGGAATGGGACAGCAGAGCTCTAATTTATCTCTCCCTGCATTCACAGAGGAATGGGACAGCAGAGCTCTAATTTATCTCTCCCTGCATTCACAGAGGAATGGGACAGCAGCTTTGAACTTGCACTACAGAGGAACTGAGACCAGCACGACCCTGAAAGAGAGAGTGACTGAGGTCAACCACCGTGACCTCTGGTACCAGAGAATGCAGGCAGAAACCTCCTGTGTGCAACCAGCAATAGCTGTACTAGTTTTATTTTATTTTATCTGGTGTCTTGAAGTCATTTGAGGTCAGCAGAAAAGAGAAAAAGAGAAAATACTATTGACACACAAAGGAAGTACATGTCCTTCTCATGAGGAATGTAATTAAAAACACCATGTTAAATTATTCAGGATTTACTAAGCAAATCCCCTATCCCCGGTCTTAATACAGAGTCTGCCTGATCTTGATTTAAAAACAGAATCCCCCTCCATCTGCTAGGGGCATGATGCTGTCAAACAGTAGTTAAGAGAACCAGCGTGGGCAGACTGACCGACCCTGAGCCTGTCTGTCTGTGTGCCAGCAGTGGGGACCTACTGTACACTACCACAGAGAGGGCCTCCATCCTCCCTAGGAGCGCCACTCCAAACTCGGAATGAACATTCTTCTTGCACAAAAACAAAATCAAGCTCTCACCCAAACAGGCTGCCAGTTATCCTCCGTTTCCGGGCAAAAGAAGCTGCTGAGGATCAATGGGGATGAATGGGTCCTCATTTGTACTTAATCCAAAGATCCTCGTGAAGGGGAGATGACATGTGGGGTTAAAGTCCTCCAGGCTATGCACTCTTTCAGTGTAACAGACAGACCTTCTTTCCGGTGCATGTTTTTTTTTCGATCTTCCCCCTTTTTCCAGTTTTAATGTACTACTGTAAAAGTAGGTATTTTAATGTGGCTCTCCCTTCTTTCCGTCTGAAATCTAAAAGTAGAAGCACATTTTACGTAACGGTGGACTAAGTGAATTTCTGATGGCCCTCGGGTCATCCTTGGGAGAGAAAAAAAGAAAATGGGGAGGAGAAAACAGGTCAAAGAGTCCTTCCAGTCTATTCAAATGCAACTGCTCCCAAATTACATTGTGTCCGTGCACAGTTTTAAAAGAATGGGTCACTGCTGTTTTATTGTGGAGAAGCTACTACTAATGAAAGGGACAATACAAAGAGTAGCACTGCCAGCCAAGCGGCTGAAACTTCACCCTGGGTTTAATTGCACTGAACAAGGGAGATGGGGAAGCAGGGCAAACAAGGGACAAAAAGCAGGCAGCAGAAGAGGTAGATGCTATTGGCAAAAATAAAGGTATGTTTTATGGAGGCCTAGTGTCCGGGGTGGGACATGTGATCTGCGTGTCCAACCTGAGGGGAGGAAATAGTGAAAGAGGCACTAAGGCCAGCAATTTAAAAAACAGAACTGTCTCTTACATTGCATATTATAAAGGTGGTTTGCATCACAAGATGCAATCCATGAAAAGTCTAAATCACAAGAAAAAAAACAGGTGAATGTTTCCTGACACAGGATAAAGTGTAAGGAGTCAAGGGGACACTTACCAAGCCAGAACATGTAGATATGGCTGCAGAGGAAGCTGTGAAGTTGTGTATAAATCCCTGATACAAGCAGTCCTGATGGGCTGGCTCCTGTGCCAATGTGGTGATGCCCTCTGTCCCCACTACCTGTACTGTGAAGCCCTCTGCCACTACCATGGAAGGCTGTAAGTCCAGGTGCATGTGCCACCCGAAGGCAGATAGTCTGTAGTGTACAGGGCCCCTCATGGATGGCAGGGACCTCTTATTCCGGCCTCGCAGCAGCATATCGTGGGTCACATACCCACCCTGAGCATCCACCTCAATTGGCGTCACAAACACGTAATCTGAAGGAGAACCACAGAGAAGGTCACTTACCAAACCCACATCCAATGGGTTCATCTTATTTGCACAAAGCATTTGCACAAATCTCAATTCCCTCTAGTCTAATTATACTGATCACGGTATAGTTGGTCAAACAGTGTCATAATATTTAACTGATTTATGAGGGGAGTATTAGACATCATCAAATCATGTTTCAGATCCAAAAGTCATAAACGTTATTCCACTATCATAGCCTATATCAATATAATAAACATTTATTCAATAAGAACACGGAGACACCCATTATTTAGAAACAGTATCAGACGCCACGTAGGCCTAATAGGAACGCCCAGAAACAAATCCAGATAGTTTTTTACAGTCACATCCACTCTCACTGGTAAATCAAAGAATGTAAATCATCTAAACTTGACCCGCCCCGTATCCGGCTGCTCAATGAGGAAACTGCCGCTTCTGCAGGGAATTCCTTCACCGGCATAACGCGCGTGGCTAAAGTTTACCAGCCAAGAAGATGAGAGGCAGTATGCGCGCAAGAAACCATGCGCTTTAACTGGCGACTCATCGATAAACCTGACACACCAAATACAAGTAATGCGTTTTATTATTTCTGAACAGTAGCTATGTTATTGTTTCATTCTAAAGGATTGCAAAAAAAATAACAGACTGTTGCAGACTACAATGCTGTTAGTAAACATTTTCTTATCTGTTATGGAGAGAAGTAAACAACCGGCCCGTGCAAAAATACGAACCGTGATTCAGTCCACTGGTGTCACTGGCAAAAGTGGACGAAACAGAGTAAATGGAATGTGAGCAGTAGATATGCAGCGTCTGCAAAACGACAGGTAGGAACAAGTTAATGGCACAACATGCGCAACAGTTTACTGTAACAGGCAGCCTACTGCAATTTAAACGTATATCTGATTATACAGTTGTCACCTGCCTTCAATGTGTTCCAGAACCACAGAGTGGATAAAATCTTCACTGATGTGCAGCTGACAAGTGGGATAGGCAAAGTCCATAGCAAAAGAAAAAGGCAATCCATGTTGGCATGCAATACCTCCTCTGTTACCTCCTCAACAAACACAGAAGTAATAACCTGCGGCAGCGCATAATGCAACTGTAAGACATTGCTAATTTCTTTTGGTGCCTTTTACATATAATCACGTCAAGTCCGCAGGGTCCATTTGGCTGTGCCTGGAGAGGTAAAGCGCACTCGTGCGTCTTTCTGAAACAGGTAGCAAATCGCCGGAGTGCTGACTGTGCTCTCTATAGTGAACAGTGACAGTCAGCTCCTGCAGACTGTAAAGCAGCAGTAGCACCCGCGGGTGGAAACGAAGCGGGGCCAATCAGCAAAGAGCATCATCTTCTCTGAGATAAGTAGTCTACTGTTGTGTAGGAAAGCTCTTAACTCACTTTGGCTCAGTGTTGAGCTGAACAAATTCGTGCTCCCCACACAACCCACAGGGCAAAAACGGGTTAAATCAACGTTGTTTCCACGTAATTTTAACCCAAACAAATATATGTGATAATGTTGAATCAACGTGGAAAACAAATTGGATTTGCAAAAAGTCATCAACATAAGTGCATTTCATTTTTTTCACCCAGTTTTGAGAGCTAAATCCAATGGCATTATGATTTTTTTGTTGTTGATTTCACGTTGAATTGACCTTAGTTGACAACTAACCAAATGTAAATCAAAACAAGACGTTGAACTGACGTCTATGACCAGTGGAAATGATATAGAGATGTTAAATGAATATTTCAGGTCCAAGCAACTTTCCACACCAAGGAAGATACAGAAAGTATTTGATTAAATACGAATTGTGTAGCCTATAATTCAAGGTCAGATTTTCATTCCACTTTAAAAGTCTTATAAGAAATTGCCCACCTGACAGACCTTTGTAAGAAATGTAATTATCAAATGTCATTTTTGCAAACGTGATTTTTTTCACTTGTCCAGTGTGTGTTTACACGTGATTTGAACACTTGTTCTGATCATTTTGCACTTGCTTTTTCCAAGTGTCAAATGGCATTTTTGTTCACATGTTCTTTACACCTGTCCAGGGTGCATTTACAGGGGACTAGAACACTTGTTATTTTAACACACGTTTATTATACCTGTTCAGCCTATTGGGTAAGTAATGGCGTTTTTGTAGTTGTTTTTGGATAATTGCCGAAGACAACTTATTTGGTAGAATTTAAGAATTTATGTATTGAAAAAAGCACAGATTTCTTTTTCTTAATTTTAATTAGCTATCCATCATTTTTCCTTGTCTGAAGTATCAAACTCTAAGTCCATATGTAAAAAAAAAAAATTATGACACTTTCCATCCACCAGATGGGATTGTTTTGAGAAAAGTACCTACTTCTCCAAAACCCCATTTGTTTGATAAATAAATTAAAGCAATAATAGTCACTGTACCTTCCAAACCACAAAGGCTGGATTAAAATGTTTTCTAAAAAGGGATTTATAAACTGTTAAGGGGGCAGCAGAGGAAAGGACCAGGGTGCAAGTTCTGGTTTCTCGTGAATTCTCCATTCCTCCTCCAATGTATTCCATTTTGCCCACTTCCTCGCCAGACAGTTGCAACAAACTATTTTTAAAAATGTGCTAATTTCATTCATCTACAACATTTTAAAAATGGTAGTAGACCTTTACAGTAGACATTTCCCCGACTATAGTCTAGCTCAAAAATAATGAGACTTTTTCAGTATGCAAAAAGTAACAGTACGAAACATACATTATTTTAGCAAACATAAAATCATAAGTGAGTTTTGACTGAATATATATTTAATAAATGTTTCAAAACAATACAAAATTACTCACATCAGGCATAAAAAACATTAGAAACAGAATAAACTAAAATCTGATGTAACAGTTGTTCATGAAGTAAACATTGTATGACTTGGTGAAGGTGTGGTGGAAATGAGCTGTCCGTTTTCCTCCCCCTCCTTCATCTGTGGTGCTCGTTCAACATAGCATTTGGAGATTCCTGTGAACAGCAACATCTTCCTAACAAGAATTTAGACCAGACAATTCAACAGAATTCACTCTTGTTCTTGTTGATGATCGGTACAACATGAGACAGATAGCAAGTAAGCAAGGCATGGTATATCAGACCGTATACCATGGGTATGAGTCAATATTACTTGTTTACTGTTGGTAACCAGTTTTTAATAGCAATAAGGCACCTTGGGGATTTGTGGTATACGGTATTTTGCCCCGTTTATCAAAAGTTTTGGAAAGACTTGTCTATAATCAACTGACTGGCTTTATTGATGTCTATAGTAGTCTCTCGGGTATGCAATCTGGTTTCCGCTCAGGTTATGGATGTGTCACTGCAACCTTAAAGGTCCTCAATGATGTCACCATTGCCCTTGATTCTAAGCAATATTATGCTGCTATTTTTATTGACTTGGCCAAAGCTTTTGATACGGTAGACCATTCCACTCTTGTGGGCCGGATAAGGAGTATTGGTGTCTCTTAGGGGTCTTTGGCCTGGTTTGGCCTGGGTCTTTGGTCTACCTCTCTCGAAGAGTGCAGTGTATAAAGTCAGAAAATCTGCTTTCTCAGCCACTGCCTGTCACCAAGGGAGTACCCCCAAGGCTCAATCCTAGGTCCCACACTCTTCTCAATTTACATCAACAACATAGCTCAGGCAGTAGGAAGCTATCTCATCCATTTATATACAGATGATACAGTCTTTTACTCAGCTGGTCCCTCCCCAGAGTTTGTGTTAAATGCTCTAAAACAAAGCTTCCAACAAATGTTCTCTACCCTTAACCTTGTTCTGAACACCTCCAAAACAAAGATCATGTGGTTTGGTAAGAATGCCCCTCTTCCCACAGGTGTTATAACGACCTCTGAGGGTTTACTTGGGAGTATGGCTAGACAGTGCACTGTCCTTCTCTCAGCACATATCAAAGCTGCAGGCTAAAGTTAAATCTAGACTTTGTTTCCTCTATTGTAATCGCCCCTCTTTCACCCCAGCAGCCAAACTAACCCTGATTCAGATGACCATCCTACCCATGCTAGATTATGGAGACATCATTTATAGATCGGCAGGTAAGGGTGCTCTCGAGCAGCTAGATGTTCTTTATCATTCGGCCATCACATTTGCCATCAATGCTCCGTATAGGACACATCACTGCACTCTATACTCCTCTGTAAACTGGTCATCTCTGTATACCCGTCACAAGACCCACTGGTTGATGCTTATTTATAAAACCCTCTTAGGCCTCACTACCCCCTCTCTGAGATAACTACTGCAGCCCTATCTACTGCAGCTCCTCTTTTCAGGTCCCTGCAGCTATTGACTGGAACGAGCTGCAACAAACACTCAAACTGGACAGTTTAATCTCAATCTCTTCATTCAAAGACTCACTCACGGACACTCTTACTGACAGTTGTGGCTGCTTTGTGTGATGTATTGTTGTCGCTACCTTCTTGACCTTTGTGCTGTTGACTGTGCCCAATAATGTTTGTAGCATGTTTTGTGCTCCTACCATGTTGTGTTGCTACCATGTTGTTGTTATGTTGTGTTTCTACAATGCTGTGTTATCATGTGTTGCTGCCTTGGTATGTTGTTGTCTTAGGTCTCTCTTTATGTAGTGTGGTGTTGTTTCTCTTGTTGTGAAGTGTGTTTTTGTCCTATATTCATATTGTATTTATTTATTTATTTATTTTAATCCCAGGCCCCCGTCCCCGCAGGAGGCCTTTTGGTAGGCCGTCATTGTAAATAAGAATTTGTTCTTAACTGACTTGCCTAGTTAAATGAAGTTTAAATAAAATCAAATAAAAGATGGCCAATACACCATGGCTAAGGGCTGTATCCAGGCATTCTGCGTAGTGTCATAAGTTATAGCTAGGTTAGCCAAGTTGAGCAAATAAATCTCAGCTTGCTAACTAGCCAAGCCAATGAATTACACAAGAAATATAGACAAAGTAAACAATTATTTTCCAATATAAAGATAGTCTCAACCAAATGACAAGTACAAATAACTATTGCTCTGATCCACAACGTAACAACCATTAGTTACAGGCGAAACAGAAATATATTGCTAGCTAGCTAACTAGCCATGCTATTTCAATGAAAATAAGCTATCTAGCCAGTGTCAGCTTTGTAGTTGTAATGCTATGTGGAAATAGTTGTTTTAAATTCTTACTCCATTTTTATCACCAACGCCTTGCTGTAGCGTTTACATTCTGTAAATGTAATTTACTAATTTTAACAATTTGATTCATATTTAGAAACAACTCCTCTCTCCCTGAGTAAGCGATTCATCGCAACAGGCTGGAAGTCAAACAAAGTCAAACTCACAGAAATATATGTGAGAGGGGCTACAATGTGGTACTTTCAGACGCATGAAATGTACCCGTTACTACACAGGAGTTCAGAACGTGTGCAGTGGCACAATTTAATCTGTCTGAAAGTACAATATTCAAACGTTCGAATCACCTATAAATGCACACTGAACAGGTGAAACAAATCATGTTTACAAAAAAGAACATTTGACTCTTGAAAAAAGCAAGTGAAAATGATAATTACAAGTATTAAGACGATTTGAAACTCTTGGCCTTCCATATAGCCCCGAGACTGCTTCGCAGAATAAATAGAGTATCAACCCATGGATGTCACTAAGGGTCCACCTTTATTTAACTAGGCAAGTCAGTTAAGAACAAACTCTTAATTTCAATGACGGCCTAGGAACAGTGGGTTAACTGCCTGTTCAGGGGCAGAACGACAGATTTGTACCTTGGGAGCTCGGGGGTTTGAACTTGCAACTAGTCCAATGCTCTAACCACTAGGCTACCCTGCCGCCCCTAAGATGGTGCCTCTTCCTGTTCGGGTGGCGCTCGGCGGTCGTTGTCGCCGGCCTACTAGCTACCACCGATCCCCTTTTCTGTTTCATTTAGTTTTGTCTGATTAGTTGCACCTGTTTCTTGTTTAGGTTTTGGGCTATTTAAACCCGGTAGGCCCACCGGCTTTTGTGAGGGCTTGTTTTCTGTTATATGATTTTTTTAAATTTTACCTTTATTTAACGAGGCAAGTCAGTTAAGAACAAATTCTTATTTTCAATGACGGCCTAGGAACAGTGGGTTAACTGCCTGTTCAGGGGCAGAACGACAGATTTGTACCTTGTCAGCTCGGGGGTTTGAACTTGCAACCTTCCGGTTACTAGTCCAACGCTCTAACCACTAGGCTACCCTGCCGCCCCGGCATGTGATGTGTGTGATTTTTGTGGAAGTATTTTGTTCTCGAACCGTTTTGTCCTGTTATTTTGGACTGGGTCTTATTGCGCCCGTGTGTGTGGCGACACTGTTGTTTTGGGAATAAACATTCCACATATCAACTACCCTGCTCTCTGCTCCTGACTCCTCCACCCACTACTTCTAGACGTACATGACAATGGAGAGAATCACGAGATTGAATTTTAATTTAGTTAACTCTACCAACGTTTCCGTTTACTGTGGCAATTGTGATCGAATCAACGCAATTATTAGCCACTTTCAATGCATCATACTGAAACAAAACGAACTATGCAAGACTTAGTATGCAAAACTAACTATGCAGGATATTTTGTTGTAGGATTCTATTGCGTTGACACCCATGACTCAGCCCGTAATCTACACAGACTGGTGCGGTATAAACAATCAGAGCTGAAGTAGGCCTATATGCAATTTTAAACTGATTGGTTCAAGCCCTGAATGCTGATTGACTGACAGCCATGGTATACCAAACCACAGGTATGACAAAACATTTATTTTTTACTGCTCTAATTACGTTGGTAACCAGTTTATAATAGCAATAAGGCACCTTGGGGATTTGTGGTATATGATCAATATACCACGGCCAAAGGCTGTGTCCAGGCACTCCACGATGCATCGTGCTTAAGAACAGCCTTTAGCTGTGGTATATTGGCCATTCGATCTCCAACTGTCACATAGTAATGAACGTGTAGGGTTCGGGAGTCAGGACGAGAGAGGCAGGAAGCGTTTCTCAACCAGTCGAAATCATTAATCAGCTGACATCATTTTTATGGATATACAAAGAAATCTCAATTGACAAAAAGGTCAAACAAAACAAAGTGCAGCTAGTTTGCAGTCTTTCCAGCTTCAGTTTGAAGTTATTGTGTTATCTGTGTTGTTGGCTAGCTCCTCTGAACAACAGTGCCCTAATGAATTTTCTATGTCAGGTGAAATCGTGCTTCATTAGCTCATTGTTATGGATGCATCCAAATAAATGTCACTAGAAAACAGCTTAAACGAATGCAGTTACTTTTGTTATTCTATCTGCACTGTTTGACATGACTGTATGTTAGCCGTAGTTGGCTAGCTAGCAAGCAAGGGATAAGAACGCTGCCAGCCAGTATGACAATGGAACATTTAGAACAAACGACCGGGTCGCGTCCATAGATACAGAACCGAAATACTGAACGACTGGGTCACGTCTCTGGCAACCGAACCAATAGAACTAACGGCCAGCCGGCTTGGGTAGCAACCCTACATTTGTTTCGGGACTATATCTTGTGGAAGCATGAAATAGTATGAATAAATTCATCAAAATGATTTTTTTAAAGAAAATATGGAAATCATTATTTGAATATGTTGATAACCCGTTGTGTAAAAGTGATAATCCCAGAGAAGCTGGTGTTTGGAGGATACCAGTATATCCTCCAAACACAAGATTCTTGGGCATTATCACTTAAATACACCATTGCTATTTATGGATCTGTGAAATTTACTTTGAACTGGACTGTTTACAGCATGAGCGGTCATGAGTAGATGTGCTTATTTTGAGATCAAAGCGAGATCTGCATGCAGAGTGATTGCTTCCTACAAGAGCACAAAACATGTACATCTTTGAAAAACAAGTCAGGTAAAGAGCATTTTTTTTGTCTTAAAGGGGCAGTGGTGTAATGCGAGACAGGCTTGAATAAGCTAAGTAGCCAATAGGCAGGGTAGCATAATTTGTCTGATTCTCTGTAATAATGGTATGGGAATAATAATGTGTTTTATTTTGTAAAGTGGTTTCTTGCATCAAACACCACAACAACATTTTCAGTCACCTCCTTGTCTGAAGGACAAGTGGATAAATATCAAGCCCAGCATGTTTTATTCAAAAGCCTCATGGAATGTAGGCCTACATTGAACACCACACATTGGGTGCTACTGTAGGCTGAATGATATAACAGCTATTTCCATGTTAAAATGTTATGGGAGGCATTTTCTCCATTGTTGTTTTTTTTAATCAAGGCTCAGGAGAAAACCCAGATACAGACAGTTTCAAAGTAAAAAACAGTTCATTACAGCAACAGGGAGGCAGGCAAACGACAGGTCAAGGGTGAGGTAGTCAGTAGTCCAGAGCAGAGTCTGAAAGGTACAGAATGGCAGGCAGGCTCACCGTCAGGGCAGGCAGAGGTCAGTAGTCCAGAGCAGAGTCTGAAAGGTACAGAATGGCAGGCAGGCTCAGCGTCAGGGCAGACAGAGGTCAGTAATCCAGAGTCTGAAAGGTACAGAATGGCAGGCAGGCTCAGCGTCAGGGCAGACAGAGGTCAGTAGTCCAGAGCAGAGTCTGAAAGGTACAGAATGGCAGGCAGGCTTAGCGTCAGGGCAGACAGAGGTCAGTAATCCAGAGTCTGAATGGTACAGAATGGCAGGCAGGCTCAGCGTCAGGGCAGAATGGTCAAAAACCGGGACAGCTAAAAAAATTGGAACTAGAGAAAGACAGGAGCATGAGGAAAACGCTGGTAGGCTTGACGAAACAAAACTAACTGGAAACAGACAAACAGAACACAGGAATAAGTACACTGGGGATAATGGGGAAGATGGGTGACACCCGGAGGAGGGTGGAGACAAGTACAAAGACAGGTTAAACAAATCAGGGTGTGACAGTACCCCCCCTCTAGGGTCGCCACCTGGCATCCTACCTGGGCACACAGCTGGTTGACCCTGGTGCCGGCGTTGAAACTCAGCGGGATGTCCCTAGCGGGGACCCAGCACCTCTCCTCCAGGCCATAACCCTCTCAGTCAACCAGGTAATGGAATCCCCTGTCCCACAGTCAAACCTTCAGGAGGCACATCACCGTGTACGCCGTTTGGCTATCGATAAGACGGGGAAGAGGGGTTGGCCTAAAAACAGGAGACAAAGGGCTGTGAGACATAGGTTTAATTCTAGACAAATATCTGGGCCGAGGGTATGCCGACCTCTTCCTCTTGTTCCAGGAAGAGTAGGGGCTGATAACCCAGAGAACACTTGAAAGGCGAGAGCCCAGTAGCGGAGCAGGGGAGGGTATTGCAGGCGTATTCGAACCCACACGTGTTGCTGGCTCCAGGTGGTGGGGTTGGCAGAGACAAGGCAGCGAAGAGGCGTCTCCAGGTCTTGTTTGGCTCACTCCGACTGGCCGTTAGACTGAGGTGTGCAGAGGACATGCTGGCCGATGACCCAATGAGTGTGCAGAATGCCTTCCAGAACTGGGAGGAGAACTGAGGACCCCAGTTGGAGACCATGTCACTGGGAGTCCATGGATCCGGACCATGAGCTGAGCCATGACTTTGGCAGAGGGTAGCTTGGGGAGAGGAATGAAGTTGGCGGCTTTGGAAAACCGGTCCACTACTGTCAGAATGGCGGTGTTTTCATCAGACAGGAGGAGACACGTGATGAATTCCAGGGATATGTGAGACCAGGGACGGTGAGGGAAAGGCAGTGGTTGAAGGAGAACAGCCGGAGCTTGCCGAGGAGTCTTGTTCTGCGCACAGATCGTGCAGGCGGCATCGAATGCGCAGACGTCCGGGACCATGGTAGGCCACCAAAAGCGTTGCCACACAAAGACCAGGGACCGACAGGAGCTTGGGTGGCAGGCAAGCCTGGAGGAGTGATCCCACTCCCAAGGGGCAGACAGCATAAGGAACAAACATCTGGTCATCCCCCCCCAGCGCCAGGCACGAGGTGGGAAGGAAGGTCTCGGTGTACAAGGTTGTAGACGCGGGGCTATAGCGGCTTGACACCACATCCGGCATGATATTCTTGATCCCGGTTGTTAGGAGAGGGAGAAGTTAAACTGGGTGAAAAGCAGGGCCCACCTAGCTTACCTGGAATTGAGGAGCTTGGCATTGCAGAGATATTCCAGGTTCTTGTGATCCGTCACAATGAACGGATGAATGAATCCACACAATGAACGGATGATCCGCCCCCTCCAACCAGTGTCTCCACTTCTCCAATGCCATCTTCACCACGAGAAGCTCATGGTTCCCCACATCGTAATTCCTCTCCATGGTGTTGAGGCGATGCGAGAAGAAGGCGCAGGGATGTAACTTGAGGTCCAGGGCAGGACGCTGGGATAGGACATGCCTCACTCCGACATCCGAAGCATCGGACTCCACCACGAACTGACGAGACGGGTCAGGATGAACCAATATGGGAGCTGTGGTGAAGCGTTGCTTGAGGTCCCGGAACATCCGGTCCGCAGCTGGGGATCACGTGAACAAAACCTTGGAAGAGGTGAGTGCAGACAGGGGGAAGCCAGAGCGCCCGTCCAGCACTCTTAACATCCATGGGAATGGAGAGGGACTGAGTGGGGATGCCCAGCTCTGATGCCAGGGTAGCATCCATAAAACTGTCATCAGCCCCAGAGTCGATGAGCACCTGGAGATATTTTGACTGGTTCCCCTACAACAGGATGGCATGGAAAGGGGTGCGAGTAAGTGGAGAGGAAAAGTTATCAGAGTACTCGCCCCTACCGGTGAGCATGGGTCTTTTAGTGGACAGGGGGACACAAAATGACCAGTAGTTCCGCAATACAGGCAACTCTTTGTGTGAAGCCAGTGTAGACATTTGGGTGGGGACAGCCTAGCTCTGCCTAGTTGCATCCGCTCGGCAAGAGGTGGAATTCTTGGGTGTGCAAATGGAATTGGATATTCTCTCCTTCCTACGTTCCCATAGCCGCCCAACGATCCGGATGGTCAAGGCAACGAGCGAGTCGAGATCCGTCTGTAGTTCACGGGCTGCTAGTTCATCCTTAACTTCCTCCGATAATCCTTGCTAGGAATGTGTTGAACAGCGATTCCGGGTTCTAGGTAATCTCACCTGCCATTGTGCGTAAATCCACCGCATAGTTTGCCACACTGCGGGAGTCTTGCCGAAGCTGGAGTAACTTCCGGACAGCCTCTTTCTGGACAATGGAGAATCAGAAATCTTCTTCACCTCTGCCAAGAACTCCTCCAGACTGAGGCATACAGCCGACTGTTGTTCCCACACTTCGTAGCCCAGGCGAGAGCCCTTCCAGACATCAGTGTGATGAGTTACGTTATATCCGAGGGGAAGGAGGAGGGCTGCAGCTCGATGATGAGAGAACACTGCGCAAGAAATGCCTGACAGGTTCCTGACTCTCCAGTGAAGCGTTCCCGGGGAGGTAAGCGGGGTTGCCGGGAAACTGTGGTAGCCGGGGAGGTTGTGCTGCTAACAGCCGGGTAACAGTGACTGAGGGACTGGGAGGTTACCGTCATGGTAGGCTGCCTGACAGACAACCCACGGAATTGCTCCAGGAATGTGTGGCGGCCAAGGTCTGGGACCGTTCCATAAGACCACAAAGCAACTCCTCGTACCTTCTAATGGTGGCTCCTTGAGAGGAGACGGCGTTGCGGAGATTCAAGTCTGCCAAGCTGTCGTCAAGGCAAAGGGTGGCTACTTTGAAGAATCTCAAGTGTAACATATATTTCAATTTGTTTAAACCTTTTCTGGTTACTACAAGATTCCGTTAGTTATTTCTTAGGTTTTGACGTCTTCCCTACTATTCTATAATGTAGAAAATAGTAAAAAATAAAGAAAAACCCTTGAATGAGTAGGTGTGTCCAATCTTTTGACTGGTTCTGTACATTATGCCATTTATGGCAAACAAGAGGTACAACTTGCTGTATGTGATTATTTATCGTGGCTGGGGATTGACTGTGACATAGTGGCCTTTGTGCGCCATGCTTGATCCTCTTCAACTCTTTTACTGTCCATCAAAGCCCCGGGATCATCTTCAAATGCATAAGTGTGTGGAGCTGTGCTGTCTTTTTGCCTCATTCAACATTTAAAAAAACTCCACCCGCAGGCATATTAGGCATTGGAAATATCTAAAGGCAAGTCTGTTTGTGACAGCCCTTTCACAGACTTTACTTCACAACCATGTTTTCTTCCCTGTAACTTGGTTACGTTACTGTGTGCTTGTATTTTGTGGAAATGCCCGTTGTTGATATGCTGAGATTAAGCATGAACACAAAACTATTTGGCTTTGGCTATTCAAACAGAACAGAGGTATGGCAGTGCCAGTCCTAGATATACCAAGAGCCTTATGAAAACATTTTAAAGACAGAATAACACAATACAAAAAGAACAAGGGCGACTTATATGCAGGCAAAGGTGTTTGAGTGTAAACATGTTGGCCATATCGGATTCAGAATCAAATTTACACAATTCTGAAAAATGCCTCTCATTTACAAATGTCATATTTACATGTGATTTTACCTCCATCAAATGTTATTATGGCAGCCATATTGAATTTGAGGCTAAGTATAAAGCTAATCTGTGATAGCCCCCTGGCCTAATTGCAAGACTAGGGATAAAGATACAAAATCCTTTTAGGAACCTTGAACCCCCAAAAATTGTATTTCGATGTCTGAGACCATTTGTTTTCCTTAGAGCTGATTACAATAGCCACAACATCAACAAAAGTGTAACTGTATGTATTTTTGTAAGGTAGGACCATACTGCACTGACTGAGAGCACATTTGTCCTGGAAAGTTTTCTATTGAACAGCTTCCAAAAAAAAATCATAAATATTCATAGTTGGTTTTTCCACATATTGTATCTGTGTGTTTACAGGTCTATATTTCCAAAATGCTTTAAGATATGCTAACGTTGTTTGTTTCTGTATGCAAGGCAGACAATTGACTACGTGTATTCTAAATTTCAGCATTATCAAAGCTTGCAATATTGGGTTACATGAGCGCATGTGTCCCACCCCTCTCTAGCCAGGCATTATTCTGCACTGAGTTAAAGGGGTGTGTCAATTTAACCCCTTTTGCAGTAAAATATTTTGACACATCTATCCAGTTCATATATGGAAGACCTTAGAGATATGGAAAAACATGGTTCTGGTTTGTTATACCTCGGGTAGGAGTATCAAACATTTTTGTGGGCCTTGCCACTATCCTATTAGGGAAAATACAGCTGCACCTAGGCCAACCAGCTTCACTCACTAGACCATGTGAAATTATTCAGAATCAGAGTATTTGGCTATTCATGTGTTATAATATTACTGTGGGCTATATGGGTAGGATGTTTTCAGGCCACCTGTAGCACACTGACACCTCAGCTGTAGCTACCCATTACCTCTCCCTCCACCAACTTTCACATCTGTGACCTGTGTCACAGCAAGTCCCCTGAGCTCCTGCCATGTCTGGGAGATGACAGAGGACATCTTTAGGTGTAGCTTACTTCTACGGCTCTCTGTCAATAGCTTTTCAGTGTCATAAGCTCCCTGCCTGTTATTTGGTATCATAGACCGTATTTACCATAAAGTTGTGTACCGATGATTGGCATTATTATCTTTTATGATTCATATTAAACAAAACTGTATACTTAGCCAAAACAAAATATGCCCATTTATGATATAATAAAAAATATATAATGTTGCAGATATTGGAGTTAGGGCTAAAGTCTAAAATACATATGATTTTCTTCACCTTATCCACATTTCAATCAGTAATTGACGGGATTGTGAAGGGTCCAAAAGGGTTCTTCGGCTGTCCCCATAGGAAAACCCGTTTTGGTTCCAGGTACAACACTTTTTGGTTCCAGGTGCAACACTTTTGGTTCCAGGTACAACACTTTTTGGTTCCAGGTACAACACCTTTTGGTTCCAGGTACAACACTTTTTGGTTCCAGGTACAACACTTTTTGGTTCAAGGTAGAACTATTTTGGGTTCCATGTAGAATCCTCTGTGTAAAGGGCTCTACATGGCACCTTTTTTCTAAGAGTGTGGTTGTCTGTGCTGTCAGGATTTCAAAAGTACTCATTCTGAGATAATGTGGTTGACATCGGCGGTGTCAGGCCAGTCACCCACAGCCCTCCTAATGTGCCCAGCCTATGGAACTGTTAACTTGCAAGGAGGACGGAGGGCAGGAAAGCACATTTTGCTTTGACTACAATGTGGTTGTTTACCAGATGGTTCTTGTTTTCCAATGTTTCTCTTTCTTCTCTCTTTTCAGTCCTGACAATGCAGGATAGAGTGGCCACAGATGGCCCCAAACTGAACAAGGCCACACCACACCACTGTGTTCACAGATGAGTTTATATACGGTACGCTTGACCAACTGTCCAAAATGTCCCAAATGTTAAGAAGTTCACCCAAGCCTCTCTGTTCATTGGAGCCTGTCAGACAGCTAAGTTGTTTGTTTCGGGAGAGGAATACAAGATATCACATTACGAATACATGTAACCAGTGTGGTTCTCGTGGGGATGGATATAAAATCCCAGAAACCGCAACAGGACATGACATCTGATAACAAAAGACATGATTAGCTTACATACTGTGAACCGAGAACTCTCACTTGCTGTCATTTCAATATGCAAAGCGTATGCTATCATAAACAACCCACAGCAGTTTCCTCAGCATTTGCTCTGCGAGCTGGCAAAGATAATTAGTGAATTCTGTTTTGAATCAAATTATTTACCCAATGACACAAATACTCAGTGAGGTCATAACCAAAGGGTAACCTTAGAGATTTTTTACCAGTTTTTCCCATTCTCTTTTCCTCCATTAGTTTTGTTTGTTTTTAATTTGTTTGTTTGCTTATTGTGTGGTAGTCCCTTTTCCAGCCGTGGCTTGGGTTCAGATTCTTGTGCCAGCATCCGTATGCTGCTCCCTGTATCTGCTCCTCATTTACAGTCCCCATCCCCTTGTAATTTCGTTGCTGCTCATATCTGCAAGCGTTTTGGGGGGGAGGAGTTCTGCTATTTCTCCTAGATTTTATTTTGGGTGCTTTTAGTGGTTGCCCCTGTGGCAGCCATATGTTTGCCTGTCACTCAGTCAGTGCTCGTCCTTTGCCCTTGGGATTTTCCGTAACTGAGCAGAAATAACCCTGTTTTGTCTGCACGACATACCACCGATCCCATATGCTTTTTTGGCCAACGAGCATGCATGGAATATTTTCAATTACTTGTTATGTACTTTTGAGGAGTGATGTTCGACTTAGATTAATCACTGTTCGTATGTAATGTTTAGTGTCTCTCTAAGTTAGGATTCAGTCATGGTCTTCATTTTTTGGGAGATTCACTGAAGAACACACATTAGCCGAAGTCAAATGATATACTGTATAGGCTAACCTCAGCATATATCCTAATTGGATCCTATGTACTTAACACTCCCAGCAACCACACTTGGGTTACGGGATCATCAATCAGAAGATGTGACATGAGCACACATTGGGAGGAGGGGTACGGTGGGGGGTCTCTCACACTGTTTATTTTTCTCAGTCATTGAGAGCCCAAATAGTCTACAGGACTGGGTAATTGCCTTTCAAGACTGACCCCCAGGCTTAACATTTTATCCTTACGATCATCCCAGTTATGCCAGTCTAAATGGCTGCTGAAGACCACAGCCTGACTGTTATCTCAATCCAAAACTCAAGATCAAATGTTTCAGGGGAGACAAGACTCACCTTTTCTGTAAAATGGTCAATGTTATGTGTAGCACAGACTCTCATAGACCACTGATCAACGTGATTATCTGGAGAGTTGAGTGTGTCTAGGATGATGTTTCGTTTTAAGGTGATACATGGCAGGTCTTGTTTCCTGAATAAACTATTTGTCCTAAATTGTTATCCCAAGAAATTGTGGCAAGGAATCACAACCAAACACGTAGCAGTGTTACGACATAGTAACGTCTCCAAGGGTTTATTACTGCAAAGCAAATTAATGGAGTTTTGCTTAGCAGTAGAGAGAACATTTATACATACCGAGTGTGCGGTGGGATTTCCCCAGTTTTACTTTGATTTTGTGGCGATTACAGGTTTAAAAATATTTCATCACTTTTAATGCCAGATGTCAGGAGAAAGAAATTGCCCATTTCCTTTGATTCAGCACTTTTCTCTCTCTCCATCTTTTATGTCCTCAAACAAATTGAAGTGCTAACTGTTTTGTGTGTCTGACATGTTTCACTGAGCAGTTTGTCACATTGCAAAATACGTCATAGCTGACTGAACCGAAACATTTAAGCTACAAGACGAGGGAGTAAGTCCCACAGCCAGCATCGCTACAGATAGGTACAATACAGACATGTCATTTTCACATGCCTACTTCCTGAAAAAGGGTTAAAAGACAGGGTGCATAATAGGTTGATTATATTCCATCTAAAATGTCTTGATGCAGAAGTTTTTACAAACGTAAATAATTATATAATCATACTTCTATTTTTGACATCGAGAGGAATGGCCTGGTGGCGGCAGTGCATTGTTTATTGGCATACATATTTGGTCAAGATGGGAAGAAAGTCGTACCGCTTCGGGCACACTGGGTCATGGGAACCCATTATGTCCCATTATGTCTGGAGAAAACCAAACACTGCATTCCACAGTAAGAACCTCATGCCAACGGTCAAGCATGGTAATGGTAGTGTGATGGTTTGGGGATGCTTTGCTGCCTCAGGATTCTGCTTAGTATCAGAGCATTCTACAGGAGAATGTCAGGCCATCCATCTGTGAGCTGAAGCTAAAGCGCAGCTTGGTCATGCGGCAAGACAATGATCCAAAACACTCAATCAAGTCTACATGAAAATGGCTAAAAAGCAACAAATTTGAAGTTTTGGAATGGCCTAGTCAAAGTCCAGACCTAATCCCAATTCAGATGTTGTGTAAGGATTCTCCTTTAAAACCCACAAATGTCGCTGAGTTAAAGCAGTTCTGCTTGGAAAAGTGGGCCAGAATTCCTCCACAGCAACTTCAGAGATGGATCAACAACTACACGAAGCGTTTGGTTGCTGTCATTTCAGCTAAAGGTGGCACAACCAGTTATTGAGTGTAAGGGGGAAATTAATTTTTCACATAGGGGAATTGGGTAATGCATAACTTTGTTAATTAAATAAATAAAACCAAAAGTATATTTATTTTTTGTCATTCGTAAACTCAGGTTCCCTTTATCTAATATTAGGTTTTGGTTGAAGATCTGATAACATTCAGTATCAAAAATATGCAGAAGTAGAGAAAATCATTAAAGGGGGCAAATACTTTTTCATGCCACTGTCTGTGGACAGTGGCTTCACTCCAGCTCATGTAGTGTTCCTCTTTGCGTCACTTTTACGAATGTTTTTCCGACATGACCGGTCAAATTCGGATCAAATATAAAATGGGACTTTTAGTTGGAAGGATGAAACAAGTTTGAATGTTTAACAGCAACAGACTTCTACAATCTTCCCTTTAAACATCAACACAAATGAAAACAATAAAACAAGTTACTGTCACAAATAATATCCAGCTGAATGATTTAGTGAGAAAAGTGCCAACCACTTTTTTCCAACACATTTGAGCTCGAGGGCTCTTAAACGTACTATAAATGATGTGATCAGAAAGCGTACCATTTGGCCCTGGTCCAAACCATCTGGGAATCTTTGGTAAGAGGCACTAGAAGTAGAACCCAGACAGAGAGTAGAACAGTACCAGGTCCCAGACTGTACCTGGCGCTGTAGGTGGGCCTAAGGCCTAGGGGGGTGGGCCACATCAGCTAAGCCACCTGGCCTCCACCTGGCTCAAAGACAGACCCCTCTCAAGTGCATTGCCGCTCATGTCACACTTTGATGCAAACAGATTCACATACACGCACACACACAACCATACTGATTCACTCATTTTTCACGTTGTCATAGAAAACACATATAGAAACATACACTACACAGCAAGCACACATAGAAACCAATGATCAAAGCAATGAGAAATGGACTTTCATGTGTTCTTGTTTATCCATCTTTATGTAAAACGCACCAGCATGACTTAATGATTGTTCAGGATTTTTATTGTGAGTGAGTCATGTACTGTCTCCAGCTGTATTGATCCAACATGAATCACAACAGTTGTCTGAAGGACAAGTCCCTGTGTTTTTCTAAATGCCTGTGCATGCATTTATAGAGAAACTTTATAGGAACCATAATGATGCATGACGCTCAAATAACCCATATTACTATAAAAAAAAAGCCACTAAAAAATTTGGAATGAATAATGGCTGTAATAAAGCAAAAGTCATGCCATATTGTTCAATTACTCACTACAGTCAAGCATAGAGATCATTGAACGGTCCCTCTCTGATTACAGGCTACAGCATAACAGTAAAAATGTACAGTAGATCATGTCACAGCATATGGTGGAGTCTGACTGACCCAACATTGTCCCACTTCAGTGTATGTATCGACTGGTCTTCCTCTGGATTTATGTCCAGATGTACATTTGACCTTCTACGTACCTATAAACCTTTTAGATCTGTAATCTATTCCCCTCTGGTTGGATAAGGCCATCTTTGATCACAAGCTGGCGGAGAGTGGATGGGAGGGGATCTGATTTAGGAGTGTTGAGGAGATCTATACTGTATCTATACTGCTATTCTTTTTGGGGGATGTAGTAAAATAGGTTAATAAAGAATGCATGCCACTTAAAGTACAAGTGCATCCGGTGTGGGTCTTCTACAGACTCCCAATATCTATAGTAAGAATGAATCTCTCCGTACACTGTAAGAGAACTGACCACTCTCCCTCTCACTGGACTATGGCTTAAAGTCCTCATAGCTCAGCTTAACATTTTTCCAACTGCTGTGGGGGACAGAAACATGACTGCACAAAATGTTAATACATTGTTTACTTTGCATTAGCCACGGTCTGGTGGTGGAGTCGTGCCCTGATTTTGACTGTTTGTATGGCTCACTTCCCACCTACAGCACCACCGAATGACCAACTGGCAGGGCTCCCTGCAGAAGTGTCCTGTCTTATCCTGAAAACATTACTCACACCTAATCAGCCTGACCTATTCGATCCAGGCTCCACCCATGCAGATACATTGACGTTACAGTGAAACCCTGCTGGTTTGCAAACCTGGATCTTTTCCTCATTGATAGATAGTGAGGTGACAGTTAAATAGTGTAATCAATAACAACATGGACAACGGAGAGAGACCTCTCCTCTTCTCATCTTCCCCGGATTATTTCTGACAAATTAGCTTTCTGAATAGGGCAACACTCTGTGTTAAAATTGGATAAACTGAGCTTTGAGGACTTTGTTTTTTCTTCTCCTTTTCTTCATTTTGTCAATCTCCACGTGCTTTCAGGAATGGGATTTGGGTTCCATCTTTCCAGCTAGAGTGAGAAATTGCAGCCAACGTGGGTGTTTATTTTTTTCTAAAAATGAAGATAAAGTATAGGTTTTGGCCTTTGAAAGGCTGTGTTTTGTGGATTTGAGGTTGGATTCTAAAATACTGAATTAACCACTTCAGTGACTGATGAGAGATGCATTATAGAACCTATGTCGATTAGTTTATAGAAGCCAGTTTGGCTAAAAACTGTTAATGCATGTTTAAGTGTGTGTGTGGCTGGAATGGCACGATGAGTTTGAGCAAGGCCTTTCTTTTACACCGCCGCCACTTCTCTAACTTCAGTCCCTATGAATTCATAGGATTATTTGTTCTTGTTTTATTAAGAGGAGATTGCGAAATAATGTCTATCTATAAACGTAATTTATATGACAAGCAATCCTGCCAAAGGCGCTGTGGTACGTATGAATTCTGTTTTATGCATTGCGAGGAATGGTTCACATCCTTTAATTTAATTTCGATTTATCAAAGGCTGTGTAAATCTAACTGTTTTAGGTCACTCCTAAAGTAGTCCACTTTTCATACCTGGCAAAATGGAACGAGGTGCATTAGAAGTTTAGTGTATTTTCTCTTTACACGTCTCAGTGAATACATAGGATAGGGTGAGGTGGTTTGGGGATAAATGTCCTCAGTTGATTCCCCAGCTTGACAGACATTCAGATAGAGGTGACCAAGACATCCGCATGGGAGGTATGTCCTGAGTCTTATTGCTAATCCTGTCACATTCAGAATATACATACCAAGGTGGCATTTTACATGGCTCTGAAACACAATACTACTTCCAATACCCTTGGGCCCAGTTCAGCTGAGATCCCCTTCATTCAAATGCCACACACACAAGTGCGCAGGCACACGCACGCACACACTTAGCGCAACACACTTAGCTCAGGAAGTTTACTGAAGCATAAACAAGTGCTGCTTTAATAACAATCAGCATGGATCACCAACTAAGTTACAAAGTTGTAATGTTCAAAGAAATACTTTGTCAATATGAGAGCAACCAAAACAAAATAGACAAAGTAATATGAAGACGCAACACACAAACATGCATGCACTCATTAGCAAAGATGAATATATTGGAACAAATTACATTTCAATATTTTTATTATAGTCCCAAAATAAAGTTAATATACAAGTACCAGTTGAAAGTTTGGACACACCTACTCATTCCAGGGTTTTTCTTTATTTGTACTATTTTCTACATTGAAGAATCATTGTGAAGACATGAAAACTATGAAATAACACATATGGAATCATGTAGTAACCCAAAAAGTGTTAAACAAATAAAACATTCTCTCAACCAGCTTCATGAGATAGTCACCTGTAATGCATTTAATGCGTTCGAGCCAATCAGTTGTGTTGTGACAAGGTAGCGCTGGTATACAGAAGATAGCCCTATTTGGTAAAATACCAAGTCATTATTATGGCAAGAACAGCTCAAATAAGCAAAGAGAAACAACAGTCCATCATTACTTGAAGACATGAAGGTCAGTCAATTACAAGAACTTTTAAAGTTTCTTCAAGTGCAGTCGCAAAAACCATCAAGTGCTATGATGAAATGGGCTCTCATGAGGACCGCCACAGGAAAGGAAGACCCAGAGTTACCTCTGCTGCAGAGGAAAAGTTAGAGTTAACTGCACCTCAGATGGCAACCCAAATAAATGCTTCACAGACTTCAAGTAATAGACACATCTCAACATCAACTGTTCAGAGGAGACTGCATGAATCAGGCCTTCATGGTCAAATTGCTGCAAAGAAACCACTGCTAAAGGACATCAATGAGAAGAAGAGACTTGCTTGGGCCAAGAAACACAAGCAATGGACATTAGATTGGTGGAAATCTATCCTTTGGTCTGATGAGTCCAAATTTGAGATTTTTGGTTTAAACCGTTGTGTCTTTGTGAGACCCCATGAAGCATGGAAGAGGAGGTGTGGGGGTGTTTTGCTGGTGACACTGTCAGTGATTTATTTAGAATTCAAGGCACACTTAATCAGCATGTGTCACGCCCTGACCTGAGATATCTCTATTTTCTTTATATTTTGGTTAGGTCAGGGTGTGACTAGGGTGGGTACTCTAGTTATTTTGTATTGTTTAGGTTTTTTTGTATGTCTAGGGTTTTTGTAGCCATTTTCCCTTTGGTGTTTGTGGGATCTTGTTTATGTGTAGTTGCCTGTCAGCACTCGTTTGTATAGCTTCACGCTTCGTTTAGTTATTTTGTTAGTTTGTTCAGTGTTCATTCTTTAAATAAATAAGAATGTACGCATACCACGCTGCGCCTTGGTCCGATCCTTATAACGAACATGACAGAAGATCCCACCAAAAATGGACCAAGCAGCATGTTCAGGAGGAATGGACCTGGGAGGAGATTCTGGGTGGAGCAGGATCCTGGACGCAGGCTGGGGAGTATTGCCGTCCTAAGGAGTAGATAGAATCAGCGAAAGCGGAATGGCGATATTACGAGGAGTTGTACCAACGAGACAAGCACGAGAGGCAGCCCCATACATTTTGGGGGGGGGGGAACACGGGGAGATTGGCTGAGTCAGGTTGGAGACCTGAGCCAACTCCTCGTGCTTACCGTGGGGAGCGTGTGACTGGTCAGACACCGTGTTACGCAGTGATGCTCACGGTGTCTCTAGTTCGCATTCATAGCCCGGTGTGCTCTATTCCAGCTCCTCGCATTTGCCGGGCTAGAATGGGCATCCAGGCAGCACTCCTGGTCTCCAGTACACCTCCTTGGACCAGGATATCCTGTGCCGGCTCTGCGTACTGTGTCTCCGGTGCGTCTGCACAGCCCAGTGCATCCTGTGCCAGCGCCCCGCACTTGCCGGGCTCAAGTGAGCATCCAGCCAGAACGCATTGTGGCAGCTCTACGCTCCAGATCTCCAGTGCGCCTCCACAATCCAGTACGTCCTGTGCCTCCTCTCCGCACTAACCCTGAGGTCCGTGTTTTCAGCCCTGTATCACCTGTACCGGTCCCACACACCAGGTCTCCAGTGCGCCTCCAGAGTCATCAAGGCAAAATGTGGCTAATTTGAAGAATCTAAAATATATTTTGATTTGTTTAACACTTTTTGGTTACTACATGATTCCATATGTGTTATTTCATAGTTTTGATGTATTCAGAATTAATCAACAATATAGAAAATAGTTCAAATAAAAAATAACATGAATGAGTAGGTGTGTCCAAACTTTTGACTGGTACTGTATAATCCTAACTAAAGTCCCAATGGCCAACATAAATAAGGATGTCCAAAATCCAAGAAGAGTCCTAGATCCAAAAGTAAATCTCAACGCAAAGATATGCAAAATTAAAAAATAAATCTATGTCCAAAAAGGTGATTGCATGCCCTCTTAAAAGGAGGAGCTACCGAAATGGCAATGGCAGAAATATTTTTAAATTAAGTTTGTTTAACCTTGCAAGTAAATGTTTAACCTTGCAAGGATTTTATAATTTAAACCAACAGCACCTTCCGAAAGTATTCAGACCCCTTGCCTTTTTCCACATTTTGTTAGGTTACAGGCTTATTCTAAAACGTATTGTGGCAGTTTACACGTTTACACAGATCAGACATGGACAGAGTAGGATTAGCTCGGTTTCAAGGGTGTGTATTTTAATAATAAATCAAAAGAAAATGATAGGTCTCCCCCATGAGACCCTCTCTGGGATACCGTCTTCTGGGCTCCGGGTCTTGCTGTATCCTGTCGGGCACAAAAACTGAACTCACTCCTTTTCGCTCAGGCAGGAAAAGTATCTGGTCCCAGTTCTTCCAGTCCTGCGCGATGACCTTCCGCAGCATTTGTTTGAGCATTTTATTGAACCACTCGACGAGCCCATCCATCTGCGGGTGAAAGACAGAGGTCTGGATCTGCTTGATCTGCAGGAGAGCACACAAATCTTTTATTAGGCGGGACATGAACTCAGTACCTGGGTCTGTCAGGATCTCGTTCGGGATGCCCACCTGGCTAAAAAGGTGGAACAGCTCCCGGGCGATTCCTTTGGAAACCGCCGCCAATAGGGGAATGGCCTCGGGATACCGGGTGGCATAATCTATTATCACCAGGATGTACCGGTAGGGTTCCGGCGCCCCCTCCGACTCTGGTTGCTTCCAGGCCACACAGGCGATGGGTCGTCCTCGCTCTCTTCTTCGGGCGGTTCGTTTCTTTTTCTTTAGCTCGTGCCCCCATAGGGGCGTGAACAGAGGACAATCCCATCCCACTAGGAGAGGTACCGGCAACTGTGGTACTGCACCCACCCTCATCTGGCAGCTCCCTTGTGGCGTCATGATGTTGGGCCATATGGTTTGATACCGCTATGTGTCACCGTGAACACAGGAAATGGACATCTCCCTACCACGTTCGGTCTCCTGTTTCAGCAGGCTCGTGGTTACTAGCGTAACCATACTTCCGGAGTCTAATAGAGCTTCCGTGTGATGTCTGTCAACCTTCAGTGGGACCATGGGTGCAGTTGATTTGTGGTGCGCCCAACAGGAGGTGACTTGACCCACCTCACCTCCAGGGGCTTGCTGATGGCATCGACTCCTCTCGAGCCGGGAAATTCCAGGCAATGTGCCCCCGGGTGCCACACTCAAAACACCTCCTTTGGTCTCCATCTACCTAGGGTCGTCGGTAGTGGGTCGGCCCTACCCCAGCAGTCTCTCCACGAGTTTTCGGTCACTTGGCCCTGCCGACTGTCGGTTCGGGTTACACAGTGGTGGGGCTGTCTTTCCGTCCCCTCGAACGGGTCGCCGACTCGGCCCGGCTCCCACTCAGCGTGGCATGAGTGTTCTGATGCATCTCCACTGCTTCCAAGAGGCCCTCCAAGGTCTGGGGTGTACATAGACTCGCTACCCTCTTCATGTCGTGGGGTAGCGCCCGTAAGAAGCAATCCAGGACCACTTTGTCGAGGTTGGAGAGGGTGGATACGTCGTTTAGGAGCCATGCCCTGATGTCGCACAGTAGGTCGCTCATCTGGGCTTGGGGGGGATGCGTCGGCTACGAACCTCCAGTCGTGGAACAGTTGAGCCCGATGAGCCAGGCTGTACCCGTAGCGGCTGAGTATTTTCTGTTTGAGTCCGTCGTAGTTAGCCGTCTGTTCGTCATTCAGGTCCCAATACACCTTTGGAGCATTCCCAGAGAGGAACAGGGCCAGCAAACTTGCCCACTTCGGCTTTGGCCATCCTTCCCGTAGTGCTGTCCATTCAAATGTACAGAGGTATGTTTCGATGTCATCGTCTTCCGTTAGCTTGATAAAAACTGGTTGGGATGTGGTTCAGGAGACCCCCCTCCTTGTAGCTTCCTGATTTCCTCAACGAGGCGGACATTTTGTAGTCGCTGTTCCTCCAGCGTTCATTGCCGAACCGACTGTTGTGCTTGTTGGGTTATCAACTCGTCCATGCTGATGCTGCGTAAACGTCATCCCTGATCTGATCATGTTATCAGAATGCCTGTATTCTCCACCACTTGTGAAACCAGGGGGTTTGGTCAAAACGTTTACACAGATCAGACACAGACAGAGTAGGATTAGCTCAGTTTCAAGGGTGTATATTTTAATTATAAATCAAAAGAAAATGATAGATCTCCCCCCATGAGCCCCTCTCTGGGATACCGACTTCTGGACTCCAAGTCTTGCTGTATCCTGTCGGGCACAAAAACTGAACTTCCTCCTTTTCGTTCAGGCACCGTCTCCAACTCTACAGAAGTCACCTTTCTTCCCCCAGTCCCCTCCTTGTGTGCTGCCATTCTGGCAGCTTTATGGGACTCATACAGCTGGTGAGCAATCAGCCATTGATTACTCACCAACCACAATCAGCCCGAATTAGTCCAGGCCGAGAACCCGTCGAGACCTGGCACGTCCAGCAGTGGGAGCCATCACCTCGTAATGTAGACTCCGTCTGCCATCAGGCCTCGACGAGTCACCCCTGGTGGCTGGCCTGCTGTACGCCACATTATTAAATAGTTTTTTACAACCATACACACAGTACCCCATAATGACAAAGAAAAACTGGTTTTTAGAAATGTTTGCTAATTTAATAAAAAATGAAAAACTGAAATATCACATTTACATAGGTATTCAGACCCTTTACTCAGTATTTGCACCTTTGACAGCAATTACAGCCTTGAGTCTTCTTGGGTATGACACTACAAGCTTGGCACACCTGTATTTGGGGAGTATCTCCCATTCTTCTCTGCAGATCCTCTGAAGCTCTGTCAGGTTGGATGGGGAGCGTTGCTGCACAGCTATTTTCAGATCTCTCCAGAGATGTTTGGTCGAGTTCAAGTGCAGGCTCTGGCTGGGCCAGTTAAAGATATTCAGAGACTTTTAATTTTTTAACAAGGCAAGTCAGTTAAGAACAAACTCTTATTTTCAATGACAGCCTAGGAACAGTGGGTTAACTGCCTTGTTCAGGGGCAGAACGACAGATTTGTACCTTGTCAGCTCGGGGATTCAATCTTGCAACCTTTCGGTTACTAGTCTAATGCTCTAACCACTAGGCTACCCTGCCGACTTGTCCCGAAGCCACTCCTGCGTTGTCTTGCTGTGTGCTTAGGGTCGTTGTCCTGTTGGAAGGTGAACCTTCACCGCAGTCTGAGGTCCTGAACGCTCTGAAGCAGGTTTTTATCAGGGATCTCTCTGTACTTCATCAAGGATCTCTCTGCTCCGTTCATCTTTGTCTCGATCCTGTCTAGTCTCCCAGTTCCTGCCACTGAAAAACATCCCCACAGCATGCTGCCACCACCATGCTTCACCGTAGGATGGTGCCAGGTTTCCTCCAGACTTGACGCTTGGCATTCAGGCCAAAGTGTTTAATCTTGGTTTCATCAGAACAGAGAATCTTGTTTCTCATGATCTGAGAGTCTTTAGTGGGCTCCAAGTGGGCTGTCATGTGCCTTTTACTGAGGAATGGCTTCTGTCTGGCCACTCTACCATAAAGGCCTGATTGGTGGAGTGCTGCAGAAATGGTTGTCCTTCTGGAAGGTTCTCCCATCTCCACAGAGAAACTTTAGAGCTCTGTCAGAGTGACCATCGGGTTCTTGGTCACCTCCCTGACCAGGGCCCTTCTCCCCCGATTGCTCAGTTTAGGCTGGCGGCCAACTTTAGGAAGAGTCTTTGTGGTTCCAAACTTATTCCATTTAAGAATGATGGAGACCACTGTGTTCTTTGGCACCTTCAATGCTGCAGACATTTTTTGGTACCCTTATCCATATCGGTGCCTCGACACACTCCTGTATCGGAGCTCTACGGACAATTCGTTTGACCACATGGCTTAGTTTTTGCTCTGACATTCACTGTCAACTGTGGGACCGTGTGTGCCTTTGAAAATCATGTCCAATCAATTGAATTTACCACAGGTGGACTCCAATCAAGTTGTAGAAAAAAAGGCTGATCAATGGAAACAAGGTGCTCCTGAGTTCAATTTCTAGTCTCATAGCAAAGGGCCTGAATACTTATGTAAATAAGGTATTTCTGATTTGTTTTATTTTAAAACATTTGCTAAAAAATAGAAAAACCTGTTTTCGCTTTGTCATTATGTGAAATTGTGTGTATATAGCTGAGGATTTTTTTAAAATATCAATTTAGAATAAGGACGTAACGTAATAAAAAAAGTCAAGGGGTCTGAATACTTTCCGAAGGCACTATATGCATGAATGTGCCTATCACCTCACACATTGCAATCGTGAAAAATTGTGCCGAATAAATGTGAGTACCAGTTTTCTTGTGTGACAAACATTCTCCCTTTTTGCTTATCTAAGACAAAATGATTTTGTACAGTAATTAAACCTCAATGGTCTTTGAGTAAGCCAGCATGTGCACAACTCAATTAGTATCATAATGTTGAATGGCAAAAGACACACACGGAAACAAGGGTGAGAGAGTTTAAAGATAGAATCCACAGTAGGGGGAAACACCGCCACTGTCTACCCTACGGCTGTTATTGTTTTTGCTTTTATGACAAAGCAGCGGTGAGGAGCGTCAGGACGTGCTGTGCAACCTGGTAAAAAAAAAGCAGTAGATACAGTGTTCTTCTGTTCCATCGCTGGTTCAATAATGTCAGAAGGAAAAAAAAGTGTTTTGGTTGTTTGCGGTAACCTCTTTGTTGTTGTAATATTGCAAACGGACGTGTCAGTTTCACCATAAAGGATTTCATGTAGACAAAGAGATGCGTCAGGAGAATGGAGGAGAGAGAGAGAAAGGGTAGAGGGAGAAATGAAGAGTGTTGGCTGTGTGGGTTTGAATGGGGTATAGCGGGATGAGGAGCCAGTCTGAGGGAGGATTGTCGTGAGGCTGAGCACCCTATTGACAGGCTTGGGTCTGAGTCCCAGCAGGCCGTGGGGGTGCCCGCTGTGGCCTCCTGCTGGTGGGCCTTTCACTGCTCTGAATACACCCCTGCCTCTCTGTTCCCTCTCCTCTGGCCTCTAACACACACACACACACACACACACACACACAAACACACACACACACACACACACACACACACACACACACACACACACACACACACACACACACACACTGAAAGCTGCTTGGCAGAAATCTGCTTATTTCACACTCCTCTTTCTTCAAAAGAGGCAGAATCCTAGCTCAGTGTGAGCACCATCTAGGACAATACTGACAATATGGCTTTCTTCTTCCAGGAGAAAAGGTAAGAAAATGTCACTCATATTAGCTCTAGTTGGCCCTCAGATTGTGTGGCCTGTTCAGACCAAATCTGAATAGGCCACTATGTTGCAGGAGGAAATCATTTCTATGTCTGAGTGGAAATGAGTTGGCTGTTGCACTGTGCTCTATCTCTATCACACTGTTTTGACAGAGAATGGGCACGGGTGAGGAGATTTCATTTCATCTATCTTTGCCGAGCTAAAAGCTATAGCAGTGGAAGGACTACAGAGGAGAGCGTGGTGAGAAGAGCAGTCTTGAAGGGACACCTTAGTCTCCACCATTAGACCAACCTGTATGAATAGGGTTTTAATAATGACATAAACCCACACATGAACAGTAATAACTGAACAATGTGATGAAGATCCTATCACTACTGTTGTAAGAGTGTATAAGAACCCCTTTAAAAAAAATACCCCATAGTCCATGATGGGATTTCAAAAGCAAATGTTTAACTTTCATTCGTGCGCAATGCAATGTGAAAACGAGAGGACTCGTCCCATTGAGGTCACCACAGATAAGAGAAGACATTAAGCCAGGCACTGTCATTACCAGGGCCACCAGTGTTAACTATAGTTAGCCATTCAAGAAGAGGTTTTTTTTGAAGAGGAAGTTGGCAGGCACATGGTTATGCGAGCAGCTCCAATTACCCATCCCACAATGGACGTTTATGACCCAGTTTTTTTTGTTGAGCACCTTTTTTTATTTGTGAATGGAGAAGCATTACCTCATTGGGTGCCGGGGGCCCCGCAGAATGACAGAGTGTGTTTGTTGCTGTCACATGGCGCCCTGGCGGCCTGAGATACCAGCTCAATAGGTTAGATGAGACAAAGACGTGGAGGCGTCAGGTGACAGGTGGCAGCAGGGCATAAGGATGCTAAGGTCTGGAAAAACACAAACTCATGGTCAGCATTATTCCATTCTTACTATCTTTAGTAGACTCTATACTTTATTTAAAAAAATAATATGACCTGCCCTTTGAACAGTCAGGTACTTTCCTCAATTACACAACAGAAGCATTTGGGACAAGTAGCTCTCTCCGAGTATAACTCAACCTGTCACTGCATGGCTCCTTGTTCTCCAGGCAGTTCAATGACCTAATTTAGTCCTTGCTGTTCGTTTTAAAACTCAATCATCTGAATGGTTCTCCGTTAAAACGATCATGTTCTGTTCAAATGCATGAAACAACAAATGGCTGTTCATTTATCCTTCACGAGTACAGCTTTAGCGAGACTTTGCTTGAACACTTCATGCCTTTGTTGCATCACACCAGACGTATGGTCCTCGGCCTCCGTAGATGTACTCAGAGATGAGAAGAGATTGCATGTTGGAAGGATGAAGAAAAGCAAAGGGAGAGCTTCCTATCCGTCACTGTCAAGAGCACTGCACACAAGCACCCTTGAGTGCCAGATCACGATCCACTGCTATATTTGTAATACCATAAATGATGCTTTAGCCATCTAAATTGGTGTACTTTGTTCTGTTGTGTTCTTTTTTTTAACTTGCTCCCTGTTGATCTGTGAAGAAAATTAGTGTGGGTCGAGACGTTTGTGGCATGTAAATGGAGACGTTGGTTCGGGGGTGAAGGGAGGAGGGCATGGAGGATGATTAGTAGTATACTCCTCTCCTTTCAACCCATCTAGTCAGCCATTTGAGAAATATTCCCCAGAGTAAATCCGTGTTTTTACTGAGGATAATGCTGCTCCTCCCTGCACTAGGTCACTACATTTTACAGCCCCTTCTGAGACCATCAACCTAAGTGGACACCTTGGAAATGCAGATCATAAAACATTACAGTGCAGTAATCCACACAAAACAAAAGGCTTTTTGACCTGTCCTGTGAAAGTCTTTAAGTCTAGCTCTGAGTCAGTACAATAAGCACAATAAAAAAATACTTTACTTTCTAAATACCTTCGTGTCAGTCTTGATATATATTTTTTTTATGTACCATTGCGCATAAAGCCACATGCGCGTGGGAATTCATCAGAAGTTGAAATCAGCAGGGAAGGTTTGATGAATATTATCCAAATCCAAAGAGAATATTTGTCAGGGATTACCAAAATGAGTTTGGATTTATGCCTTGTAGGAGGATAAGAGAAGCATTGTTTTGGGGACCAGCTGTCACTCAGATCTTCATAAAGGCTGAAACAAAGAAAATGTGTATTTACTCAAACTCTCATCCTCTTCACTCCCTGCCATCATTTATCTATATCAGGATCAAATATTAATTGCATGATCGTTTTTAATCTCATGTGATGATATCATGAGCATGGCCTTATTTCTATTGCAGCATGTTGGATGACTGTCATTCATATTCCATTCATGCAGTTCAATATAACATCGATAGGTTTAGGCTACTACACGATACTTGAATCCATAATGAGGTTGCTACTACCTAGCCTATGAATGAAAGATTGCTACATACAGTACCACTCAAAAGTTTGGATACACCTACTCATTCAAGGATTTTTCTTTATTTTTTATTATTTTCTACATTGTAGAATAATAGTGAAGACATCAAAAACTATTAAATAACATATATGGAATCATGTAGTAACCAAAAAAGTGTTAAACAAATAAAATATTTTATATTTGAGATTCTTTAAAGTAGCCATGCTTTCCCTTCATGACAGCTTTGCACACTCTTCTGTACTTTGAGACATTCAGGCATGTTTTGGCTGGTTTCAGAATAGCATAACAGAAATATTAATATATTATACAGCTTCAAATTAAAACTGTATGTTGTTATACATTTGCAGTTACATCTAGCAGAAGGATTGAGAAAATGAAGGCAACATTTTTGAATCCTTCCAAACTATGCTAGCAGATAAAATGAAATATGTATCCAAAGTAGACAGACAACAGGTATCAAGCAGTGTGTGCTGGAAAACCGTGTCAGTACATCAGTAAACTTTTGACCACCATCAGCTCACACTACATTCATCCCAGCCTAATTGACAGTTTAAACATGTGGTACTTAGATTAAATTAAATAGAAGTTGCATATATTGTGATGTCATTCCCAGATTGTTAAGTGTATATTTTACCCAAATGGAACGTTAGTGTTGGTTAATGCATGTCTGGATCATGATCATGTTTTAACCTTGAAGAAAATCTGGAGACAGAAACATAACTCAAAACACACTTGCACACATACACAGCGAGAGAGAGACAGAGAGAGAGAGACAGAGAGAAAGAGACAGAGAGAAAGAAGGGACAGAGAAAGAAGGGACAGCGAGAGAGACAGAGAGTGAGAGAGAGGGGACACAGACAGACAGACAGACAGACAGACAGACAGACAGACAGACAGACAGACAGACAGACAGACAGACAGACAGACAGACAGACAGACAGACAGACAGACAGACAGACAGACAGACAGACAGACAGACAGACAGACAGACAGACAGACAGACAGAGAGACAGATAGACAGACAGAGAGAGAGAGAGAAGAATGGATAGAGGAAGTTTCCCTGAGTGAGTCACTTCAGAGCAAATTGAATAATGAGGGCTGTGAGATCCAGGCTAGGCCATGCTCCGCAACGACGTGCCAACATGCAGCTCTCACCCATGAGGGAGCCATCTGTGCCACATGGCATGGCCTGTTGGCCCCACAGGCACAGCCCACAACACTTGCTGCCTAGGGCAGTGCCCAGGGCCCTGGGGACGTGACTGAGCTCAGGCCCCTCTGGTGCTGGAGTCCTGGACACTGAGGTACCCACCGCACAGCACGTACTATCAGCAGGACTGCAGAAGCCTAGCGGTCAGTGGCCACAGCCTCCCCTCTCTCCCAAAAGTTACTCTGGACAGCGCAAATTACAGCTCACCCAAAGTTCCTGGGTAAACATCTCCTGTAAAAATAAATCAGGAGAGGATAAACACAACCTTTCAGAGCAAGCAAGCAGCAAAGTGGAAGACATGTTGGCATATTGTATTTTTAGTCTTTCCAAGAGATCATCTCATCCCTGATTTTGGAGACGGTTAATTCCCAATTTGTGGCTTTCCCTGACGGAGGGTAGAATGGTTGCATTTGATGTATATATAAATATGTATTGCTTGTTTGTAAAACACACCACAAAATAGAAGGGGGTAGAAAGCACAAGTGATATTTGGTAACAGGAATGTAACATTTTATGTTAAATTGCGTGTTGCTGAAGACATTGAAGACTGAACATTGAAACATATAGTCTTTTATAAGATAGTAGATTTAAGTCAAGACATTTGGGCAAGAGAGAGGTACATGAGGACATGGTCAGGCAATTACATTTTCTAGTGGCTTCTGAAGAGCTTTTGATGGTCTGTATCAAAGTCCAGCTATGAGGTGTGAAGTTCATTGACCTCATCTACATTCCTGCCCGCTCCCTCTCTCTTCCCTCACTTCTCTTGATCGCCAATACAAAATTGGGGGCCCTCGTTCTGTTTGTCAGCGCTCGCCGCTATTGGGCCTATTGTCTGAGGCTAGTGCCTGGAAAGCCGGCCTTGTCTTTGGGCTCCAGGGTCATACAATGGAGGGAGACAAACTCCTGACCCCATCTCAAAGAAGGCAACACACTGGATTATTGTATTGTTGATTTTCTGGCTTTCTCATTTTGGATCGTACTAAGATAAGTGTTTGGATCGTACTAAGATAAGTGTGTGTGTGTGTGTGTGTGTGTGTGTGTGTGTGTGTGTGTGTGTGTGTGTGTGTGTGTGTGTGTGTGTGCGTGCGTGCGTGCATGCGTGCGTGTGTGTGTATGGCCGGCCCTAGCATTTTCGGGAGAAAATATTGCCATTTTATAACTAATTTCATGCAATTCTACTCGTTTTGCCAATGTGCAGTTTTAAAGCAAATTTGCCAAAACTCTACAAATTTTGCCATGACTTATGCTATGTTAATATGATATCTCGCTGAGAGTGACAAGCAAAATCGATGGGGGCCCACTGGAGGTCAGGACGCCTGGGCACGTGCCTGGTCGGTAATTTGGCCATTAGATAGCTGGGTTGACTAATTTACCAATAATAATTTTTTAGCAACTGGTATATTCTACTATTATAACCCTCAACAGTAAATTGGGGGGTCGGGGGCCACAAGCGGCCGGGGGCCCTAGACGATCGCCTATGTTGCTTATGCCCAGGGCCCTGTGTGTATGTCCCTGCATCAAAAATGTGTTCTTAAAGGGATACTGAGAGATTATGGAAATACGATGTGGAAATGACGTCTTGCTACGTCATAGTTCTGGGTCCTCTCCCCAAATCTTTTGAATGGGTTTGACGATCATCAAATTCATGAAAACGCATTCATTTAAGATATTTATACAATTACATTTGTGTTTGTGGATAAATGTATACTTTTATTAAGTTTTTGTCCATTGAATAACATTCAAAAAGCCTACAAAAGTTCTAGAACTACAAGGCTACTTCCTGGAAAACAACTTTCATGCCGTATAAAACATTTTGTCTACTTACCCAGAGTGAGATGAACCATTTTATGTCTCTGCATGCAGTATGAAGGAAGTTAGAGGTCGTTTTGTGAGCCAACTCTTCAGGTATCCTAGCATAGACTTAATTGCCAGAATCTTGCAAGCATCCCTTTAAAAGAAGCACAGTGACTCTCCTGAAGACAAGAAATGAAGGAATGAGGCAGAGAAAGGGAACAGGGCCTCATTGATGAAGTGACCTGAGGAGTGGCACAATGCCCTGTCGCACACTCAATCTATACAATCGAGACAGGAAATTACAGCAACACGCAGCCCTTCAGAGAATGATCATGGATGGCATTTCAAATTTGTTCAGTACTGGGGTGGAAATTATAAGTGTCTTTGGATTCCCTGAAAGATCTAGTGCGAGGAAGAGGAAAGTCTATCTCCTTGTAGGGGGATAGTTTAGATGGGAGGTTAGATAGCCAAGTTAGATGGCAGTGCTAAATTTCACCCTATGCTTTATGTTGCACGTTTGGACTTATGGGCTGTAACCTTGGAATGAAGCAGTTTATTTAAATGCACAACCATTTAACTCACAACAACAGGTTTTTACATGAGCTGAGAGTGATATTATGTCCCGTTGTCTAAAAATAGTGTCTTCATACTTTGTAAAATAAAAATGACAATAAAAAGTGTATTACTGAATTCAAGGGGATTTGTGGCTCCCGTCTCCCGAGCTTGAAATGTAGGTCTGTGAAAATAAGACGGGTTCTGTCTGCATGCCGGCCAGCTCCAGCTCCTCCACTGTGGAATGACTAGGAATCCCTTCCAAGTTCAACAGGTTTTCAGAATGAAGTGCTTTGACCCCAAAGCCCACAGGAGGCAGAGTGCTGCGCTGTGTGTTGATTGGTTAGGACCTGGCGGGTTTTAGGTGTGGCCTTCTGCTGAGATCCAGTTTCATAATATAACAACCCAGACTGGGCACCTGCACACATGCACTGGGACTTTCTAAACAATAAAAAGTCATTTATTTCTGATTGGAAACAGCGGCTCTTCATTAACCACCCCCAAGAGCATGCCAGAAGACTGCATGATGTCCCCCTTAGCGCAAAACATACTGTAGATGCATTCTATGTTCTTTACTGGACAACCCAGGGCCAGGTCTGTACTGCTCATTAGATACAAAAAACACTATAGCAGTGGTAATATACATTATTGTCTTTATTGTTCCTAGAAATAAGAGCAGAAACTCAATTTCCAAAGTATAGGTCTGGTTTATCCATCTATTTTGTAGTTATCCTATAATTACAGAATGAATAGGTGGATTAGTTGTAATTGCAGGGGGTTTGATGGACTGATAATTTCAGAAGTAACAAACACTGGGTATAATCAAGGCATTTCAGGGCAGTGAGCTTGTTAAGTTCAACTCTGGCAGTGACAAGGAGAGTCTTGTGCACGTCATCCATGCTACAGACTTCCTAAAGGCTTATTCAGGGCAGGCAACAGTGGGACACACTCAACTGTCTTGTAAAGCCGATACGTTCCTTCAACTCCATGAGAGTACTGCTGACACTGAGGTCACATGGGCCAATAACGACACCCCTGGTTGCATCTAGCCTTCTCTGTCAGGACACGTCCACCTAATACACCCACACGCACGCGCACGCGCACACTCATCATACTTTATACACAATGGTTGAGTTTATTCTGCACCCTTTTCATCTTTTGGGTGTGATTGCTTCAGGGCTGAAGGGATAATGAATCAAACAGATCGAAAATTGAAAGGGATACCCATTGAGATAGCTTTGGCTTTCTCCTGTGTTGTCTAATTATTTGTGTCATGAATGAGAGAGTTTGTTTAAGTTTGTGCCAGAGGGATGGTGTATTTTACTTGTCATAAAAACGTGTAGGTATCAAACAATGAATCACTCCTACTATTGCATTATTACAGAGGGTAGTGATCTGGCCTAGTAGAAAGAGGTTATCAATAACCAGGTCAAACCATATTCATAAGAGGGTCAAACCATATCCAGGTCAAACCATATTCATATTCATAATTCATACCACCTTCATTAGTAATGCTATGGGTTTCTCAACCTTCTGAGTAGGCTGTCCATTTATACAAAGGAAAAGGAAAAGGAAAGTCTCCCCTCAAAAGTCCAACCAAAGTCACGTCTCATTTCTCCACAGACATTTTCACTTATAAATCAGATTACTCTAGGCTAAAATAGCAGCAAAACTATATTTAAGTAAACAGACGAGTCATCAATTAAATTCCGCAGACAATTTGTTCCCTGTTACAGCAGGGCCCACTGCATGACCAAAAGCATCATAAAGTTGAGTCGTCTATCTCGTTTTGTTGACATTCGCCTACGGTAATTAGATCTCCATCATTTCAGTGATGTTGTTGAACAAAACCACATTAGTACTAATCAAGAATTCATTTTCTGGAAGGCGCACTCTAAATTATTTTTTGAGAAAACAGTTGAAAAGTATGGATTTATGTGTTTTGGGAAGACTTTTTCATGAGTTTCTTCGTGCCAAAGACATTTGACCCTGATGTTAGAGTGTCAAACCCTTGTTTCATTGAGATGTACAGCAGCCAATTCACAACCAAGGAAAACAACAACTTGTGTTGTTCATGTGTTGGTGTAATGAATCAAATGAATATTCTGTATGAACACAACACAACTGCTCCATCAAATGCTGACCCAGTAGAACATTTTCTCTGTCAAATTTAGTTCCACAAATCCTATAGCAAGCAGATTTAACCTCAGGCAGTAAACACAATACTGGTTTCTGATATTCTGTTATTATCCATTATTAAAAAAGTGGTTAAGAAAAACAAATGATTCAGATATTTGTAGTATCAAAATCACTAATGTGACAATTCCACCCAGAATGCCATAAATATTCATACATTATCCGCCCTGAGTCACAACATGATAAATGGTTAACCGCCAGGAACGTTATATTCTAGGAAAAGCCTTTACGTCTTATTAAGTTGGACTTGAAGAGACAGTGTATTACGCAAACTCATTCCCACACATTGCTCCTTTGTCTGTCTGTCTGTCTGTCTGTCTGTCTGTCTGTCTGTCTGTCTGTCTGTCTGTCTGTCTGTCTGTCTGTCTGTCTGTCTGTCTGTCTGTCTGTCACTCTCCTCACACACACACACACACACGCACACACGCACGCGCATGCACGCACACACACTCTCTCTCTCCTTCCTTCCTTCCCTCTCTCTCTCTTTCCCTCTTTCAGTTGCCTACTCTACTCTGAGCGTGTGGGGCTGGGGGCTGTGAACCCACAGAGCTCTCTCCATTAGGAGTACTGTCCCCGGCCTGCCTGAGGACCTACATGTCGGCACGATAAAAAAATGGTAATTACCTCATCACGCCCTCCCTCTAGCATGAGTAATTACACATTTCAAAGAAATGACATTTGTTTCCCAATGATCTGTAACAATAGGGATTGTTTTGCTGATCTGCGAGGGCACTTTGAAAGGCTTCCAAGGCAGAGAGGAGGCATTTTGCCATTGTCAGTGGTGCACTGGTCGAGCACTGGAAGTCCAGGGAAAGGCTCTTGTCTCCGATTTTCCGCCCTGATTGGTGAGAATGGGCAGCTACTCTGTTTGGATGTGTCAGCTGAACTAAGCACTCCCCTCTCTCTGGGCGTCACTGAAGTTTGCAGTGGAGACAATTCATATTATGCACAGCAAATTGTAGACGTGACATCATTTCGCTCATGGTAATTTTTTACATGCTCAGGACACGCATTACGTTGTGTTTGCAATATCTAGGAATTCTGTCAGACATGAAGCAGTGGGATTATGCTTTGAGGGATTTGTACAGTATGCTAATATTATTATTACTGTAATATGTCAATAGAGAGCTTTTTGAATATTGAGTAATGAAATTACTCCATATAAAAATGTAAAATAAATGACAAGGAAGCCCCCTGTGAACAGGCAAGGTAAATACTTTTAGGAGTAAAAAATGAAAAATCACTTGTGACTATCCAAACTGCAGTTGGAGCTTGTGTCTTCAATTCCATCAGCCTAAGGCCATGGGAGATCAGTTTACCTGAGGTAGTTGACCTGTTCTCAATTCCAACGTGAACGAGATACATAATGGGATGTTACCAACAGAGAAGGAAATACCAAAACCTCTGTAATGGGCTTCTATGCACAGCTTTGCTCTGCCTGCCTCAGCTGGTGGGGCCACCATAAGCCATACAGCTACACTGCATAACATCACATGTTCAAGAGTCTTCCCAAAGTCTCTTTGGCTGAGCAAACATTTTACACATGAAGGGCCATTTGGTTTCCCATACCATTGTGATGTAATACACATTTATTACAACAAAAAATGACTGTATCCTACAATGAAAAATGGAACACATAATGTAGGGGGAAGACAAATGAGGGTAAATCATGTTATAGCTGCTGTTTAGATCTATGTGGGTTTGGCACACCGCGGGCAGGGGAGCCTGAGCGGTAAAGCTGATTTACATGGGATGAAGAATGGCCCAGAGGGACTGGCCCTATAGGAAATGGATTTGAGAATAGATGGAGGTGGAGTGAAGGATTTCTGGGATCTCTGGGAGTCCTGTAAGTGGAAGCTCCACCGACAATAACATCCGCGGCACATGACACCCTTTTTTTTTTGTCCATAATGGCAAACACAAATATAACTTAATTTAAATTGGTTATAATTTTGACATATTACTAAAAGCATAAGTAAATTCATGCAGTGTATTATTTTTGTTTTATTACAATTTTGAACCAAAAGTGGTGATTTGCGAATTGTGAATTTATCACCATAGAGTTAGATATAGGAGTCTAGATGGATAAAACCTGTACTGGCATGGTCATTGCCATTGAGGGCTTCCACCATTTTAAAGTAGTCAACTCGGTGGACCTTCCCTTCCTGTGGGTGAAGGAAGGATCACATGATTCCATCCGGGTCATGAGGAGGGATCAGCGAATGAATTATAAACGTGAACAAACATTCCATAACTGTAGGAGGCTTTAAATTGCCAATCTTGGCTTTATACCTGTTCAAACAACACACTCTAGATGGCAGTATGCACCCTTTCAGTGTATCTGCTAATTCATAGAAGTAAGTAGAAGAAAATTGACGACTTAAAAATTGAGATTACCTCAAGGGTGGTGCCTGTGCGCTCACAGATGCCATAATTGGACATGAATGAAGATGATATCTCTATCATTCTCTATGTTTTCGACATAAGAGTTGAACATTTTTATTTGAACGGCCCTCCAACTGGTAATTACTAGTTGGAAACTTCTCCAACATGGTGACGTCTGACATCACCTAGTAAGGAAATTACCTCAATAATAGCAATTTCGACAGTTAAATGCAACTAAAGATATGTTTTTTTGAACACTATAATTTGTTTACAAGTCTGATAGCTGTACTTTTAGTTTATGGTTGACACAGCTTATAATCGATGAGTTTCCCACTAGTACCATTTTGAAATAGTCAATTTTCTTCTACAATGTCTATAAGTTGGCAAACAAGCTGAGAGAGCGTATACTGCCATCGCGAGTGTCTTGTCTGAACAGGTATAAAGCCACGTTGTGTGAAGGATCGGGAGACAGGTGCAGGAATGCGTAATAGGGGTTTTTATTGACGGGACAAAGACCAAACAAATACGTAGACAAAACACAGGGTTGAAACCCAAACAAAAGAGTGAGGAGTATCATGAATAAATACAAGGGGCGAGACCCGTAATACATACACGGGACAAGACCGGAAAGCACAAGCGCACAATGATACACCACGGGACGAGACACGTAATCATATATGCACCATCCAAATGGCACGAAAGCCAAAGCAACACAGCACAGGCACAACGGACATTGGAACAATAATAGACAGCCCAATGGTGAAACAAAGGGCACATTTATATAAATACAATCAGTGAGTAATTGGAACCAGGGGTGCGTAATGACACAGTTCAGTGCATAGAAGCTGGTGACGTAGACCTCCGAAACTGGTGCACGGAATGATCAACAGTACCGGAGGGATCCGTGACACAAGTATAATTCATTGCATTTTTTTTTACAAACTGTCATTAATTACATTTCATCTGTCAAATTTGACAGCAATTAATAAAAGGGAAAAAAGGTGTTATCTTGAACAGAATGTAAAAAATGTTGTCAAACATGAGGCAGGTAACATCATCACAATACAAAATGACTGTGAATCTTACTCAACATTTAATGGGGAGACACTTGGTTATTGTCATAATAAAAGGAAATGATGTTTTTCAATTGAAATTCCAGAATATAATTACGGATTTAAAAACCAAATTAACTCCTGAGTAAAAGTATTGTCTGCACTGCCCCTCGGTTACCAACTAAGTCATTTTTCACAGCACAATACAGTATGTTTGACGCACGCTAGAGTTTTTCTAAAGTGTGCTTGGCAAATGGCAACAGATTTCATCGATTAAAGGATGTTCTGTTCCTCAGGCTCAACACACCTTCCCTTCCACCCCTGCAGAAACATCAAACATACCCCCACTCATAATGGGTATCCTCACATAAACACACCAACACACACACACACCATGCCAGCCTATAAGGACCAACCTAACCACGCACGCACACACACGCGTGCATGTACACACACATCATGGGGGATAAGAAGTCCAGTTCCTCTCAGACATCATCAAGTTTTTCAAAACGTCCCTATTGGTGGGGGCGAGTTTGCATCGTTTCATGAATGAGAAACTTGAACTCCAAAAACCATCCATTACGTGTGCGAATTTCTATGCCTGTCAGATTCCCTTTGATAAGAGAAATCCCCTCACATGTCTTCTATAGCCTCTCTACAGTTCTATAGTGTTTTGTATAAACACTGTTCTGGAAAATCTCACAATCCCCATCCAAGACTTCCTATGTTTGGCAGGATTTCAACTCTGTGAGTGAAGTCTTCTCTCTGGGTTAAAGTTTGGGTACATAATTCTATTGAGAGCCAAAACACCAAAAACACAAACAGGACCATCGTCATAATATTTGACTAACAATGGGATAGGTACACATGAAGGTATGCAGATGTGATGATGTTATAAGGACAAATGATCAAAAAAAAATGTGTTGCTCGATTTGTCCTGAATACGTAGTTATATGGCATTGTATTCATGTTAAGAAATAGTTACATTTACTCAATACTTTTTTACTCTTTAATACTTTGGTTTGGAAACATGGTCTATGTTTATCCTCACCCACACACAGAATGAATGAATGCCTCTCTAATGGTGGTGAGTCCAAATCAATGCTACTGTATGCTGTTGTAGCACCGCAGCAAATTACAGTCTCATAAAAAAAATGGAAGAATAAGCTTCTGATGTATTACCAGACTATACATGATAATAGCTTACTGAAATAGATCACATTATCCACTTTCAGCCAACATCAGAAAATCTTTCAATCCAAGTAGACTTGCAGGGTTGCAGAGGGATTTTCCACAGGACATCGATACTGCTATGCTTAAAGTTCTAATCAATGGTTGAAAGAGATAATGCATAAATAAGATAGTAGTCAAATACCTGGATCACTCACACACTACTGAATATTATTAGTATTGTATACTATTAGTACTACGGAGAGTAATATACTGCTGTATACTCACTTCACAGTGAGGAAGGTTAACAAGAACATCTCTGAAATACCTACACTACTGTTCAAAACTTTTGAACGATAGTGTATGTTTACATCAAAGCTGGCAGCAAAGCATCAAGGTCATGTTTCTATCACGTTTAGGTAAGACCCAGATGCAGACGGTGTAGGAGCAGGCAAACACAGGAGCAGGCAAGCGACAGGTCAAGGCAGGCACGGGTCAGTAATCCAGAAAGGGTGTAAAGGGCCCAGAACGTCAGGCAGTCTCAGGGTCAGGGCAGGCAGGGGTCAATAATCCAGAGCGGTGGGGTAAGGTACAAAACGGCAGGCAGTCTCAAAGTTAGGGCAGACAGAACAGTCAATACCGGGAAGGACTGGAAAACAGGAGCAGGAAAACAGGCAGGAGCAAGGAAGCAAATGCTGGTATGTTTTATGAACAAAGCGAACTGGCAACAGACAAACAGAGAACACAGGTATAAATACACAGGGGATAATGGGGAAGATGGGTGACACCTGGAGGGGGGTGGAGACAATCACAAAGACAGGTGAAACAGATCAGGGTGTGACAGTACCCCCCCCCCCCTCTAGGGGCCCACCTGACGTCCTACCTGGGCGCCTACCTGGATGACAGGGGTGTCAGCGTTGGAAATCTGCGATGAGGCCTGGGTCCAGGATGTCCATGGTGGGGACCCAGCACCTCTCCTCCGGGCCTTACCCCCTCCCCCCAGTCAACCAGGTACTGGAACCCCCTGCCCCGAGGTCGAACCTTCAGGAGACACCTCACCATGTATGCCGGTTGGTCATCGGTGAGACAAAGGGCTGTGAGACATGGGTTTAACTCTGGACACATGAAAGGTGGGATGTATATTAAGGGTACAGGGCAACAGAAGATGAACAACAGAGGGGTTCATATTTTTGGAGATTTTGGAAATGGGCCGATTCCACCCGGAGGGGCAGAGTCCGGATGGATAGCCATACCTTCTGCCCTAGACGATATCGGGGAGCCAGGATCACCTGGTAAATCGACTTCAATCAGTGTAGATGAAGGGGAGGAGACAGGCTTGAGACAATTGGATCGTGTATTTGTGCTATTCAAAGGGTGAGTGGGCAAGACAAAAGATTTTATTGTGTTCCTAATATTTGTACACTCATTGTATACAAACCCATGTAGACAGAAGTGGGAAGTGAGCAGGTTTATCTGAAATGGTAAATATTAGACAACCTTCAGCAAACATTTAAATGAATCACACAAAATCATTACCCATAATTCTCAACCACAGTGCTGCCAATCAGCAGCCTGTCCCCAATGAAAAATGAAGGTCTCTTACAGACCACCCTCCACACACACACACTCTCGCACACACATGTATGGAATGACAACAGAGAGGGGTTTTCTGGAAGAAAAAAATTAAAAGATTAAATCAAGAGGTGCATCAGTATCTATAGACGTGTTAAAAATGAGTGATCCTCTAAGCCTCGGGCTGGTCACTGAGCAAATTAAACATGGACAGATTTGTGGATTGGTTCTTCCTCCTAGAGATGATGTGTCTGAGGATATGACCTTGTCCATGCCCGTAAATACCAGCTTGGTCAGACAACATTCATGGAGAGACTGTTACTGTTGAGAGAGGGATGCTAGAGACCTACAGTTGAAGTCGGAGGTTTACATACACCTTAGCCAAATACATTTAAACTCAGTTGTTCACAATTCCTGACATTTAATCCTAGTAAAAGATCCCAGCTTTAGGTCAGTTGTGATCACCACCTTATTTTAAGAATGTGAAATTTTGCAGTTGCAAACCGTAGTCTGGCTTTTTTATGGCGGTTTTGGAGCAGTGGCTTCTTCCTTGCTGAGCGGCCATTCAGGTTATGTCGATATAGGAATCATTTTACTGTGGATATAGATACTTTTGTACCCGTTTCCTCAAGCAACTTCACAAGGTCCTTTGCTGTTGTTTTGGGATTGATTTGTACTTTTCGCACCAAAGTACGTTCATCTCTAGGAGACAGAACGCGTCTCCTTCCTGAGCGGTATAACGGCTGCGTGGTCCCATGGTGTTATTACTTGCGTACTATTGTTTTTACAGATGAACGTGGTACGTTCAGGCGTTTGGAAATTGCGGTTGAGGCTGATTTCTTTCGATTTTCCCATGATGTCAAGCAAAGAGGCACTGAGATTGAAGGTAGGCCTTGAAATAAAGCCACAGATACACCTCCAATTGACTCATATGATGTCAATTAGTCTCTCAGAAGCTTCTAAAGCCATGACATCATTTTCTGGAATTTTCCAAGATGTTTAAAGGCACAGTCAACTTAGTGTATGTAAACTTCTGACCCACTGGAATTGTGATACAGTGAATTACAAGTGAAATAATCTGTCTGTAAACAATTGTTGGAAAAATTACTTGTGTCATGCATGAAGTAGATGCCCTAACCGACTTGCCAAAACTATACTTTGTTAACAAGTTAACAACTATAGTTTGGTTGAAAAACGAGTTTTAATGACTCTAACCTAAGTGTATGTACATTTCTGACTTCAACTGTACATTCTCCAGCTCCTCATACATTGGGACCACAAATGTACGACTGTAGGTATTCATATAACATGTGTATTTTTGTTCTCTTCCTCACCCCGGCCCAACCCCATCGCCCAAATTTCTTCTAGCCGTTATCTTTACAGACTGCATGAAAGGTAATTACTCATCATGGGGAAAACAGCCTAGAAGGATGGGGTTTCAGTACAAGCTTTTACTCAACCCTGAAAGTACATATATGGATGGACAGACAGACCAATGGGACATACAAACATGGTGGTTTGGTACAGTGGTAGACAGTTGAGCTGCACTGACCAGGAAAAAGGAAAGGGGAAATGTTACATGATATGTACATCACAATCCGTATGTATCTGTCAAAACACGGTTATGATATATACCATAGCCTGCTCAACAGATTTGTTTTGGATGCAGGGGCTCCTTGATATCGCTGTGCTGATTAACCCGGTGGGGTTTTTGAACATGAAACATCATGAAACACATTAAATGTGACTACTCTCCTGTAATTGACTCTTATTTTTGTCCTTAATAATAATTCCAATTGTAAGTTTGTGGCAAGTTATTATCGTAAAGACTAATGCATACACGAGCAGAGCAAGGCAGTTAACCCACTGTTCTCCGGGCGCCGGAGACGTGGATGTCAATTAAGGCAGCCCCCCCCGCACCTCTCTGATTCAGAGGGGTTGGGCTAAATGCGGAAGACACACTTCAGTTGAAGGTATTCAGTTGTACCACTGACTAGGTATCCCCCTTTTCCTTTCCCTAAAAAGGCGAGGTACCACATTCCTGAACCTGTGTGACGACAGTAGGCTGCTATTTCTTTCAGATAGCTCACTCGAATCAATGCTGACCATCTCCATCTTGTGGCAGTCAGTGGTACTGTAGGATGGATTGTGAAATGTTCCTCGCAAATGTCTCATATTATTCAGTTCATTCAAAACAGCCACGTTCGATTTACCGGAGGAACTGCAGCGCATAAAGCATTTGGTGTTCATCTCAAGGTGGAGCAGTGAGTTCACAGTCAGCTTGGCTGCTTCTCTCATGCTAGCATGCCATGTAGCGGAGCAGCAACACCCTAAAGGTTTTAGATATGAACCAGCAGTGGCTATTCTTCATTCTTTCTTTAACAACTGTATCCAAACCACTGGTGTTCAGTGGGACTGCAGTCTATCCTTTCTCAGAAAGCACGAGTATAGTTCTGGGCAGACCCAGGCGAGTTCTGACAGGGAATCCCCCTCTACTCTCCCCTGCCTGACCCTCCTCTACATGTTACACTATAAATTAGTTAGCCCACCACAGGGAGAGCCCGTCTGTGTTTTAGACTGGCCGACTCCCACTTGGATGGTAAGAATGTGCTTCAAAGAGCATAACATCGGCAGCATGAGAAGGTCACACTGGCGCCTGACCCATACTTGGTGTCAGCTGATACCCCCCCCTCCTATCATTTTCTCTTACTCCCTCTCTGTGTTACTCTCTCTGTCATGAGTTTCAATCTTTCTCTTTCTATATCTCTCCTGAGTTGCTGAATTCCAATAGTCAAATGCTGAACCGAATGCAATCTGGCAGAAATGGTGAACAGGGGCGCATGTGGTGAATAACGGCTCTATACTCCAAGCTAAGACAATAGCTAAGAGTCTCAGAGCTACTGGGCATGTCAGCACCTGACCAAAGTAGCCTTGTCACTGGCAAAGGTGAAAGACTAGCCGTTGCCAGTTCAGGCAACGTGTGTTAGAAAGTTTGTTTTGGGGGAGAGGGGAGAAGCAGTACTACACATTCAGGAGAGCTGTGGATTGGAGAAATGATCTGGCCAGCTGCCTTGGTTTTGTTATGGTCATCTTCTGTATTTAAAAGTACAGGAGAGAAGCTTACACAATTCCATCAAATCAATCCTCCCAGTCTCACGTTCCCTCCTCTCGCTGGTCCACTTCCTCTCACCCTGAAAGGAGGGTTCCAGGTTTCCTGTCCAGTGTTCTGTCTGGCCTGTGTTTGCCCCTGTCCCTCCGTTTTCCCCTTCCATCCCTGCTGTGAGAGGGGGGGTTCTCTCTGACAAGCCAGGGCTGGGACTCTTCCGTGAGCTCCCGCAGCTTTCCAGCTCCAAACACCACAGGATGCTGGGGATGAATACCGACATCCTCCTCCTCCTCTACCTCTGTCTGCACATGTGCAGAAAGCATTACTGACATTTTCCACCTCAAGGGCCCTTTTTTAGACAAGTAAAGGATTGTGTTACCTTAGAAAGGTAGTACTATGTAGGACAGGTCCAAAAGAAGGTGGTGTAAACCTTGGATGCATGATGTTCATGTTTATTAGCACCTAACCCTAGCATCCTGGCCTGGGGAATGAGAATGAAAGGATCTATTAACCCACTCGTTAATCTCACACACCCCCTTTTCTCACACGGACTCTGCTCCCCAGTCCCACAGCTCCTGCTAATGTCACTAGCTCCTAGTTTGCCTTTATTTTTATTTTTTTTATTGACTAGGCAAGTAAGTTAGGAACAAATTCTTATTTACAATGATGGCCTACCAAAAGGCAAAAGGCCTCTTGCGGGGACAGGGGCTGTGATTAAAATATAGGACAAAACCCACATCACGACAAGAGAGACAACACAACACTACATAAAGAGAGACTTAAGACAACAACATAGCATGACAGCAACACAGCATGACAACAACATGGTAGCTTCACAACATGGTAGCAGTACAGGGTACAAATATTATTGGGAACAGACAACAGCACAAAAGGCAAGAAGGTAGAGAGAACAATACATCACACAAAGCAGCCACAACTGTCAGTAATAGTGTCCATAATTGAGTCTTTGAATGAAGAGATTGGGATAAAACTGTCCAGTTTGAGTGTTTGTTGCAGCTCGTTTGCAGCAAACTGAAAAGACGAGCGACCCAGGGATGTGTGTGCTTTGGGGACATTTAACAGAATGTGACTGACAGAATGGGTGTTGTATGTGGAGGATGAGGGCTACAGTAGTTGTCTCAGATAGGGGGGAGTGAGGCCTAAGAGGGTTTTATAAATAAGCATCAACCAGTGGGTCTTGCGACTGGTATACAGAGATGACCAGTTAACAGAGGAGTATAGAGTGCAGTGATGTGTCCTACAAGGAGCATTGGTGGCAAATCTGATGGCCGAATGGTATAGAATCTCTAGCCGCCCGAAAGCGCCCTTACCTGCCGATCTATAAATTACGTCTCCGTAATCTAGCATGTGTAGGATGTTCATCTGAATCAGGGTTAGTTTGGCAGTTGGGGTGAAAGAGGAGCGATTACGATAGAAGTTTAGATTTAACTTTAGCCTGCAGCTTGTGCTGAGAGAAGAACAGTGTACCATCTAGCCATACTACCCAAGTACTTGTATGAGGTGACTACCTCAAGCTCTAATACCTCAGAGGTAATAATCACACCAGTGGGGAGAGGGACATTCTTCTTACCAAAACACATTACCTTTGTTTTGGAGGTGTTCAGAACAAGGTTAAGGGCAGAGAAAGCTTGTTGGGCACTAAGAAAGCTTTGTTGTAGAGCATTTAACATGAAATCTGGGCAGGGGCCAGCTGAGTATAAAACTATATGATCTGCATATAAATGGATGAGAGAGCTTCCTACTGCCTGAGCTATGTTGTTGATATAAATTGAAAAGAGCGTGGGGCCTAGGATCGAGCCTTGAGGCATTCCCTTGGTGACAGGCAGTGACTGAGACAGCAGATGTTCTAACTTCATAGACTGCACTCTTTGAGAGAGGTAGTCATTAAACCAGGCCAAAGACCCCTCAGAGACACCAATACTCCTTAGCCGGCCCACAAGAATGGAATGGTCTACTGTATCAAAAGCTTTGGCCAAGTCAATAACAATAGCAGCACAACATTGCTTAGAATTAAGGGCAATGGTGACATCATTGAGGACCTTTAAGGTTGCAGTGACACATCCATAACCTACGCGGAAACCCAATTGCATACCAGAGAGAATACTATAGACACCGAGAAAGCAGTCAGTTGATTATTGACAAGTTTTTCCAACACTTTTGATTAACAGGGCAAAATAGAAATAGGCCTATAGCAGTTAGGATCAACTTGATCTTCCTCTTTAAATAGAGAACGAACCATGGCTGCCTTCCAAGCAATGGGAGAGGCCGGTTAAAAAGGTCAGAGATAGGGGTAGCAGAGACAGGGGTAGCAACCTTAAAGAAGAAAGGGTCGAAACTTGAGGTCGACCGATTATGATTTTTATGATTATGATTATGATACCGATACCGATTATTGGAGGGCCAAAAAGATGATACCGATTAATCGGCTGATTTGTATATATATATATTTGTAATAATGACAATTACAGCAATACTGAATGAACAATTTTAACTTAAAATAATACATGAGATAAAATCAATTTAGTCTCAAATAAATAATGAAACATGTTCAATTTGGTTTATGTAATTCAAAAACAAAGTGTTGGAGAAGAAAGTAAAAGTGCAATATTTGCCATGTAAAAAAGCTAATGTTTAAGTTCCTTGCTCAGAACATGAGAACATATGAAAGCCAGTGGTTCCTTTTAACATGAGTCTTCAATATTCCCAGGTAAGAAGTTTTAGGTTGTAGTTATAGGAATTATAGGACTATTTCTCTCTATTCCATTTGTATTTAATATACCTTTGACTATTGGATGTTCTAATAGGCACTATAGTATTGCCAGCCTAATCTCGGGAGTTGATAGGCTTGACGTCATAAACAGCGCAATGCTTGAAGCACACCGAAGAGCTGCTGGCAAATGCAGGAAAGTGCTGTTTGAATGAATGCTTACGAGCCTGCTGCTGCCTACCACCGCTCAGTCAGACTGCTCTATCAAATATCAAATCATAGACTTAATTATAATATAATAACACAGAAATACGAGCCTTAGGTCATTAATATGGTCAAATCTGGAAAGTACCATTTCGAAAACAAAATGTTTATTCTTTCAGTGAAATACGGAACCGTTCCGTATTTTATCGAACGGGTGGCATCCCTAAGTGTAAATATTGCTGTTACATTGGACAATGGTTAGGTACACATTGGTGCAACGACAGTACTTTTTTCGTGAATGCGCTCGTTAAATCATCACCCGTTTGGCAAAGTAGGCTGTGATTCGATGATAAATTAACAGGCACTGCATCGATTATATGCAAGCTAGATAAACTAGTAATATCATCAACCATGTGTAGTTAACTAGTGATTATGTTAAGATTGATTGTTTTTTATAAGATAAGTTTAATGCTAGCTAGCAACTTACCTTGGCTCCTTGCTGCACTAGAGTAACAGTTAGTCAGCCTGCCACGCAGTCTCCTCATGGAGTGCAATGTAATCGGCCATAATCGGTGTCCAAAAATGCCAATTACCGGTTGTTATGAAAACTTGAAATCGTCCTTAATTAATTGGCCATTTCGATTAATCAGTCGACCTCTAATCGAAACCCAGATGTTTTTTGGGGTCAAGTTTGAGGAGCTCCTTTAGCACCTCGGACTCAGTGACCGCTTGCAGGGAGAAACTTTGTAGAGGGGCAGGGGGAAAAGAGGGAGGAGCATTGGGGCTTGTCGCATTAGAAGTGGTGGGAGATCAGGAAATGTTGGACGGGCAAGGAGGCATGGCTGAGTCAAATAGGAACCCTGACTTAATAATGAAGTGGTGATAAAAAATCTCAGCCATGTGCTTCTTGTCAGTAACAGCCACATCATCAACTTTAAAGGACATGGGCATCTGTGAGAAGGAGGGTTTAATCTCCAGGTCTTTAACCGTTTTCCTGCTCCTTAAAGTAACTCATTTGATTCCCATTTGCCTGAACGAGAGCCAGTCAACCTGAGTATGCGTGTGCCAAGCCTTTCGCCAAATGCAATTCTTGAGGTGGAGTAACTATGAAAGATCACGGTCGAACCCGGGGCTGAACCTGTTTTTAATTCTCATTTTCTTTTTGGAGGCATGTTTGTTGACAATATCAATGAAAATATCAAAAAAAGAAGGTCCAAGCGTCTTTGACAGAGGGGATCAAACTGATTCTCCACCAATTTACAGAGGCCAGGTCATGAAGGAAGGCTTGCCCATTAAAGTTTTCTAACAAGTGTCTATGACAAATCAGGACAGGTTGTTTCACTGAGCAGCCATTACGAACACAGGCTGTAAAACAGTGATCACTAAGATCATTACAGAAAACACCAGACTGATACCTATAAGGATTATTTGTGAGGATAACATCAAGAAGAGTAGCCTTTTCTGGGTGTTTGGAGTCATACCTTGTGGGATTGGGCTTGGATCCGTGTAATCCTAATTCTTAGAGACAATCGAGGACCTGCAGTCACAATCTGGAATCGGTGCCTAAAATAAAACATCTTTGCAGTGAGGAAGGGTAACAAGAAATCCTCTGAAATGTGTTTACCCCAAAGCAGTCAGGAAAGCATCGGGGTCATCATGTTTGAGCAAGTTTTCTCAATGCTCAGTTTATTTACATATATACTAGCTATTTACCCAACAGAAATAACAAACTGTGTTGTTTTATGAGCATTCTGTGTGACATGTTAGACGTTCACATCCTGACTCAGTTTATAATCCTGTGGTAAATTCTAATCCGTACTTGAGAGAAATCACGTATACAAGCAAAATTATCATGCAACAAAGTGTATCAAATTACATTTTTTGGTGAGCCTGTGGGTCATTTTCACACGCAAGGCCACATAATATATTGAGGTAACCCTTATTTTACCAGGTAAATTGACTGAGAACACATTGTCATTTACATCAACAACCCGGGGAACAGTTACAGGGGAGAGAAGGGGGGATGAATGAGCCAATTGGATGATTAGGTGGCCATAATGGTATGATAGCCAGATTGGGAATTAGCCAGGACACCAGGGTTAACACCCATAATCTTACAATAAGTGCCCTTTGGATTTGTAATGACCATAGAGAGTCAAGACACCCTTTTAACATCCCATCTGAAAGATGGCACCTTACACAGGGCAATGTCCCCAATCACTGCCCTGGGGCATTGGAATATTTTTTTCCGAATTCTAAATAAATCACAGACAGTGTCACCAGCAAAGCACCCCCATACCATCCCACCTCCTCCTTCATGCTTCACAGTGAGGAGATAATCCTTTCACCTACTCTGCGTCTCACAAAGACAGCGTTTGAAACCAAAAATTTTAAAATCTGAACTCATCAGACCAAAGGACAGATTTCCAACAGTCTAATGTCTATTGCTTGTGTTTCTTGGCCCAAGCAAGTCTCTTCTTATTATTGGTGTCCTTTAGTAGTGGTTTCAGAAATTTGACCATGAAGGCCTGATTAACGCAGTCTCCTCTGAACAGTTGATGTTGAGATGTGTCAGTTACTTGAACTCTGTGAAGCATTTCTTTAGGCTGCCATTTCTGAGGCTGGTAACTCTAATGAACTTTTCCTCTGCAGCAGAGTTAACTCTTGGTCTTCCATTCCTGTGGCGGTCCTCATGAGAGCCTGTTTCATCAAGAGAGTTGATGTTTTTTGCGACTGCACTTGAAGAAACTTTCAAAGTTCTTGAAATTTTCCGGATTTACTGACCTTCATGTCTTAAAGTAATGATGGACTCTCGTTTCTCTTTGCTTATTTGAACTGTTCTTGCCATAATATGGACTATGAATCTTTTACCAAAAAGGGATATCTTCTGTACACCACTCCTACCTTGTCACAACACAACTGATTGGCTCAAACACATTAAGAAGGAAAGAAATTCCACAAATTAACTTTTAACAAGGCACACCTGTTAACTGAAATAGATTCCAGATTCCTCATGAAGCTGGTTGAGAGAATACAAAGAGTGTGCAAAGCTGTAATCAAGACAAAGGGTGTCTCCTTTGAAGAATCTCAAATATAAAATATATTTTGATTTGTTTAACACTTTTTTGGTTACTACATGATTCCATATGTGTTATTTAATAGTTTTCATGTCTTCACTACAATGTAGTAAAAATAAAGATAAACCCTTGAATGAGTAGGTGTCTAAACTTTTGACTGTTACTGTATATAATAAACTCACTCACCAAACTTCAAAAAGACCCTGACCTTCAGCTGTAACTCCACCAATTACTGCACCCATAGTGCAAGAGCAGAATGATTTCACACTCAATGACCTTGTTCCTCCAAACTCATTTAGTCAGATGCTGATATTCCAGGGTACTTCTTCCTAAGAATCTCCAGGAATATATTACAATAAATAATATGAATATGTTATTTCCTATTGAGCATAGATTCTAGCAGAGATAGTTTTAAGACATTGGAACTGGAAATGATTCATTTCCAAACTAATTCCATTCCCCTTTCCATTCCATGGGGCCATTTACTGTTGTTGATGCATCTGCAAATATAAACTTTTTTTGTCTCTTCCTGATGATTTATCGTTTCAAATAGCTTTATTCTCTTGTATTTGTTTGCTGATGTCTGAAGGAACCGAGGTTCTACCTGTCATAAAAAAAAATATTAAACTGTAAGAAGATGCCACCTCAAAGTGAACACTATCTCAAACCCTGAGACTCAAAGTCCTTTGTAGACTCTTGTGTATGCCTGCTTAGCCTGTGGTTAGCAATGCTTAATGTTGGAGCCACAGGCATATGAACATACCAGAACCAGCAGAGTCTCTGAGAGAAACGAGTGCAAGAGGCAGCACTGTCTAACATTAGCGGTATAATGGGAGTATAATGTGCTTGTGACCGGCTTCCCATGGCAAATCGGCTCCCAAATCCAAGGCCTGTCCACACTCCATTATCCCTGGAACCATCCGGAGGTTGATGACATCATCCCGCAGTGGGATTACACAGAGGATATAGCAGGGCATCCTGCATGCAGTCCTCAGCCAACAAATCACAGGGAGATAAAAACCCACATCACTATGTACATCTGAATGAGTAGATTGGGGAATAGTCACCGTATCAGAGCTGGACACGAGACAGATTAAACAGCCTTTCCTTCTCTAATATGAGTGTCAGTGCTCTTCTGGCTGAAGGCTCTAGAAATGTCTTGTTTGTTCTGAGATGAAACAGGAGATAGAACAATGCAACATTTGCCAGCAGTGCTGATGATTTATGCAGAGGTGGAAATGGAGGAATATGCTTAACATTTTGAAAGCTCCATCTGTTGGATAGAAGACTATATTCTCTTTGATAGGGTCATTAATACAAAAAATAACATACCAGTCAAATGTTTGGACAAACCTACTCATTCAAAAGGTTTTTCTTTATTTTCTACATTGTAGAATAATAGAAGACATAAAAACTGTGAAATAAAACATATGGAATCATGTAGTTAACAAAAAAATCATTTTAAACAAATCTAAATACATTTTAGATTCTTCAAAGTAGCCACCCTTTCCCTTGATGACAGCTTTGCACACTCTTGGCATTCTAACAACCAGCTTCACCTGGAATGCTTTTCCAACAGTCTTGAAGGAGTTCCCACATATACTGAGCATTTGTTGGCTGCTTTTCCTTCACTCTGCGGTCTAACTCTTTAAGGGCACATGGCAAGACCCAGATGCAGACACGGGAGGCAGATGGTTAGAATCTGATATTTATTACAGCCCAAGTGGTAAGAAAGACAATGGTCGTGGACAGGAAAAATATCAAAACCAGGTCAGAGCCCAGGAGGTACAGAGTGGCAGGCAGGCTCGAGGTTAGGGCAGGCAGAATGGTAAGGCAGGTGGGTTCAGAGTCTAGACAGGCAAGGGTCACAACTGGGAGGACTAGCAAACTAAAGAGAAGGGGAAAGCATGAGACCGGGAAAAACCACGCTGGTTGATTTGACAAACAAGACAAACTGGAAACAGACAAGCAGGGAACACAGGAATAAGTACCCAGGGACTAATGAGGAAAGCAGGTCACACCTGGAGGTGGGTGGAGACAATCACAAAGACAGGTGAAACAGATCAGGGTGTGACTAACTCATCGCAAACCATCTCAATTGGTTTGAGATCAGGTAATTGCGGAGGCCAGGTCATCTGATGCAGCACTCCATCACTCTCCTTTGTGGTCAAATAGCCCTTACACAGCCTGGAGGTGTATTGGGTCATTGTCCTGTTGAAAAACAAATGATAAATTAGCGCAAACTAGATGAGATGGCATATCACTGCAGAATGCTATGGTAGACATGCTGGTTAAGTGTGCCTTGAATTCTCAATAAATCACAGACAGTGTCACCAGCAAAGCCCCCCCTACACCATCACACCTCCTCCTCCATGCTTCATGGTGGGAACCACACATGCAGAGATCATCTGTTCACCTACTCTGCGTCTTGCAAAGACACAGCCATTGGAACCAAAAATCTCAAATTTGGACTCATCAGACCAAAGGACGAATTTCCACCGGTCTAATGTCCATCGCTTGTATTTTTCTTGGCCCAAGCAAGTCTCTTCGTCTTATTGCTATCCTTTAGTAGTGGTTTCCTTGCAGCAATTCGACAAAGAAGGCCTGATTCACGCAGTCTTATCTGAACAGTTGATGTTTAGATGTGTCTGTTACTTGAACTCCGTGAAGGATTTATTTGGGCTGCAATTTCAGAGGCTGTTAACTCTAATGAACGTATCCTCTGCAGCAGAGGTAACTCTGGGTCTTTCTTTCTTGTGGCGGTCCACATGAGAGCCAGTTTCATCATAGCGCTTGACGGTTTTTGCGACTGCACTTGAAGAAACTTTAAAAGTTCTTGAAATTTTGATGACTGATTAACCTTCATGTCTTAATGTAATGATGGACTGTCATTTCTCTTTGCTTATTTGAGCTGTTCTTGCAAAAATATGGACTTGGTCTTTTACCAAATAGTGGCATCTTCTGTATACCAACCAAACCTGTCACAACACAACTGATTGGCTGAAACTCATTAAGAAGTAAAGAAATTCCACAAATTAACTTTTAACGAGGCACACCTGTTAATTGAAATGCATTCCAGATGACTAACTCATAAAGCTGGTTGACAGAATGTCAAGAGTGTGCAAAGCTGTCATCAAGGCAAAAGGTGGCTACAGTGCCTTGCAAAAGTATTCGGCCCCCTTGAACTTTGCGACCTTTTGCCACATTTCAGGCTTCAAACATAAAGATATAAAACTGTATTTTTTTGTGAAGAATCAACAACAAGTGGGACACAATGATGAAGTGGAACGACATTTATTGGATATTTCAAACTTTTTTAACAAATCAAAAACTGAAAAATTGGGCGTGCAAAATTATTCAACCCCTTTACTTTCAGTGCAGCAAACTCTCTCCAGAAGTTCAGTGAGGATCTCTGAATGATCCAATGTTGACCTAAATGACTAATGATGATAAATACAATCCACCTGTGTGTAATCAAGTCTCCGTATAAATGCACCTGCACTGTGATAGTCTCAGAGGTCTGTTAAAAGCGCAGAGAGCATCATGAAGAACAAGGAACACACCAGGCAGGTCCGAGACACTGTTGTGAAGAAGTTTAAAGCCGGATTTGGATACAAAAAGATTTCCCAAGCTTTAAACATCCCAAGGAGCACTGTGCAAGCGATAATATTGAAATGGAAGGAGTATCAGACCACTGCAAATCTACCAAGACCTGGCCGTCCCTCTAAACCTTCAGCTCATACAAGGAGAAGACTGATCAGAGATGCAGCCAAGAGGGCCATGATCACTCTGGATGAACTGCAGTAGTCTTCATCGATCTGGCCAAGGCTTTCAACTGCATTCTTATCGGCAGACTCAATAGCCTTGGTTTCTCAAATGACTGCCTCGCCTGGTTCACCAACTATTTCTTGGAAAGAGTTATGTGTGTCAAATCGGAGGGCCTGTTGTTCGGACCTCTGGCAGACTCTATGGGGGTGCCACAGTGTTCAATTCTTGGGCCGACTCTTAACTCTGTATATATCAATGATGTCGCTCTTGCTGCTGGTGATTCTCTGATTCACCTCTACACAGACGACCCCATTCTGTATACATCTGGCCCTTCTTTGGACACTGTGTTAACAAACATCCAAACGAGCTTCAATGCCATACAACATTCCTTCTGTGGACTCCAACTGATTTTAAATGCTAGTAAAACTAAATGCATGCTCTTCAACCGATTGCTGCCCGCACCCGCCTGCCCGACAAGTATCACAACTCTGGACGGTAATGACTTAGAATATGTGGACAACTACAAATACCTACAGTTGAAGTCGGAAGCTTACATACACTTATGTTGGAGTCATTAAAACTTGTTTTTCAACCACTCCAGAAATTTCTTGTTAAGAAACTGTAGTACTGGCAAGTCAGTTAGGACCTCTACTTTGTGCCTGACACAAGTCATTTTTGTAGCAATTGTTTACAGACAGATTATTTCACTTATAATTCACTGAATCACAATTCGTGTGGGTCAGAAGTCAACATACACTAAGTTGACTGAAAATGATGTCATGGCTTTACAAGCTTCTGATAGGCTTATAGACATAGGCTTATAGACATAATTTGAGTCAATTGGAGGTGTACCTGTGGATGTATTTCAAGGCCTACCTTCAAACTCAGTGCCTCTTTGCTTGACATCATGGGAAAATCGAAAGAAATCAGAAAAACTATTGTAGACCTCCACAAGTCTGGTTCATGAAGGTACCACGTTCATCTGTTCAAACAATAGTTCAAAATAATAGTAAATATAAACACCATAGAACCACGCAGCCATCATACCGCTCAGGAAGGAGACATGTTCTGTATCCTAGAGATGAACGTACTTTGGTGCGAAAAGTGCAAATAAATCCCAGAACAACAGCAAAGGACCTTGTGAAGATGCTGGAGGAAACAGGTACAAAGGTATCTATATCCACAGTAAAACAAGTTCTATATCGACATAACCTGAAAGGCCACTCAGCAAGGAAGAAGGCACTGCTCCAAAACCGCCATAAAAAAGCCAGACTACCGTTTGGGAACAAAGATCGTACTTTTTGGAGAAATGTCCTCTGGTCTGATGAAACAAAAATAGAACTGTTTGCCAATAATGACCATCGTTATGTTTGGAGGAAAAAGGAGGAGGCTTGCAAGCTGAAGAACATCCCAACCGTGAAGTCAGGAAGTTAAAGCTTGGTCGCAAATGGGTTTTCCAAATGGACAATGACTCCAGCATACTTCCAAAGTTGTGGCAACATGGCATCAAAGTCAAGGTATTGGATTGGCCATCACAAATCCCTGACCTCAATCCTATAGAAAATGTGTGAGCAGAACTGAAAAAGTGTGTGCTAACAAGGAGGCCTACAAACCTGACTCAGTTACACCAGCTCTGTCAGGAGGAATGGGCCAAAATTCACCCAACTTATTGTGGGAAGCTTGTGGAAGGCTACCTGAAATGTTTGACCCAAGTTAAACAATTTAAAGGCAATGCTACCAAATACTAATTGAATGTAACTAACTTCTGACCCACTGGGAATGTGATGAAAGAAATAAAAGTTGAAATAAATCATTCTCTCTACTATCATTCTGACATTTCACATTCTTAAAATTAAGTGGTGATCCTAACTGACCTTAGACAGGGAATTTTTACTAGGATTAAATGTCAGGATTTGTGAACAACTGTGTTGAAATGTATTTGGCTAAGGTGTATGTAAACGCCCGACTTCAACTGTAAATGTCTGGTTAGACTGTAAACTCTCTTTCCAGACTCACATTAAGCATCTCCAATCCAAAATGTATTCTAGAATCGGCTTCCTATTTCGCAAAATAGCCTCCTTCACTCATGCTGCCAGACATACCCTCGTAAAACGGACTATACTACCGATCGTTGACTTCGGTGATGTCATTTACAAAATAGCCTCCAACACTCTACTCAGCAAACTGGATGTAGTCTATCACAGTGCCATCCATTTAGTCACCAAAGCCCCATATACTACCCACCACTGCGACCTGTATGCTCTCTTTGGCTGGCCCTCGCTACATATTCGTCGCCAAACCCACTGGCTCCAGATCATCTATAAGTCTTTGCTAAAGCCCCGCCTTATCTCAGCTCACTAGTCACCATAGCAACACCCACCCATAGCACGCACTCCAGCAGGTATATTTCACTGGTCATCCCCAAAGCCAACACTTCCTTTGGCCACCTTTCCTTCCAGTTCTCTGCTGCCAATGACTGGAACGAATTGCAAAAATCACTGAAGCTGGAGTCTTATATCTTCCTCTCTAACTTTAAGCATCAGCAGTCAGAGGAGCTTACCGATGGCTGTGTTCAGGTACAGTGAATCTTTAAATAGCCCACCCAACTACCTTATCCCCATATTGTTATTTATCTTTTTTGCTCTTTTGCACCCCAGTATCTCTACTTCCACATCGTCATCTGCACATCTATCACTCCAGTGTTGATGCTAAATTGTAATTATTTTGCCTCTATGGCCGATTTATTGCCTTACCTCCCTTATCTTCTACATTCGCACACACTGTACATAGAATTTTCTATTGTGTTATTGACTGTACGTTTGTTTATGTGTAACACTGTGTTGTTGTTTTTTGTCGCGCTGCTTTGCTTTATCTTGGCCAGGTCACAGTTGTAAATGAGAAGTTGTTCTCAACTGGCCTACCTGATTAAACAAAGGTGAAATATCTATATTTTTTTAAATAGCTGTTAGCTACTTGGCATTAGCTTCAATGCTATTTCTCCATAAGGATACCTAGCTGAGTAATATCAAGCATACAGTAGCATTCTAGTAACTTTGTTTTATATTTGGCTGTTTATTGAGTACTCTTATTCCTTATTTCATACATTTCTTACAGTTATTGTGGAAGGCATTCTGTGCTCTATACTACTGTAACTGAAAACATGTACTTTTGTGTTTGTTGCAGTTTCACACTGTGATTCAAGTAAACTTCCAAAACGGCACTCTGCTTCCCACGGAGTTATTTAAATGAGTGTTTAGCTAACTGGATAGCTGGATAAGGGCTACTGTACATTTAGCGGGTCCAGTTGAACTACTATTCTACAATGTAGAAAATAGTCCAAATGAAGAAAAACCCTGGAATGAGTAGTTGTGTCCAAACTTTTGACTGGTACTGCATATTATGGTAATATAAGTGGCATATTACAGTATGTGTATGTCCTATAACAGTAGCCAACGAAGCATAGCGTAGTTACTATTATACTAAAAGCATCCACCATTTAAAGTTTATCCTGAACGTTATACAACAGCAGCCAATATAGTCATTGTTTGAGTCTTTAAAAAAAAGAGAAATGATACTTTGGGGATGAAACACATTGCGCATTGTTGTTTTTCAAGAGGAAAGAGCAACGTCAAGAGGAAAGTGTTGAGGGTAAACTGAACATTAGGACTATGTGATGAGTGAACGTGTGATACAGAGAGCGTTACCTATGCCATGCCTTGGCAGCCACAAGCCTTTAGCTGAGTTATGACTTGCACAGGCTGCCACTGTGGATAGACTTTCTCCCTTTTGGTTTTAGCTCATGGTTCTGAAAATCAAAAAATGTACGCGCAAATAGCAACCGTGCTATTTGTTCCCTTATGTTGCCACAACACACACGGTCTCTGCCAGCCGAGACATGGCAAGGGGTGCCAAGCACAATACTGCACTTAAAAATCAACCACTACTAATTGATGGAAATTAGAATTTTATCCTATTTCCTGCATGTTTTCCTTAAGGGTGGGTGTGTTAGATACATATGTTTATAATTTGTTCTCTTGAGTTTTGTATTAATTTGCCCCAACAGTGTGACGACTGAATGCTGAAACAATACAGTGAGTAGGTTATGGATGCTTTATCATTTTAAATCTATAAATAATCCTTATTTGCACTTAAACACTCAATAAACGCTGAAAGTGAGACTACTATAAAAAAAGGTTGTGTGTACTGCAGATCACAGGAGGTTGGTGGCACCGTAATTGGGGAGGACGGGCTCATAGTAACGGCTGGAACGGAATCAACGGATTGCTATCCAGCACATCAAACATGTGGTTGGCCATGTGTTTGATACCATTCTATTCACTCCATTCCAGCCATTACTATGAGCCTTCCTCCCCGCAGCAGCCTCCTGTGATGCAGATGCTGTGTATGATACTGTAACACATGTTTCCAGGCATCAACCATGCTCTCAGATCATCCATTCTGGTTTATCTCTAAAGTTCTCTGTGTTGGGCAAGATATCTGTGACATGAGGCATGTGCTGATGGGTGTATGTCATCATGTCACACTCCTTATTCTGCTGCCAGCACATGAGGGATGGGGTGACTGTAGGACCTATTCAATGTGACGGGGTCTTCCTAATTCATTCTTTCTGCACTGACACACTGCACAGATGTAATGAAAAGATAGTCTCTTCTCAGAACTGCCCCGGGATGCAAAATGTTGTGTTACTAACAACATGAGCTGTAATCTCAGTGGAGCCGTACCATAGTCTTTGCAGTGATTTCATGGCTATTATCAATCTTAGATAAAGAGAAAGCTCAATGTGTTTTACTAGAAGCCACAGCACTGCTCTGCACAGATGTTGTATCTGGGAGAACAAGGGGAAAAGGTGTGATAAGGCCAAACACCATATTCAGCTTGTAAAGAAATGCAAGATACCATATGACCTCTACTTGACAACCAGTCGTTTGCAGCAGAGGCATGGGTCTCAGTTTTAAACTTTTTGATCTAGTTGTTTTGCACAAGGAATAAGTAAAGTAAACTTGCTTCATAAACCATTATGGGTAAGGTTGTGATGTTTTGTTTTTCTCATTGGAAATAAATTGAAACCAACTGGAAGGCTTGAGTTGTTTTTAAGGGGACTAGCTCTGGCAGTCTAGGAGAGTACATCAGAGACACCTTATGTATCAGATATAATTGAAGTGTATTTTTTAACTTTTCATGCTATCTCTATGTTGACATATCATGTTCCGTCTACTCCAGGGAAAGGGCTGATTACACTGCCATGTGAATACTTAGATTCAAGGAGAGAGAGAGAGAGAGTTGTGTAGTCCCACATCCACAGCTCATCTGTCTGCACAACAATACATCACCCATAATTCCCGTTCTCAGCAGCTCTGGGCTTGCTCCCTCAGGTCAGGCCAAGCCAAGCAGCTGCTGCTGCCAGCTCTCTCCCATTGTCACCTTGTATTGTTCCTAGCAAGCTTATCTGGTGGAAAAGCTAACTCTGTCTGGCCACTGCGCAAAAACAGTACATTTGTTTATCTTAACAGTTTACAGTCTGTCATTCTTTTCCCTGTCTTTTTTTTTATTGTGCAGAGAAGAAGAAATGTCACGTATAAGGTGTTGTCTTAACAATGGGAGGTTTGATTGTGAAACTGATACCGACATTGTTTTTGCTCATTTGAATTGAGAATTCTAACATCCAGGAGACAGTCATTTGTCATTTTAGGACAACAAACTCTTTACCAAGATTAGCCATCACCATAAGTGGCTTTTGCTGTCCCCTGGTGGACAGATATAGGTATTTCTGCTTCTGCACATCCAAGGGGATGTCTACCAAGTGGTAGCAAAGGGTTGTAAAGACTCCACAACATGGCTATCCAAATCCAAGAAATGACTATGGGAAAAGGGCAGGAGAAAAAGACCCTAGTGAGCTTCAAAAGTTTTCTCCTTCACTTATTCACAAAAGTCTCTTCTTTTGGGGTGCTGCTATAGTCCACCAAGTACCAACATGAATTATCTGGATATTATGTGTACATTGCTTGATAATATGCGATGTTAACAGAGGTCTACTTTCTGGGTGACCTGAATATAGACTGGTTTTCATCAAGCTCTCCACTCAAGAGCAGTGGTGGAAAAAGTTCTCAATTGTCATACTTGAGTAAAAGTGAAGATACCGTAATACAAAATGACTCAAGTACAAAGGGAAAGTCACCCAGTAAAATACTACTTGAGTACAAGTTAGAAGTATTTGTTTTTAAATATACTTAAGTGTCAAAGTAAATGGAATTGCTCAAATGTACTTAAGTATCAAAAGTAAAATTATAAATAATTTCCTTATATTAAACAAACCTGATGGCACAATTTTATTTTTATTTACAGATAGCCATGGGCACACTCCAACAATCAGACATAATTTACAAACAAAGCATTTGTGTTTAATGAGTCTAACAGATCAGAGGCAGTAGGGATGACCAGGGATGTTTTCTAGATAAGTGTGTGAATTGGTCCATTTCCTGTCAAAAGATAACGAGTACTTTTGGGTGTCATGGAAAATGTAGTGAGTAAAAAGTACATTATTTTCTTTAGGAATGTAGTGAAGTAAAATTAAAAGTTGGCAAAAATATAAAAAGTAAAGTACAGATACCCCCCAAAAAACTATTTAAGTAGTACTTTAAAGTAGTTTTACTTAAGTACTTTACACCACTGCTCAGGAGAGGGGGAGGGTTGATAGGGATGAGGCAAAAAGAGTGATGAATAAGTCTGGCTGCACATCTGATTGGCAAATTTGAGATAAATTGAGGAATTATGTCACTGAACAAAAATTTGAAATTGTATTAAGAAACCAAGATAAATGACTAAGTATGATGGAAAAGGCTTTGGAATAATTTATATTAAATTATAGGCTCTAAGACTAATTAAACTCCGTCTTTCATTGAATCAGATTGCTCATCTGTCACACAACCTTTTGTTGACAAAATGTTTGTCCTCAGACCTGGAGGGAGGCAAAGTCATTCCATGACTCAAGAGGGGTAAAAGCACTGCTTTCCCCCGTTCTAACAGCCGGCCAATCATCTTGCTGCAGACTCTTAGCAAACCTTTGGAGAAAAAAAAGTGTTTTTCACCAGACACTATTTCTTTGTAAACAAATTAACAACAGACCTTCAGCATGCTCATAGAAAATGGCGCTCAACATATACTGCACAGACACAAATGACTAATTATTTGTTTTAAAAAATGGATAATAAGAAGATTGTGGGAGCTGTGTTCGGCCTAGTATGGTTCTCAATCAGAGGCAGGTGTCGTTAGTTGTCTCTGATTGAGAATCATACTTAGGTAGCCTGGCATTCCAGGTAAGGTCGTGAGCCTGCACGGTCCGGTCTATCCGGTGCCACCTGCACGCACCAGCCCTCCGGTAGCAGCCCCCCGCACCAGGATGTCTCTCCGTCTTCTTCCTACAGGTGCTCCCGCCTGTCCAGTGCTGTCAGAGTCTTCCTCCTGCCCAGCGCTGTCAGAGTCTCCCGTCTGTCCTGAGCCGCCAGAGCCGCCAGTCTGTCCTGAGCCGCCAGAGCCGCCAGTCTGTCCTGAGCCGCCAGTCTGTCCTGAGCCGCCAGAGCCGTCAGTCAGCCAAGAGCCGCCAGAGCCATCCTTCACTCCGGAGCTGCCGGAGTCTCCTGGCTGTCCGGCGCTGCCGGAGTCTCCAGCCTGTCCTGCGCTGCCGGAGTCTCCCGCTTGTCCAGCGCTGCCGGAATCTCCCGTCCGTTCGGGACCCGTGGCGAGGGTCCCCAGTCCGAGGTCAGCGGCGAGGGTCGCCGCTCATAAGAGGCCACAGGGGCGGTTGAGGAGGCGGACAAAAACTATGGTGAAGTGGGGTCCACGTCCCGCGCCAGAGCCACTACCGCGCGCCAGAGCCACTACCGCGGACAGACGCCCACCCAGACCCTCCCCTATAGGTTCAGGTTTTGTGGCCGGAGTCCGCACCTTTGGGGGTTACTGTCACGTTCTGACCATAGTTCTGTTATTTTATTATTTGTTTTAGTATGGTGAGTTGGGGTGGACAGTCTATGTTTGTTTTTCTATGTTGGTTTTTGTGTTCGGCCTAGTATGGTTCTCAATCAGAGGCAGGTGTCGTTGGTTGTCTCTGACTTAGAATCATACTTAGGTAGCCTGGGTTTCACTTTTGGTTTGTGGGTGTTTGTTTCCGTGTGAGTGTTTTGGCCACACGGTACTGTTTCGGTTTTGTAAATTCACGTTGTTATTTTCTGTTTAGTGTCCTGAGTTTGAATTAAAAATCATCATGAACACTTACCACGCTGTGCCGATCCTTACTCCTCCTCAGACAAAGAGGAGGAAATCCTTTACAATTCCAAAGGGTTCACATAAACTCAGCAAAAAAAGAAACGTCATCTCACTGTCAACTATGTTTATTTTCAGCAAACTTAACGTGTAAATATTTGTATGACCATAACAAGATTCAACAACTGAGACATAAACTGAACAAGTTCCACAGACATGTGACTAATAGAAATGGAATAATGTGTCCCTGAACAAAGGGGGGTTCAATACATGGAAATTCTTGAGGGAAACCTGTTTCAGTCTTCCAAAGATTTGAGACTGGGACGGAGGTTCACCTTCCAGCAGGACAATGACCCAAAACATGTTGCTAAAGCAACACTCGAGTGGTTTAAGGGGAAACATTTACATGTCTTGGAATGGCCTAGTCAAAGCCCAGACCTCAATCCAATTGAAAATCTGTGGTATGACTTAAAGATTGCTGTACACCAGTGGAACCCATCCAACTTGAAAGAGCTGAAGCAGTTTTGCCTTGAAGAATGGACAAAAATTCCAGTGGCTAGATGTGCCAAGTTTATAGAGACTTACAGCTGTAATTGAGAGAGACTTACTGCTGTAATTGCTGCAAAAGGTGGCTCTACAAAGTATTGACTTTGGGCGGGTGAATAGTTATGCACGCTCAAGTTTTCTGTTTTTTTGTGTGTTATTTGTTGTTTGATTTTGACAAGTTGTTTGTTTGACAAGAAAAAATATTTTGCATCTTCAAAGAGGTAGGCATGTTGTGTATATCAAATGATACAAACCCCCCCCCAAAATCTATTTTATTTCCAGGTTGTAAGGCAACAAAATAGGAAAAATGCCAAGGGGGTGAATACTTTCGCATGCCACTGTACTATAGTCATGTTTGCAAACACATTATAGTATACTACAGTCATGTATGTGAAAACACTACAGTAAATACTACAGTAAAGTCCGCAAAAACACTACAGTGACTACTACAGTAAAGTCCTCTAAAACACTATAGTGAATACTATGGTATACTAGTAATGTCCCAAAAAATATTACACTAAATACTAAAGTAAAGTCAGCAAAAACACTACAGTGAATACTAGTGATGCACCGATATGACATTTTTGGCCGATACCAATATAGAATATTTTCCTTGCCAAAAAAAAAAACGATACCGATAACCGATATTTAAAAATGTTGCGGCCTTTTAAGCATTCTAGTACAGTTAAATAGTTCACACATGGACACAGCGGTTTAAGGCACTGCATCTGTGCAAGAGGCTACACTACAGTCCCTGGTTTGAATCCAGGCCGTATCACATCCGGCCATGATTATGAGTCCCATAGGGCGGCGCACAATTGGCCCAGCGTCGTTCGGGTTTGGCCGGGGTAGGCCGTCATTGTAAAAAAAGAATTTGTTCTTACTTACCTAGTGACTTACTTACTTACTTACTTACTGACTTACCTAGTTAAATAAAGGTTACACACGCACACACACCACACTGACCGAAAAGGTATTTTGTTGGCATTTACATATGTCCCCATTACCAATAAAACATAATCGAAACCTATTTCTTTCACTTACTTGCTGTGCTGTTTGGTTGTTCATTTATTCAGTCGTTTCATTCTCAACCAGGATTTCTATGGAACGCCGTTTGGGTCTTTGCGTTTCCAAAAAAAATAAAAAATAAAGCTTTTTTTTATGACCAGCACTGTAGGTGCGCGAGACAACTTTACCAGCATCACACCCCACCCTCCCCCCAGATGGCGGCCCTGAAGGCACTGCATGTATTTAATAATAGACCATGCACAGGGCAAGTGTGAAGTACAGTGAGTTTCCTGACTTCACACCACTCTGATCATCTCAACAATCTCTCTCAAGTCATGACCGTGGATCAGCTCAACATCTCCATCTCCAACATCACCTCAGGGAATCCTGGCAACGTTGTCTCCAGTACACTGCTGGGATTGTGCTGCCTAGTGGGCCTCCCTGCAAATATAGCTGTCGTGATGGTCATTCTGCGCCAGGTCAAAATAGATAATGTCACCCTGAAACTGATGCTGAATCTGGCTTGTTCTGACATCCTGTGTCTGGCCTCCCTCCCTGTGTGGATCTATTCCCTCCTGTGTGGTTGGAATCTTGGCCGTGGGCTTTGTAAGTTCTTCTCCTTCATGGTCTATTGCAGCCTATACATCAATATCATGACTGTAACTGTGATGAGTGTGCAGCGCTACGTGTCGGTTCTCCACCCCCACCAGTGGGCCAGGCTGGGAAGGAGAGGTGAGAAGGTATTGCTACCTGCACTATGGGGACTTGCATGCATCCTAACTGGGCCTGCTGTTGCAACAAGGAATACAGTGGTTACTGGTTCTGGTCTAAGATGTCAAAGACACACTGAATCGGACTGGGAAAGAGTGGCTGTTCTTTTTTTTGAGACATTGGTGGGTTTTGTTCTGGGTTCCATTCTGGTCATTTTTTATTTCTTACTTCACAAGCGAGTGAACCAGACAGCCCTCTTCAGCACCCAAAGGATGACCAGATTGGTCACTGGAATTACTGTGGCCTTCATCATTCTCTGGGTTCCTAGTCATGTTGTTAACATTGTGGACATCTCAGCCACCTTACTGAAGTATTCACACCCTGTTACATCTGTTAAGTTGACGACCTTTGCGGAGTTGACACGGGACTTTGCAAAGTGCCTTACATTTGTTAACAGTTGTGTGGACCCCTTTCTGTATGCGTTTGCCTTTCAGAGAATTTGGCAGAGAAGACCAGATAAGCGGGAGAGAGCAGACCCTGCTATTCAGATCTGTGTGTAATAATTCTGTCAATCATTTATGCTTCTTTGTGATTGTTATATTTTTCTTTTATTTGAGGAGTGCATTTAAATCAGAGGGAGGGAGGCACCACAGCTTGAGGTGCAGAGGTTACCTATATTGGGATAACGTTTAAAATGTAAACACTGTCAAAAAATGGCTTCATCATGATTGACCAAAGACCAACAATTTTGGTAAAAGCAGAAACAGAATGAAATCAACAAAAAAAAAATCATCACAAAGCAGCTTGAAGCAATCTTCAATGTCTCCTTTCAAACCATGCAAACTTGGTCAGTACTGAAATGCATCAAGGCAACATGGTAACTGCAAAACTGAAAGTGAAATGATCAATTCGCTTTGCAGGAAGTGGTAGACAATTCTTGTCAGTATCTTCAACATGACTGTCACACCCTGACCACAGAGAGCCCTTGGTTCTCTCACACACTTTACATCAACTTTCATTATTTATTCAGCCCTTTGGTTCCTCAGACCATAAAGTGACAATAGTGTTCCAAAAAACGTGAAACATTGGCCTGGACATCTTCAAGTGGCTCAAGTCTTTGATGTCCTTCATGGTACAGTGTGTTGATGCAGATTGAGCAGGAAAAAAGCTCCGACTGTCAGGCCCAAACACTTGAGACAGGCAAATAAAATGTGCTTTTACTGCAGCTAGCAAAAAATATAGTCTGACTTTTATGCACAGTTAACTTTTATGGGTGTTCTTTAAGCGAACACATTACACCTTTTACAGCGATGAGGCCTTACTCAGTAAATATGAAAGATTGTTCTGCTCTGCAGATTCGAATTGAACTGTGAATTGAGTCTGGTCATAAAGGATCATGTTAGAGTAGCATATACAACTAGAATATTTTATTTTCCTACGAAATGCTTTCGTCAATTTTTGAAGCATCAGACACAGGTGTACAATAAATTACACCATCATATTAATAAATTGCTCTCCACAAATGCTATTGCTACTGTCATTTCATACACAGGCCTGATCTAGATTGCAGACTACGTACTCTGCTCTAACTAATAATAACTAAAGCATACATGTACTGTATGTACGATGAGCATACTTCTCATGGTTTGAATATCACCCTTATTTATGAACTTCCTCGCTTCAGAACACTGAAATTACCTTTTTAAAGCTTTTCTCAAACTATCAATCCCATTCTCCAGTCCAAGTGATGGAGCAGCTTTAGAACAGATTCTGAAGTAAATATAATGTACCGAGTCCTACGCAATAAATAATTCCTCTGCTTCTCTCAGTGTCTAACCCCCTTTTTTTAAAAATGTCAAATGATGTTATTTTCCAGCTCCAGCAGTGAGATTGGTACGACTGCAGCTAAGCGAACATGAGTGGGAGTTACTAGTGGTGAGATTCAATACACATACAGTACCACCAGGCACGAACTGACACGCTTGAATAATCATGACATTTCTGTTGCAACTGCAGCCCAAATGAAAAATAAATGTGTTACACCAGGTTGTGATTATAATGCCTTTTACACATTTAGCTTATACAAGGGCATTTAGCTGCTACAAGGCTAATTGTCTATAGTAGGGGTAACGCGCCGCAAAATTCAAACATGATGAACCTAAGCAAATAAATCAACAGGATGTCACAAGTTCCTCAAGTTTATTTTTTTAAAACTAGTATGGAGCTTACAAAATCACCTTGACAGAGTGACGGAACACATCAGCCAACATCACACACACACACACATTGAAAAAGTTCAATTCAGATTCACTAAACTGGATAGGCACACTCAAACCACTTGTAAACACATCGACATAAAACAACTTAATATATCATTTTAATAGAGTGAAGGAACTCATGACCACATTCACAAAAATACAGCGATCAGGCTTTCAAAAAGACCCGGACATCCTAAGACAGACAAAAAAAGAAGAAGCGTGCACTGGGATGCAACTCTAGTTTTGCATATCATGCCATTGATTAACTACAAATCAACAATGTGGGCTGCCCCACAATGCTAATGCTATACGTACAATTCTACATGCAAGGATTTCGGGTGGGTAACAGTTCAATGTTATTAACAGTAATAACGGTGTTGATAAGATCTGATACATCCTGTATAAATAGCTTGAAGCTAACAGAACAAGGTGTTGATAAGAGCTGATACATCCTGTGTAAATAGCTTGAAGCTAACAGAACAAGGTGTTGATAAGAGCTGATACATCCTGTGTAAATAGCTTGAAGCTAACAGAACAAGGAGGGTATTGCTGGTGGAACAACAGTCAGTGCTGCTGACTAATTTAGCGTGTTGTTAGTAGTTCGACAAAGTAGAGTAGCGGTGGATTCCTCCACTCTGCTGAATGGGTTTAGTTTAGCTGACCGAGCAGGGGTCATCCTTGGAGGGCTTCACGTCTCCCTGAAGCAGCTGAATCATCACAGCCTTGGTCAGGTAACTGGAGGTACCTCTCCTGCCCATCGGCGGTGTCTTATAGAACTCCTCCATGTCATCCTGTGGACAAACATTTTTTTTCATTGTAAACTAGCGGTACTGTTATATACAGTGCGAACTGTCAAAAGTTGTTTAACAAAGCACTGCTTTTCCGCAACGACATGCAGAGCGAACAATTATTCAGAATGGAAATATATGATATGCATTACAAGTAAACAAGTGACAATTATTTCCATCCTTAACATTCAGTGTTAATTAAGTAGACTGACCAGAAAAATGATCACCAATGCTCCCAAGGTATCCTCACCTCGAATATGAGGTCTGCTTCTACTTAGCGGAGATAACTTGTACTGTACATCATTGTGAAAGTAAAACAGCTAAGCTCGCATGCTATATGAACTCCAAAAACCTTGTGTGACAGTGGTCTGACCCAACCTCAGATCCTGTGAGCCCAGTGGACAGGGTAGGCCAGAGCATAGCACCTACCTGTTTCTTCATCCCCTCCCGACTCCTGTCCTTCTGGAAGTCATGGAAGGCCTCCTTCACCAGAACATCCAGGTCCACCTTCTCCGAGAACTCCAGCTCCGGGTTTCTCTCCAACACTATGGACACCACCATCAGCAGCTGCAACCATGGAGATTAGATGTAAGAAAATAGAGCCATGAGAAAATGTGTGTACAATTAGGATTTTTGTATTGTTTTTTTTTTTGTGTGAATTTTACCCCTTTTTCTCCCCAATTTCGTGGTATCCAATTGTTAGTAGCTACTATCTTGTCTCATCGCTACAACTCCCGTACAGGCTCGGGAGAGACGAAGGTTGAAAGTCATGCGTCCACCGATACACAACCCAACCAAGCCACACTGCTTCTTAACACAGCGCGCATCCAACCCGGAAGCCAGCCACACCAATGTGTCGGAGGAAACACCGTGCACCTGACGACCTTGGTTAGCGCGCACTGCGCCCGACCCGCCACAGGAGTCGCTGGTGCGCGATGAGACTAGGATATCCCTACCGGCCAAACCCTCCCTAACCCGGACGACGCTAGGCCAATTGTGTGTCACCCCACGGACCTCCCGGTCGCGGCCGGCTACAACAGAGCATGGGCGCGAACCCAGAGTCTCTGGTGGCACAGCTGGCGCTGTAGTACAGCACCCTTAACTACTGCGCCACCCGGGAGGCCCCCAATAGGATTTTTGTATTGTTAACCCAATGTGTAGCGGAAGCGTTGTTAGAGGAAATGTGTGGATGAGATAGTCAATCGAGCAACCTGTTTGACCAATAGCAGTGTGCGGAAAACATGCAGCTGTAAATTACAGTGAAATCTGATTGGCCCTTACCTCTACTACTATCTGCCTGTACTCAGGCAGCACAATGTCCTTCAGTGTGTCTTCCACCAGCAGAGAAAAGTTCATCTCATACATGGTCATGTCAGACAGAGTAGGTTGCTGCAATGGAAGGGAAGTGGAAGATTTTAACAGTAATGCTTTAGGCAAGAACACCCCGATGGTTTTATTTAATTTATTTATTTCACCAGGTAGGCAAGTTGAGAACAAGTTGCCCTTTACAATTGCGACCTGGCAAAGCAGTTCGACACAGACAACAACACAGAGTTACACATGGAGTAAAACAAACATAGTCAATAATAAGTCTATATACAATGTGAGCAAATGAGGTGAGATAAGGGAGGTAAAGGCAAAAAAAAAAAAGGCCATGGTGGCAAAGTAAATACAATATAGCAAGTAAAACACTGGAATGGTAGATTTGCAGTGGAAGAATGTGCAAGGTAGAGATAGAAATAATGGAGTGCAAAGGAGCAAAATAAATAAATAAATACAGTAGAGATAGTTGTTTGGGCTAAATTATAGATGGGCTATGTACAGGTGCAGTAATCTGTGAGCTGCTCTGACAGCTGGTGCTTAAACCTAGTGAGGGAGATAAGTGTTTCCAGTTTCAGAGATTTTTGTAGTTCATTCCATTCATTGGCAGCAGAGAACTGGAAGGAGAGGCGGACAAAGGAATAATTGGTTTTGGGGGTGACCAGAGAGATATACTGTCACGCCCTGGTCTTAGTATTCTGTGTTCTCTTTATTATTTTGGTTAGGCCAGGGTGTGACATGGGTGATTTATGTGGTTTGTTTTGTCTAGGGGTTTTGTAGTTTATGGGATTATGTTTAGTTAAGTATTCTAGGTAAGTCTATGGTTGCCTGGAGTGGTTCTCAATCAGAGGCAGGTAGTTATCGTTGTCTCTGACTGGGAACCATATGTAGGCAGCCATATTCTTTAGGTCTCTTGTGGGTGATTGTTCTTGTCTCTGTGTTTTGCACCAGTTAGGACTGTTTTCGGTTTTCCACGTTTTCTTGTTTTGTATAAGTATATTGTTCACGTTATTATCTTTATTAAAGATGTTTATAAATAACCACGCTGCGTTTTGGTCCGCCTCTCTTTCCCAGGAAGAATCCCGTAACAGAATCACCCACCACAACAGGACCAAGCGGCGTGGTGACAGGCAGCGGCAGCAGGAGCAGCGAAATCAAGATTTCTGGTTTTGGGAGGAAGCCAGGAGAATATCGCCAGGAGAATATCGCCGGCACAAAGAAGAGCTGGAGGCGGCGAAGGCGGAGAGGCGCTGGTATGAGGAGGCAGCACGGCGACGCGGATGGAACCCCGAGAGTCAGCCCCAAAAATGTATTGGGGGGGTGGCACACAGGGAGTATGGCGAAGCCAGGTAGGAGACCTGCGCCAACTTCCTGTGCTTACCGGGGGGCTAGAGAGACCGGGCAGGCACCGTGTTATGCTGTGGAGCGCACGGTGTCCCCAGTGCGGGTGCATAGCCCGGTGCGGTACATACCAGCTCCGCGTATCGGCCGGGCTAGAGTGGGCATCGAGCCAAGTGCCATGAAGCCGGCTCTACGCATCTGGTCTCCAGTGCGTCTCCTTGGGCCGCGCTCCAGCATGCATTTAGTTTTACTTGTATTTACGAGCAATTGGAGGCCACGGAAGGAGAGTTGTACGGCATTGAAGCTCGTCTGGAGGGTTGTTAACACAGTGTCCAAAGAAGGGCCAGAAGTATACAGAATCGTGTCGTCTGCGTAGAGGTGAATCAGAGACTCACCAGCAGCAAGAGCGACATCATTGATGTATACAGAGAAGAGAGTCGGTCCAAGAATTGAACCCTGTGGCACCTCCATAGAGAATGCCAGAGGCCTGGACAACAGGTCCTCCGATTTGTCACACTGAACTCTATCAGAGAAGTAGTTGGTGAACCAGGCGAGGCAATCATTTGAGAAACCAAGGCTATTGAGTCTGCCGATGAGGATGTGGTGATTGACAGAGTTGAAAGCCTTGGCCAGGTCAATGAATACGGCTGCACAGTAATGTTTCTTATCGATGGCGGTTAAGATATCGTTTAGGACCTTGAGCGTGGCTGAGGTGCACCCATGACCAGCTCTGAAACTAGATTGCATAGCGGAGAAGGTATGGTGGGATTCAAAATGGTCGGTAATCTGTTTGTTGACTTGGCTTTCGAAGACCTTCGAAAGGCAGGGTAGGATAGATATAGGTCTGTAGCAGTTTGGGTCAAGAGTGTCCCCCCTTTGAAGAGGGGGATGACCGCAGCTGGTTTCCAATCTTTGGGAATCTCAGACGACACGAAAGAGAGGTTGAACAGGCTAGTAATAGGGGTTGAAACAATTTCGGCAGATCATATTAGAAAGAAAGGGTCCAGATTGTCAAGCTCGGCTGATTTGTAGGGGTCCAGATTTTGCAGCTCTTTCAGAACATCATCTGACTGAATTTGGGAGAAGGAGAAATGGGGAATGCTTGGGCAAGTTGCTGTGGGGGGTGCAGTGCTGTTGACCGGGGTAGGGGTAGCCAGGTGGAAAGCATGGCCAGCCTATAGTGTGGTCCTTCAGAGATATGATTAAATGTGGAGTTTGAGGATGTAAACAAAGAAGGATTATTATGTCACTGTTGCTATTACCAACACTACCTGTGGGAGATGGATCCCTGCCACTACGATGCCATTACAAGTTCTCTCCAAAGTCTGCCACACTCGGTCGTAGAAGCCATGGGGAGTCCTGTTGAGGGAACCATCGATCTGACGCCTGTTGATCCAGGACCTGGTATGGGTAACGAATAGGGAAATTAATAAAATTGAATTAAAAAAATGTGTGTGTTTGTGAGTGTTTACCTGCCGTGCTGTTGTGGCTGAAGGACGTCCAGCAACAGCTGTTTAACATCGCTGGGGGACATCTGGTAAATGTCCTGGGGTGGCATGTCTCCTGCTCGGATCGCCAACTCATGCTTCATGGCCTGGACGATCCACCTGCACCAATACCAGCGGAATACGAAGCAAAAACAATGCATCTCATAACCACAGATGGCTATCCTCAAACAGACAACTTGAGAGACAAACAGAATAACAACCACCCAGCTGTAGGATCCGAATGGCCATGGCTACAGCCTGCCTAGCTCTATTCCTCCCAGGCTCTATTCGTACCCGACGCGGATCTTGAGCATGCCGCTGAACAGCTCGGGGGTGTTGGAGATGATCCAGCCGATGTGGATGACCAGCTCCTGCTGCAGCACGGCCTCCCTCTCCCCGGAGCACTTGCTGTAGAGGATGCCCTTGATGACCCCAGGTGAGAGGGGATTGGAGATCACCTCCTCCTCATGCCCAAACAGTCCCAGCGTTACCTGGCAACAGAGCACAGCCCAGCCAGCGTCAGAGAAATGTCTGCAGTGCCGTTATTGTTTGGTGGGGATTCTTTTACTAAGAGGACAGAGTGATGAACCAGGAAGATAGACGTGTTTACATCATGGATAACAAGGAACAAAGTCAAAAAGCTTCAAACAAAAACTTAGATTATATTTTATTTTCTATTATGGGTGACATCACTCTACCTATAAGCTTTTTGACTGACCAGATAGGGTGCAATATTATATAGAAATGCTGATGTCTCCGTGTCCCCTTCGCATAAACTATCTATCCATCTTGCCACTGTAAAACTGCACACCCACAGAGTAGAACATGAAAGGGACAAAAGATAATAACCAAGATTATCTTGTGATATTTCCTATTTTCAAAGCATAAAGGCCACATGAAAATTACACCCGGGTAATCATTATTCTTCCCAAACAAGATATCCTTTAATATCCCTTTGAAAAATAGCGCCTTCAAACTAATGGTTGCAGACTGATGTTCTCAAGTTAGCAAATCACAGTTTTTAAATCTGCACCTCATTTCTATCACTACTAGGTGTAATCTAAACATGTCCTACCTTAACACATTCAAACAACAGCAGATATTCTCTAAACTCGAGTCCTCATATGCAAAAATCAAGGAAGATTCTACGTAGATCATGTAAGCAGACACCTGACTCCATTTAAAAAAATCAGCTTTCTCATCTTGTCCAGAATCATTTCCCTTCTACGATGCAATCTATATGCAGATTCACACCTTGAGGTACTTCAAAGCAAAGAACCGCCCAAAACTCTTGGGTGGGAAAATGAGGCCAGAAATGGGGACTGTTAGGAAGCAACTTATCTCTGTGTAATATTTAAGAGGAAAAAAGTATAATGATAAAACATTGGCCAAGGCAGCTCACTTCATATAGATCCAAGGGAAAGGGGAGCTTACAGTATATTAGGTCATAGGTCAGGTCACGGCATACATAGAGCCTGTTAAACCCTGGTTACTTTTACGTAACACAATAGCAGCCTTGCTCCAGGGCTAAAGCACAGTGAGGTAGCTGGGAAATATGAAGCGTGCAACTGCAACAACACTAAGCATTTCCTACAGGACAATAGCATGCGGGAGCTCAGTCAGCTGAACGTTCCTAATACTTTCAAAATTGACATAATTTCATCCAATTCATTGACAAATCAGAACAAAAAAAAAACATGGTTCAACTGAAAAATTGGCCCGCATTTTCAAATGTCCACTTACCTGCTTCCCATGCACTAAAACACTAGTAATACTTGGGGCAATGCTGTCCACTAGCTTAGTTATCACACTGGCTGCGATTCGTACAACTCCCCTGGTGAACAAAACACAAGGAGATCCTAGGGTCAACACTATATGTGTCAATACGTTAACTCGACAGTAGGAACAGTTCATAATGGCTGACTGCAATAACAATGTAGTCTGCTGTGTTCTCTATGATAAGAACCATACATACAGTATAACCATGACATTAACGCTGATGGGCTGTATAACGTGAGTTGAGGCACATTACTGAAGGTGCAATTAACATAATGAAGTTCTAAAACAAAGCTGTAAAATCATGTGCGTGGCATGTCCCCATAGAATGGAAAGCTATTAGCATGGTGGGCGCTTCCCTCTGGGACACCTAGCCTAGCCTAGCCTAGCCTAGCCTAGCAGAACAGGCAGTGTTTCCAAAGGAAGATTCCACTGCATGAATCCAGCTCTGGCTCCTGCAATTGTTTCCCGCCTATTCAATTTCACTATTAGATTAAAAAACATATTATATTTTATTTTCCGGGGGGCAGACATATTTGAATGTTCACTAATTTACGATTGCATCATTCGCTAGAGTGACTGTGCAATGTCTCTCCTCCTGCTTGCTGGGTTCCTGTGAGGAAAAAGCAACAGGCATTGGCTGTGGTTATGGCACATACACTCCCCTCCGTATTTATTTGGACAGTAAGCAAACACTAACATGTGTCTCTATACTCCAGCATTTTGGATATGAGATTTTATATATGAGGCGACAGTGCCTTTAGAATGTCACCTTTAATTTGAGGGTATTTTCATAGAAATCAGTTTTTACCATTTAGAAATGAAAGCACTTTATGTATCTAGTCCCCCCATTTGGACACATTCACTTATAGGTTATTAAAATAGTCAAAAGTGTAGTATTTGGTCGCTATTTTCCGAACATGCAATGATTACATCAAACTTGTGACTCTACAAACTTGTTGGAAGCATTTGCAGTTCTTTAGGGTTGTGCCCAATATAAATAAATGGTAAATAATGTAGTGTGTCATTTTGGAGTCACTTTTATTGTAAATAAGAATATAAATGTTTCTGAACACTTCTACATTAATATGGACGCTATCATGATTACGGATAATCTTGAATGAATCGTGAATAATGACAAGTGAGAAAGTTAAGAGGTATGATCTTTGTGCATCTGTAACTTTTTCACTTGCGTGCTAGGAACATGGGACCATATAATTAACTTTTAATACACTACTTTTATGACACCTACAAAAATGGGGGGACTAGATACACTATATATACACAAAAGTATACCCTTCAAATTAGTGGATTTGGCTATTTCAGCCACACCCATTGCTGAGAGGTGTATAAAAATCAAGCACACAGCCATGCAATCTCCAACATCAGTGCCCGACCTCACGAATGCTCTTGTGGCTGAATGGAAGCCCCCACAGAAATGTACCAACATCTAGTGGAAAGCCTTCCCAGAAGAGTGGAGGCTGTTGTAGCAGCCAAGGAGGGACGAGCTACATATTAATGCCCTTGATTTTGGAATGAGATGTTCGACAAGCAGGTGTCCATGTACTTTTGGTCATGTCGTGTCCATAGCGCTTTCATTTCTAAACGGTAACAGATACGTAAGAAAAATAAAAGGTGACATTCTGTGCTGTTGTCTCATATGACACATATTGATCTCACATCCACAATTCTGGAGCACAGAGACAAATTAAATGTTCGAGCTTCACTGTCCAAATAAATACGGAGGGGAGTGTACATGGCAGCAGACAGGGTTGCTTAGCCGTACACGTCAACTTCAAAAAACTACCTCAATAGAAATCAAAATAAAATGGAGAACAGTGTTTTAAACTTCAGGTGGATTGTAGGTAGGTTGTAGTAAAACCCAGATTTTCAAAAAAAATAAAGTGTACTTTCATCGCATCGACAACATTCACCTCCCATTTACCACATCCAGCCATCTATTCTTTCACTTATTGTAAATTGTGCTCATATCTTTTTAGCACAGATATGGTCTACGGCTTATACTTCTACATATTTTGTCCAGGAAATGTCAGGCTAAATGCTCATGGTGTGTGATGTTAAACCATTGATGTTTTGTAATATAAAAGGAACTTATTTCAAGCTCCACTTATTAACCCACGTTAAATAAATGAGAAAGGAAATTGGACCAAGTATTGACGTGGTTCCAGGGCAAGGTGGATGGAGCCTGGCCTATAGGCTGTTCCACTCTCTGACTCTCAGGTCCCTCTGCAATTATGTTCAATCTTAGCGCTGAGCAATATGAAAACTCACGACCAGCTCCCTTGACACAGCCAAACCACCACAACAACAACAACAACAACAGCGGCAAGAACAAAAAGGCCAACGGAGCATGTGAACGTGAAATTGACCGTCCATAGAGAGCAAATGGACAGTGCTGCAGAGGGAAGTAGTGCATGAGTGAAGCATAGCACTCACAGTTAATGGTACACGCTGTGCACAGTGACTGACTGGGCTATTAGCTGAGCTAATACAGTACACATGCTACACAGACTCTACACATCAACTCTACTCCATTACCTGCTTGCCATGGACCACCAGTGTGGTGATATGAGGGGCAATAGAACTGGCAAACTTCATGATAACGGCTGCAGCGTAACGCACCGCCAGCCTACACCCATAGAAATATGTATCATTGTTTACAACAGTTTGGAATTCAGTAGAGAACAAGAGAAAATGTTACTTCAATCTTGAAACGATTAGTAAAATGATCTGAAAGGCAAAAAAGTTGAAGACTCTTCATGGAGGTACGATACAAAATGGATGGATATTACCTGCCACATGAAATAAAATACAAACTATTCTTTCAGGTTAAATGAAAAGGGAATGATAGGGAAAGAAGAAAATCTGACCAAAGCTTCCTGGTCCCAGCTCTTCTGTAGAGTCTCTCCATGTCTTCCATTAGGGTCTCTGGAAACAGTTAAAAGGCCTCTGTAAGTGAACTGAGCAATGCAAATCATTGTATATATATATATATATATTCAAGAAGAATGTAAACTGTGGATGATTGGGTCTGAAAACAGTGTTTGCCAAGACACTGCTATTCATGACACTAGCTGCGTAGGCTATGCCTTGGTTGAATTGACCCCATTTGTTCTTTGTATTATTTCTAACACAGAGGAGACACGGATCCAAACTAAATCAGTTAGTCATGGGGGTGCTAAATGGATTAGGCTATGGACATTTCATTTACAGTGATGCACTGATTCCCACCCTGGGGCTAGTTGGCCTGGTAGTCTGGCTCTGATGAATAGTGTTAAAGTATCTGTTCAGTGTTACCAATTTCTTTTTGAAAATAAAATAGTACCTCCAATAAATTACAATATGAATTAAATAGATGTCCTTCCAAAACATTATAATTAGGATGTTAAAAAGCAGATTTGCTCTGTGCCTCTGCTTGGCCTGTTAGGAAACAGAGTGATCTCAGTCAGCAAATCACAACCCAATTAAACACTTTTGGGAGATTCTGGAGCAGCGCCTGAGACAGCGTTTTCCACCACCACCAACAAAATACCAAATGGAAGAGTGGTGTCGCATCCCTTCAATAGAGTTCCAGACACTTGTAGAATCTATGCCAAGGTGCATTGAAGCTTTTCTGACTTGTGGTGGCCCAACACCCTATTAAGACATGTTGGTGTTTCCTTTATGTTGGCAGTTACCTGTATATAAGTCAACAACAGCTAACTGGGTTTCCTCTTGACATAAAACTTTTAGCTACAAACCACAGGATTTAAAATAGAAGGGAATGGAGAGGTGGCTGTTGTGTGGAGGATCTGCTTTGACTTGCTTTCTTGTTGGCTAGCCAGTTAGCCGCGATAGCAAACCTTAGCACGCTAGTTAGATAACTGCTTCTAAACAGCCAGCAGGCCAACTCTTACAAACCACGTAATTTGTAATAGAAGTGACTGGCGAGATAGTTGTTTGATAACAGCAACTGTGGATTGTTGGCTAGCTAGCTTGCTTGTGTGCGTGCGTGCAGTGTGTGCACTCCTGTGCCTCGAGAAGGATCCTTCTCTCCACCGGAGAAAAATATATAAAATCAAAAAAGCTGCTGGACCAATCACATACGGGCCTGTCTCTGCCAAAGAGGATGATGTCATTATTCAGGCAAATTTCACGCATTTTTTTTAACAGTTTGTTTCAAAATTAAGTTAAGATTCGGTTTTACTGAGAGGTTTTTCTCTCATTTATGTTTGGCTACAATAACAAGTAAAGGACGAGTCAACAACATTATTTGGGTATGAGCAAACAGAATATTAGTAAGAAGAGATTTTCACTGGACTGTTACTTTAACAGAGTAAAAACATTTTGCACGTGCGTTTTTGTTTCAGTGCCTACCATCCTTGGCAAAGAAGTCAGGACCCTCTTTCTTCATGAGAATACTGGCAAGCTGTGCTTGACTGGCCAGGCAGTCACAGTCCTGAGAAAGACAAAAACACAGAAAGAGGTCAAAGGTCATGCCAATGGCGGTGTAAAGACAGTTAAGAGTCAGATCTAGGGCCCTGACATTAAAACACCCATCTCCTTTTGATTGTAGCTGTCCTAATATTGACACCGTACTCCTGTACTCACATAGAATTTCTGCATGATCTCGTTGGTGGATTTGTGTTTCCACTCCTCGATGTCGATCTCAGGCTGCTGCTCCAGGTTTGAGGCATTGGGCGTGCTCGTCTGCCTCTTCACCTTGGAGTGTTTGGGCATCTCCAGCTCCTGAAAGTTCTTAAACTCTGGGATTCTAGACCAGGGGAAGTTACAGGAGTAGTTTCAGGTTTACAGGCAAGTTAAATCCTTTACACGCTGATTCCTCTATAAAAAAAGTGTCACAAAACACAAAAGGCGGAAATGACAGGAACAAGCTCTTACTCTGCTTCGTTGACACGAAGGAAGTCCAACTGCTCCACAATAGCTCCTGATATCAGGGTCTGGAAGGACGATTTAATAGTGACATCAAGGAATCTCATTTACATGGGATATGGACAGTTCAGGTGAAGTCACATCGATATGAGGACAGCCAGTCACATGTACAAAGGGGAATTATGTTCCCAGAAGAATGAGATGATAAAAGGGATTGACTATGAGGGATGGAGCCCTGTGTCTGCTCCTAGAGCTAGGTGTGAGGGGAATATTGAGTGACGTTCATAAAAGACGTCACATCAAAACATCTAAAGAACTCTCTAGAGACATTGAAAGTCATTGTAACAGTAGGAAATAGAACTCGGTGAAGGCAATTCAAAGGCATTGGATTTGCAAACATACATATTCACTATTTCTAAATGCATTTCCAAAGGAAAGGAGAACTGCCAACAGTATTGTGAGGGTAGATATCACAATGCCTCAAAGAAGTGTGAGTGGACTGAAACAAGTAAAAGTGTTGAGAACCTGAAGCCTGTCCACGTGAACTTTGACCCCACCGACACGCCCCTTCTTGAACGATGCCAACATGTCCAGGACTGGGTTGAAACGGCTCCCCCTGAAGGATATTCTACTGTTATCATTTTCTCCATATTAACCTAATGAGTATATGCTATTCCGCAGACTCCACTAGCACAACCTCTACTGTGGGATGGTAAGCGATTTTATTGCATTTAAAAAGGTGCTCTTTGGATAATGATCAATACTGCTGTGATCAGCATAGCACCCAAGCTAAAGTGATATAAATGATAACAACAAAACTATTATTGGCAAATACAGGTACACCTCCTGTGCTGGATTCCAATACACTCTAAAAGCAGTAACAATTACAGTACAGAAGAAAATACAAAAGTAGATCTTACTTGATGTTGTCCTCTCTGATGAGGACCAGGAAGAGTGGGCGACCTTTCATTTTCCAGCTATGCTTGATGAACTGCAGTGCATTCTACATACAAAGATATGTAACACATTAACCCTTGCATTGACCCAAGAGACTTACAGTTAGGGACACAATGTGGTGAGTGTGCATTCCCCAGAACAAGGATTAAACCAGACGAATGTCTAAACAGAAGTGTTTATGAGGGGAGTTCACCCCAGCTCACCTCGATGTCATCAATCAGCAGCATGACGTCCTGGGATAAGTAGAAGTCACTGAGATCAAAGACGATTGGGTAGCACACCACAGTCTTCCCCAGGATCCGATAAATCTGTGGGGAGTGGAGCAGACACATTGCATTACCTGATCCTGCAGGCCAAGATGGATGGCTCTGAGGTACCGACATATACATTACTGTGGACAGGACATAAAACAACCCATCGATCTTGAGGAAGGAATACACCGAAGCTAGAACGCATAGACGTTACAGTCCTGCGAGCACAGACACTTCCTAAAACTAACACACAACCTCTCCTTTACAAACAAACACATATGCACAGGCACACTCGTTCTCCCTGTCCGTTTCTAAAGCACAAGCGCTACCACGCACACAAACAAAGAGATTTTTAGAATGCCCTCTGGCAGGACGCCCTATTCCATCAGAACACATAAATGTTCCTTTCAAAAATTGTCTTAGTAATAGGTTTGGAACTGTAATTGATTCATTTGGCAATAAAAAATAAAACAACTTATTTAAATGTCCTTCACTGGGGACAACTTGAAGGAATACCAACAACAGTTGAATGACAGCAGCTCACAATATCAAAGTGGATTACGAAATTGAATGACACATATTTCCATCATGGATTGCATGGCAGCAGTACTTTGTACAATGTTAAGAGTCAGGCAAAAATATGTATAACATCTATGTACATTATATCTGTACATGTAAATGAATATTGTGCTGGTTTATGTTCATCAGTGAGGAGGTGGTGGTGTGCCCAGGACCTCAGAGTATGTGGTAGCAATGAGTGGTGAACACTCACCTTGCAAGTCCCCATGCAGCCCACTGGCCTTTCTGGACGCCCACTCAGCCCCAGCTTCTTATTGACGGCCAGGAAGCGGTACGCCTGGGGGAGAAAGAGAGAGATGCATACCTATTTCAGTTTCGTTTATTTTTTTATTTTTTTAAAGCCTAGTTTTTGAAATTACACATCAAATCTTAGACCATGGCCTATTGACCAACACCATTTACATTACAACTGACAAACAGACCACAACATAGATTACCCTCCTTCTATTCCCTCCGGCAAGTCACAGATCCAGAGAACTGCTGTCATGTAGCTAGCTACCTTCCTTTCCTCTCTTACACAAATCTAGCCTTCAGATCTGACAACACACTCAGCTGGATATGACAGAGATCATAATGGGAGTCATTTGAAAAATGCCAGGCAGGGAAAGTTGTCTATTTTTATTGCACCTCTAAAAAGATCAATCCTCCTCATATCCCCAATGATTTTTCTTTTGTTGCGATCCATAATCTAAAATGACCTCCCTCTGAAGTTGAGACGCGCCAGTAGCTAACGGCCCCTGCAGAGCCTGCCTATGACGGCTCTGTTGTGGAGCCTAACACCCCTATGGTTCTGTTTAGTGCCATGGTGCCGGTGGGTTTAATGGAGAGTTGTCAAAAGGCAGAGATAGAAAGGTCCCCTGCAGGTCCTTACTGTAAAGCAACACAAAGTAGCTCAGTTAGTTAGTAGGCTCCGTCAGTCAGGATCGGCCCTCACCGCTCCCCATTCTTTCACTTCTACCTGGTTAGGTCTTGGTGTAAATTTTCCGTGGCTAATGGTATTTTAAATATATTTGAATTCCACTTTCACTATGTAATGGTACAAGGTCACAGAGTGTCTATGCCCTGAAGACACTGAAACTGAGAGAAAGAGGTAACAACCTGTATGCCAGAGCGATGTGGAAAATTGTTGTCAATCCACAATGTGGATAAAGGGAATTGATTTTACAGCACCTGATCCATGCATGTGAGGAGGCACATTGCAGTCCCTGTGACCTCTGTGTCATACTGTCCCTTTACGAGATGATGGGATGAAGTCAGCCCTGATCTTCCCACACCGGGCTATACATGTCAATTATTCCTCCTAATCAATCCAATCAGAGGCTCCTGGTCAATAACACTGGCTGTATACTTCAGTGGCGCTGCAGGAAACGTAGCTAACAAGCTTCAATACACAGCAATCACCAGTCTTACCAAAGAGCAATGTGTACATCCTACCACTAGATGGAGCTCTGCCACTCCTCCTGCTTTTCCCATCTTCAAATGAATTGGAAACCAATTATACATGGGTGGAAAGTACGAAAGATAATAGGAGAATCAAGCAATTAACAGAATATTATGATAATATTAAAAAAAGCAGAGTTCAGAGAGACGGCAAATATTTATTCAGAATTAAGTCGCATAACAAATTCCCAGCGCCCCTCTGGCCATGTGGCCTGTTTGAGGAGAGACGTTGTGTGAACCTTTGTCTGCACCCACGGCTCCCTGTCCCTGCCTGAAGAATACCAATGAACAAAGCACACGGCTCACATCAAAGTTATCTCATTTAGACCACAATCAAAAGCAACCAAACTGCTAATGTGATTGCTGTTAATGCCATCAAGATGGCTACATTCTGAGCGTGTCATTAGGTTGGGTGATATGAGGCCTGTTGTAAGAGAATGACAGTTGTAACAGAAGGCTTTAGTGTCGCAGTGTCTCTGTTCATCAATCAAAAACCTGCTCTCCTCTCTCCGAGACATCTGGGTCGTTCCATGAAAAGGGGGGCCTTTGATATTTAAAAGTAGAAATTGTGCACCAATTTTGATTTTTAAAATCCTATTATATTAAATTAAGTACACTTTAATATAGACCACATGGAGAATTCAAATGGTATTTTCAATGGAATAAAGGCTCGCTAAAGTGCCAAAATTCAGCATATCGACATGTCCCTCCATCAACCCTGTCACCTCTAGGAAGATTTTCCATCATCCATCAGTTTCATCATTAGAAAGCCCTAGTTATTTTGAGGCGTCACTACGGTCCCTGGTTCGAATCCAGGCTGTATCACATCAGGCGGCGCACAATTGGCCCAGCATTGTCCGGGTTTGCCCGTCATTGTAAATAAGAATTTGTTCTTAACTGACTTGCCTAGTTAAATAAAAAACATGATGATTATAATATATTTCATGTGATTAGGTATTCATTTACGTCTGTCCCTCATTTTAAGGTTTAAGAAGATATCGTCAACCCTGTTTATTTGGCACCTAATAGGCACTTACTATAGTACTTTTTCATTTAACCTCATGCGATGGGGAAAATGTGTTTCCTTTTATGACAATGTTAAAATCTAAAGTTTTTTTGGACCAAGTTCCACTTGGCACCAAGAATTGGTGGAATGACCGTTGGCTTTTATAGACATGATCGCTGGGAGATGGGTCAAACGACATGCAGATGGGTTGGGGAGGCGTCACCAAGGCGAATGGAAGCTATTTTGGCAGCGCTGTTGCTGTGCCACCTGGGTTGAAATAAATAACATGCTGCTGGATGTAATTGCCGCTCTCCTGTCGTCAAGCAGCTGTTGGAAACACAATCGAACGGCAGAGAGAGAGAGATGAAGCGAGCGACGCAATGCAGAGCGGTGCCCCAGCCTTTAACAGATTCAAATGTGATTTCATATTTAGCATGCTGCTCGCCCTGGTTCGTGACACCCACCCAATCCATTGCTGCATAACTACATGCCCAACAACAGGGAGGAAGAGCAGAGGCAGACCAAAGACCTTTCTAAGATGTATTAATATATTAGGAAAGGCAGTGGTCGTTTCTATACGCATTACACCAATACAGTAATACTTTTAGTCTTGATGCACTGGATACTATAGACATCCCACAAGAAGAATACGCTGGTTGCCAAAATGACATATTGGACAGGTCAACTGGTCAATCCCATTGGCCGATCTCCAGCCTCACTCTGACTGATTGAGCAACCAAGAGGGATAGCTTAATAGATCGTGGCTGCAAAGATTGAAAGTCGGATGAATTGACTAAGCCCATATGCTCAGCTGACATATTGATAAGATGGCCTTGGACATCTAGGTAAATTGACTGATTCGTTTATTGCTTTCTAAAATCATGTACGTTTCCTAAAACTTTCAGAAAAATGTACGTGAACGTCGCACAATCTTCTCTCCTTGCAGTGAGCATTTTATGGCCTCGGTCAGGTTGCGGTGTTACCCATAGTGATGGACATCACTCCTATTTCATTCTGTGGTATAACTCACATTAACCAGCTCCTTCTGGGCCCAGATCTGAATGGGCTCCACCTGTTGGGGTGTCTGAGTCTGGATGCCATAGGTGTTCAGGAACACCTGCAGTCTGCAACACAACACAACACACTGTTAGGCTACACAGCTGGGACTGTTTAGGAAGCCCAACAGTCTGGGTGGCCAAAAGAATATTAGCTATGAAAAAGAGCGCCAACTACTGGTGGCGGACTACGATAGAGGTGCCAGTTAGAGGACGTAAATGACCAGTAGGAGACATGTACCAAACGCACATTTATTACCAAACAGACACACAGCAAACAATGAGGATTGACTACTGAAAGTATTGTCGTGAATCGTGTATAGTGATTTTGACAACACACTAAAACACCAGTCAGGGAGAACAGAAGAAGGATTGTCCACGTGGAAAGGTTCAAAGGTGAGTTGATGTGGAGGACGGGAGTTTAGAGGTTGACTCAACCTGCCCTCCTGGAAAAAACTGAAGTGTTGAGAGGCAGAGTGGGAGTCGGCTGCTCCTAGGCTAAGCTATTGATTGGCTGACCAGGTCAGCTGAATCTGTTCCCTGACAACCTGGTCCCTAAACACATTGGTGTGAATTGGGCCTCTGCCACTAGACAATAGAGTCAGGTTGAGGATGGTCAACTCTACTGCAGCTGAAAAGTCACACAGAGTTTGTCTCCACGTCCTAGCCAGAGAGACGGTTCAATAAGGGTTTAATGATTAAAGCTATAGGGTTTTGTACAAGCTACATCTTGAAAAACTCTCTGAAACTCTCTGAAACGCAGCAATAGGTAACGGCTAGGAGGAAGTGAGCAGGCTGAAGTACGAGTGCTAGGTTAAGACCTGCCGTCTGAATGGAACAGCAGGACAGGTCAACAGGCTTCAAGCTGGCCAGCCGACCACTTTAACCTCCCTCTCTCTGACTCCACAGCTAAATGAGGGTGCTAACAGGTGAAGACCGTGCAATGGCCAAGCGCTTAATGTGCACAGTGCAACAACAACAACAAAACACAGAAGAGTGAAGGAGAGAGGGAGAAAAACAGCCAGCTTTACGAACTACCACAAACTCTCTCTCACACACGCACACAACTCTCTCATCTCAGAGACACATAGCTACCTCACACAGTGTCCTATTCATCTTTCCCATCACCTACCTCTGGCTCTCAGCAATCAGGGCTACATGGACCACCGTGTCATTATCAATGGGACCCTGGAACACAGAGCGAGAGAGAGAGAAAGAGAAAGAGAGAAAGAGAGAGAGAGAGAGAGAGAGAGAGAGAGAGAGAGAGAGAGAGAGAGAGAGAGAGAGAGAGAGAGAGAGAAAGAGAGAGAGAGAGAGAGAGAGAGAGAGAGAGAGAGAGAAGAGAAAGAGAGAGAGAGAAGAGAAAGAGAGAGAGAGAGAGAGAGAAAGAGAAAGAGAGAGAGAGAGAGAGAGAGAGAGAGAGAAAGAGAAAGAGAGAGAGAGAGAGAGAGAAAGAGAAAGAGAGAGAGAGAGAGAGAGAGAGAGAGAGAGAGAGAGAGAGAGAGAAAGAGAGAGAGAGAGAGAGAAAGAGAAAGAGAGAGAGAGTGAGTGAAGTGAACGCTCACCTTACAGGGGAAAATACGATTTCAGTTTATAGTATATAACAAAATCACAATAATATACTGAATTGTTATCTTGTATAATACGTGGCAGTGAAAATTGCTCCACTTGTAAAGGAAAGCTTTGAATAAGAGATAGAGGGGTTTGAGGGAACAAAAGCGTGATGAGGGAAGAGAGGTGAACCATACCTCACCGTACCCTGTCATTACAGAAGTTTGAACAGTGGTAATCTTTATAGTGGTTGTAAACTACTGATTTCGTAGGAGTTGGATTGGCCATAGTAAATCAGAAGAGTCGTATTCCAGATAGTAGCTCATAGCCCACTTAAGGTCTTATTTCGGGATAAGCTGTTTACATGCACCTTTGATATCCTGCTAACGAGTATATCTAAATAAATAAAAAAACAGAATATTCCTAATTTAAGATCATATGGGTTAAATGGAATATTAACTGAAATATGGACACCGACTGTATGCCTATAACCTCTCACACGTAGAGTAATATAATATTAACTCTTGCAGAATTATGCATTTCTTGCTGTAAAATTATACAACAAATGTTCATTTTGTCTCGGCAACAGGAGTGGAGAAATCGGATTTCTTTCTTTCAGCATCTCGAGTAAACGTGACTGCGGGTGTAATGTGTTATCTTTGACGCTGTTATGCAAGCAGACTATTTCAACCATATAAAATATGCGCCCAAGACGAACTTGAAGTCTTATCAGAAACGTGTTTAATCGTTTTTTCAGCTTTTAATTTCCTTAATGAAAAAGGTCCCTTAATGAAACAGACAACTTTACCGGTGTTAACGAGGTTAGCGCATGCATTCTATCAATGTAAGACATTCTGGTGGGCAACAAGTTATGACAGAAGAGAAGTTGCCTATATCTAACTATAGTTGACAAACAAATGGCCTACCAAATGTCGGAAATTATAAGCAGAAACTTGTTTAAATTAAAGGGTGAAAGTGGCCAGTATACTATACGGCCCAGTACGGAGTACAAGACAAATAAATTATTATGGAATTATTATGGTGTCTCGAACTGCGCAGGTAGCCTACTTTTTGAAGTGGTTTGTTTGACAATCAGATGAAATCACCATCACACAACACCCATGATAATGTGCAACTGAGCCTGCGCAGACTGAGAGAAAAAAACACCCCGTTTACTACTAAGATCTTTACGGTATCCCGTCTAAAATCAGTATATCCCAGGCATTTTATCCTGGTGTCACATAACCGGGATACAAGCTTTTTCGGGTTATTGTAAACGGGATATGATGTTTATATGAGTCAGCTCAAAAACAGAATACTTGGGCATCCTGAATAATAACAGGATATTGGTGTGCATGCAAACGTTGTCACAGATGCAGAGAAGCAGTGCCTTTGCTTCAGAATTTAGTTACACGAATAAAGCTCCTGACTCTGAACAAGGTGAAAGGTATGATACAACAGCCTGTCATACACCTGTGAATCTTTCAAGGAGTCATCTTTGAGGATCGAATGACGTTGATCTAATGATCATGCTTCCTTTCTCTTCTATTTGCAGCAATTGCATTTCTGCCTCCCTCCGCTGAGTCCCGGGAGATGTATTCAGAGGTAAGTGATTTGTAAACAGAGTGAATCATATCACTGGAGTTAAATGACTAAAATCCCTGGGCCATTTGAAAATAACATATTGTGATTCGCAGGAGGGCTGTTCATCAGAGGCAATGCTCCGTTAGATGGCCCCGCAGGAAGCCTGAGAAGAGAAAGCTGGAAGCCATTTTGTTTGGGCGGAAAGAGCAGGTTTTTCTCAACACCCTCATTATCATTAATCAGAGGAATCCGGGACGGGGGAGAGAGAGGTTCACAGAAATCTCTTCTGATTAATTGTGAGCAGCGGCTTCCAAAACACTGCAATGGAAATCTCTCATTAGCATTCTGCTCCAAAGCACAAAAGGAATCATTTGAGGAGAGAAAGAAATAAAGAAAATAAGAAATGAAGATGCAAAAAAAATAATGCAGGAAATATCTTCTCTCTCTCCAGCTCACCACTATACCTACCTGGTGGGTAATTAGGTTTAAAAGCAAAGCTTCGATTGGACAGCAGAATGTACTAGAACATCTTAATAGGTGTTGCAGAGATCTTGTTATGTCTCAGGAAAAAAACCCGGATAAGACTGGTCAAGCTTCAATTAGCGCCTCATGTTCGTGCCTGCTGGCACCTGGCTCTGGGCCCTAGGTCCTGGGCCATGGGCCCCCCAGCCCCTGAGGTAACCGGGGCCAGAGCAGATGGAGGGACAACACACTGACGACACTACAGCCGGGAGACACTAACAGTCTCTCATAAGGCCACCTCAATGCTCAGTAAATGTGTGAACGGACACATACTGTATACACTGCCCTACCAAGCAAAACGGCAGCAACTGCTCATTTGGTCGAAAATGAGTTAGTCATTTTTGCTACATTAAATACATGCTTAATCATGTGGACAAGTATCCTGCCTCTACCGTATTGTGTTTTGGAGAAAATGGGAGTCATATTAGCAGTAAGAGCACTAGGTTACTGTGAAACAAAGGTAAATAAAAGCTACTTTTCTCAGTTCCACGCTATGAGCAGTTACTGGCTTTTTGCTTGGTCGGGCAATATAAACACAAACAAAATAATTAACATTTTGACCGGGGTTGGAGGAAGACGTGTATTGTTTTCAGAGGAAGAGATAGATGGAGAGTGTCTTAGTTCTTTATTTGTTTTCCTTTTAGGTGTAATGATGGTCTTATTTAATAGTGCAGTCCATACAGTACCTGAAGCTCTTCTGTCTGAAGGAGAGCTGAAATGTCAATATTTTACATTCTCCGTGTGCTACTACTAAAAGTAATAACATGAATACATTGAGAACAGAAACGGCTGTCAGAAAGAAAATCTCACTATTTGGAATAAATGCTCTTCTACAACTTGTCTAGCTACTCCGCTCTCATTTCAAGCTGTTGAAAAGAATGAGTACAATAAATTGCCCCTGAAAAAGAAAAAAAAAAACTCAAATTTAGGTGAGCAATTTGCGTCAACAGTAGCTTCTCAGCATGAGAAACGTGCATCTCAACTAGTAAAAGCCCAATTGCAAAACAAGCTTAGTCAGGAGTGCCACTCCCAGACTGCAAATATAAATTAGTTTAATCTCTGCTTCATTTGAGATTTTCCCAAATTAAAAGAGTTGAAATGTTACACTTTTCCCTCCATTGTTGCATGGAGGGAAAAGGCCCCTTCAGGCTTCTTCTCACACTGCACCGTGTCTACCCAAACGCTGGGTACCAATACGTGTCCTTTGCATACAGAGTGCATTTCACACAGTGGAACTCTCCAAGCATCTGGAAAGCATAATGTAGGTAACTGAAATATACACATAGGCCTATCTCCCCAAAGCAATTGAACTGTGAATGTACTCCAAATGCATGGTCAATAGCCTGAAAAAAACACTACTTCAAAAGAATAGTCATGTACATTTTGACTGAGACGGAATCATTTCACAGGGGAAAATTACAGTGTTGGTCCTTTTCTGACACAGCTTGTGAAGACAGCAATCCCTCCTACCCCATCTCTCCCACTCCCATCCCTCCTCTCCCATCGCTCCTCTCCCATCCTATCCCTCCTCTCCCACTCCCTCTCCCACTCCCATCCATCCCTCCTCTCCCACCCCCATCCATCCCTCCTCTCCCATCCCATCCATCCCTCCACTCCCATCCATCCCTCCACTCCCATCCATCCCTCCACTCCCATCCATCCCTCCTCTCCCACTCCCATCCATCCCTCCTCTCCCACTCCCATCCATCCCTCCTCTCCCACCCCACCCATCCCTCCTCTCCCACTCCCACCCATCCCTCCTCTCCCACTCCCACCCATCCCTCCTCTCCCACTCCCACCCATCCCTCCTCTCCCACTCCCATCCATCCCTCCTCTCAATATGTCTTCAGTGATTCAGTGTTAGGCCCTGCTGAGCCCTTCTGTCCACTGACCTAAGCTAACCAGCTCAAGGTTACACAGCTCCACCGGGACTGGCCATGAGCCTTCACAGCAGGTCTAGCGCGCATTTTGTATATGCCACTCCACTCTAGGAACACCGTCCTAATTTTTTGGCCCTCAGAACAGAAATCCATAGATTAGGGCTTAAATTAATTTATTTCAACTGATTGATTTCTTTATATATGAACTGCAACTCAGTCAAATCTTTGAAAGTGTTACATGTTGTGTTAATATTTTGTTCAGTATACATAGACAATCCTATACATACACATGAATGTACCCATGAGTGTGCACACAACAAAAGGACACCAAATAAAATGCACTCTGTTGTTGCTCAGCATTTTTACATGCAAGTTTAGATCAAAGGGACAATGACTTGAATTTACATGTACTAAACTCGCATCACTGTACGTGTGTTACTAGTGGTGTTGTTTAAAATAAGCTTGACAAGGCACTAAGACAACGCTATCTCATAAGCGATCGGCAGTGACGTGCTACACATTGTAAGTGCGCAGACAGCCAAGCAGGAGCCACGTTTTTGATGGTACTTTCTCAAGGTTGGCATTTAAAAGCACACTTTATTTCCTCTCATTTTACATTTCCAGGTAGCATGAAAATGGCAGACTTATTGAATGTAATAGTGGAGGCACAGACACAATCACTTCACAGAAATTGAAAACGGTGGGGATTGGATTCTTCGCTATGTAATTACGGAGGGATGCTTGCTGAGAATTTGATACGCATCGCTCTTTCTCCCTCTCACTGGGCACACCGCAGATATATTAGGTTTACTCGGCAATCCTTATGACCAAAAGATAAATAAAAAATCAATTTATATTAAGCTGAGCCCTATGAAAGCCTCCTTGAGCCTTGGGCTTGTCAAACCTGTTGTATTTGATGTAATTCCCATTGAGATTCTATTGGGGAGACTGGGAGAGACCGTCTTTGATAAATCAGGCCTACCTATGAAAGGCTCTGTATGGGTGCTGCGGCATCGTCACCCAGAGAGCGGACACACCAGCCCAGACAATAAAGCCCTCTAAGCTGACAGGTTCAGCCCATATTCAAGTACCGTTTTGCCATTATGGATTAAAGTCTCATTAAAATGGGGATGGAAGACGGGACTGCATGACATAGAGGAATGGGAGGGCGTTGAGTGTAAGTGTGGAGACTGACAGTCACCTACGTGGCAGTAATTGCTCGTATAATGTCAAAGCCCTTTTCCAGCTCGCCACCCACAAGCCGTTCTTTAGTTTATTAAGCACCGAGCCTGGTGTGCAATAACATTGGCATGGCAACTGCATCAGCACAGGCGAGTTAGGAGACCCATATGGCTGTGCCATCTAAATGGTCTCTGCTCTGGCGCATGTGACTGACCTGGCTCTAACCCCAGCACAGTGATCCCCATGACAGATAATTGATATGCCCAGACAGGGATGATGACACACAACTGTTGTTTTTACCCAAATAGAGACCTTTCTCATATAGGGCACTGGGAGAGAGGGAGAGCACACGATTGTACTCTACATCACTGCTGTGAGCTTGGCCACATTCCGCGAGACTCACAGAAAGAATCACATTCAGCAGCATGGAGCTCTATGATGAAAGACCAAACTGTGTTTGCCTGTCGAGGTTGTGGCCAGCTTTGTAGATGCTTGCCTTTGGAAAGACAAATAAAGCCAAATTGGAAGTTCTCCTGCTCACAGGTCACTTCCGCTTAGGTATGAGAGGCTGGGAGAGTTACTATAGTCATTATGGCCAATAAACCAAACAGTGAGCTTGGAAAAGCCAGTGGGCCAAATGTATAAAAAACTCATTAATGTGGATTTGACTTGGGCCCGGGGCCTTGTAAAGTTTCTAAAGCAGACGCTGTGATCCACTTTTGCTGTCCCATTATGTGAGAGATGGCCTACTCCCTGCCGGTTCAGGTCACTGGCAATCTCTCCTGGGCTCCTGCTGTCAAGAGGGGGGCCCAGCCCTGCTCTACAGTGCTGTCAGCGTGCCATTTGGCAGCCCTGTCCTGCTAATGAATATTATTTATCTTTGGATGCAAGGGAAAAAATAACATCCATCTGTTCACAACCATTCAGGGTGTCACATCAAAACAGGGAAGTCTGGATTATGCATCTAAAAAATGGTGTCCCTCTAATGTTTGTTTTACTGTGTTAAAACATGCTAATTCTTCTATTTTATTTTGTTACATAATCAATCACAATATGTTTTCCTTTGTTCTGCAATGGATCCGAGAAGCCTTTCCCTTCATATGGTGATACAAAACAAACCTGTAGTATGGAACCCAGGATGCAGAAAAGGTATGAGCAAGGGGGTTTAGAGTTTGACTTTCAAAAGCTTGGAAAGTTGGAAAAAGACATTTTGACTTACTGTCAGGACTGTAAAACTGAATTCCCCAACAACATTGTGCATTTAGTAGACACACTAAAATCGACAACCTCAAAATGCCTTCCATGTTGCGCCTCTCTTTCTCTGAAGGGGCTTGTTTGTGCCTCATAGTGTGACGGCCAATTGAAGCCCTCTCACCTTTAGACCTCATCACAGATGCAGGGCTGAGTGACAGCCCCCAGGATGCACTGTGCTTTGGAAAATCCCATTAACCTTGTTCTGTGGCTCACAGAATCACTCAGTTAAAGAGAGAGCTGCGTTTCTGTTGTGGGGACTAGAGCTATAAGGAATTGGCTGCCAGAGAGCAACTGTACAGTACACTTATGCGATACTGTGACTAGGTGTGTGTTATGAGAGTATGTGTATGCATGTAGAAAGAAAATACTAGTATATATTTGCTCATTTCATTGGTGGTGGATGACACGAGTTCCCCCCCACGAAGTAAAGCCCTTTGAGGTTACATAAAAATACAATTAATTATTATGTGTTTGAATCCATCTTTTGTGTATTTGTGTTCATGTGTGTCCTTTTTTGACTCAGTATTACGGCAGTGAAAATGTGTGCATTTGTTTCATGTGTCCGATTAGCTAATCTGGTGTATAGTATTACGTGTTTGCTGCGCGCGTGCTTTGATGGTGTGTGTGTGTGTGTGTGTGTGTGTGTGTGTGTGTGTGTGTGTGTGTGAGTGGGTGTATATTTTAAGGCATATGGCTTAATGATATCTCCTCTCTGGCTTTTGTTCCGTGTTTATTTGGAAAGTGTTTCCTGAAACTCCCTGGGGTGCGTTTGATCTGACTCAACCTCTGAGCCTAGCAAAACGCATCACTTCTCATGTGGAACAAACCACAGACAAGGAGCATTCACTTCACATTCTCCTAATGGATTCTAAATACTAAACTACCCCCGATCCACACACACACAGATCTGGGTCTAGTGCTTACTGGGCCTGACACTCTGGGAAGTGCATCAAATATATGCGCCACCAAAAATAGTGTACTATTTGTATCAGTTAATAACAATTTAAAGTACAGTACATAGGCTCTGGGAATATTAGGACGTTTCAAGTCAGAGCTGCTCAGCATACACAGTCGCACTATATTCTTCATAATATGTATAACACTAACATCACATAAATAACACGTAAACTATGTGAATCCCATTCTCTTGTGAATTATCTAGAAGGTCGCAGGGCATCACCTGGCTGTATTATCACATGACACATTTAAATGCATAGCATCAAGCTTGCTGAACAGTCCAATCTAAATGTAACCCCACAATCACCATTCTAATGCAGTGTTAATGTGTGCTATTCTATTTACCGTTACACCACAGCGGCGTCTGGCTGCACTGCCCCCTTCCATTCAGACGTTCATTCAGAATATTTTTTAGCAGGTCTAGTCTAATGTATCATGGAATGGTCTTATGTAGTGTGCCTTTAAGTGCATTGGAGACATGACGATGCGAAGAGTATCTCAGGCGAAATGGGAGCAAAAAAATCAACAGTAGATTCCATGTGAAAGCTCAGCGCACCCACGCACGCAGGCGCCGCCCCCCACAGACCAAAGGGTTATAGTGATGAAAAGGCAACGAGACAGCCGCTCCACGCGCTTGTGAACATTATGCAATCCCCCTCCCAGCGTGCTCTCCCAACGACGCAAACCGTAGCCCCGTTCCAGGGTGAAAGGCTTGAGAAGGTACCGGAGCTCCAACCTCTGCTCCAGGGTGAGCTGCTTAGCTGAGCATTTGCGTCATGAATAAAACAACAACCTGTTTTTCCACCGAGGTGAGATAGACTTTCATGCAGGAGGAAAGGTAAACTCAAGATAAATTATGTAGACTCCTGATCTCTCTCCTTCCCCATTGATTTTTTTACCTCTCGTTTGAGCCTTGTGGCACCCACATATCAACACAGGTTTGGAATAATACATCAAAGTTTGTCCTAGCAAGTAAGAATACATGACATCTGAATCAATGATACATAGAATTATGCAGACTCATGTATACATGCAGAGGGTGTATAGTAGTCTGCAGTAGTGCCCGTATAGCAGGTTAACTATTTAAGCAAGGATCGTGAAGGTGTGGTATATGGCTAACATACCACGGCTGAGGGCTGTTTTTATGCACAACGCAACACCTGGATACAGCCCTTAGCCGTGGTATATTGTCCATATAAAACAAACCCCTGAGGTGCTTTATTGCTATTACAAACTGCTCGCCAACATCATTAGAACAGTAAACAAGTTATTTTGAGTCATACCCTTGGTATATTGTCTACACATGGCTGGAATGCTGTTTCAGCCAATCAGCATCCAGGACCCAAACTACACAGTTTATAAGGTTAATTATAGCGGAGAGGAAGAGGCGAAGCGAGAGGCTTTACTCTGCCCAAAATCTGTCCACGTTAAGCAGATCATTAAGTGAGGAGTTTTTGTATGGGGGGCAATAAGATAGAATTTGGTCAAGATAAAAATAAATTAGGCTTATTTGATCTAATAGAAGTTTTGTAATGTTAGGAGTGTACACTGAGTGTACACAACATTACGAACACCTTCCTAATATTAAGTTGTTGACACAAACCGGTGTGCATGGCATCTACTACCATATCCCGTTCAAAGCCACTTAAATCTTTTGTCTTGCCCATTCACCGTCTGAATGGCACACATTCACAATCCATGTCTCAATTGTCTCAAGGTTTAAAAATCATTCTTTACACTGATTGAAGTGACATCCCAGCTACTTTGAGAAACAACACTTGATATTAGAGTTGTTCCCTGAAATTCTAGACGGTCTATGCATATTCATGAGGCTTGCACTCACTCTCCATTGGATACAGGCAGTTGATGTTAACACTCCTCATAGAATATTCAAAAAAGTATTAAAATAACGACATGCATCAACCAATACAAAGAGAGGAATAGGCAGGAACTTGACAGCCTGCCGTTCTACTTTGTGGACAGCGAATCCCATTGTTAGGGCGGAGACACAAGCATCTCGTCGTTGTATCTAGTATCTCTGATTATAGTGATGGCCAGACATGGCTGGTCACATGGGAATGGGAGTCAAAACCTGATTGGAGTATCTCATGCTGACGTTCCTCTGATCCTGGCGGGGTACGTAGCGTTTGATTGGGTCGATGTCTTGGGGGCTGATCAGCTCATCCACTGGAAAAGAGACATGGCAAAATGGAGGGGTGAACACAGAGAGCACACTAAAGGTTCCAACTGATATACTGGACATACACCCCATAAAATGACTTTTCCTTACAAAAAGTCCTTACTTTGTAATGAGAACCCGTTAACCTGTGAGCAACTTCACAAACATACAGCAAATACATAAGTTGAACTGAATATCTGAACTCTGTGACCTCTGCAGTCTGACGTGACAACAGTATAGTGAACACCCCAGCGAGCATGCTCTATAGCGAATACCTCGCCAGCGAGAGGTCAGAGAAGAGAAGGTATTTGACAGTGAGGTGACGTCAGTGAAGGGAAGACAGACAGAGAGACTGACCCAGCAGCCTGGCGATGTTGAAGAGGGCCTGGCCCCACAGGAACAGCATGCCATTTTGGCCTGTGTTGGCAGGGAAACGCTTCTGGCTCCCGTGCTTCTTCTGCTCCGCCTCCACAAAGTCGGCAGGTACGCGGTAGTACTTCGGGATGACAGCATGGCCTGACCCACGACACACAGGACGGGGAGATAGATACACTTTACTGTGCTGGGTGATTACAAACATGTCGAATAGAGGGCACTAATGGAATTTCCAGGAGGTTGATATATCGAAAGGAGTGCAGTTTATGTGTCTGCTGCTCAGGAGAAAGGAGTGCAGTTTATGTGTCTGCTGCTCAGGAGAAAGGAGTGCAGTTTATGTGTCTGCTGCTCAGGAGAAGGGAGTGGTAGTTATCCATTCAAAGGTATCTCAACAGACACACGTGACGAAATGTCACATTTCCAAGATGGAACGCACCGGGAGTACAATGCTTTCTCTGCATAACAAAATGAAAAGACACCACAAAGCCAAAGGAGGTGACAACTCTGTCTGCAACCACTGAGATGTATTCCTAAAGCAGCATGCATGCTTCAGAGGCTATTGGCTCCCAAGAATATTTTAATGTGGTTTCTTTACTGGGGGGGAAAAAATACAGCTTTGTGTGAAGGCTGATATGAAAGACTGGTCCTTAAAATATGTGAACAGCTTTTGTGCACTCAGCGTGTGGGAGATGAATATGGATGGATATTGTAATGTGTATAATATGAAAATAACAGTAATCTTTGCAACCAAAATGTATGTGCATTTCTCAAAAGACTCCCACGGATGCCAGCTTGAATGTGTATGTGAGAAGGACAAATAAGTGTTTCCCCTATATTCATTTAGCAGCGGTGGCCCACCACTGCTGAATTGTTGCCAGCGCCGCAACAAATCTGATGTAATTTTGTACAATACATTTTTTCCTGCTGAGATACGCTTTGAAATGTATAGTCGCTAGGCTCTAACAGCTAGCATGCCATTATGCTAACGCTAATAGCAGTGCACCCCCCCGTCCCCCCCCGTCCCCGTAACAATGCACCCCACCACCCTTGACACCACTGCTGAAAAAAATCCTAGGGGAAACACTGCTAGAGTAATTGAGTGTGTATGTGCATGTGCGTGGCAGTATATGTGCACAGTAGTTCCATAAGAACACAGATCACCAAGGGAGGAGGAAAACTCACCCTCAAAAGATTGAAAAATTATAGGCGTTAACAGATCTTGGTATTCTTTGACTTGGGCGTTGTTCCCCCTGAAGACCCCTGGAAATCAAATACAGGTGAGTAGAGGAGACCGTAAAATGGCTAAAAAGTGGCAGATATTCAAGTTCTATGTAACAGAATACTCACAACCATTTGAAAACAATATTAACATCACAACTATTGTGGTGTTTACTGTATACGACTCACCATCAATCATCATGAAGATGAAAAATATGGGAAACTCGCATTCAATTCCATCAAAAAGCTGAAATAGAAAAGTACATTAGATTTTCACAAAAGTGTCTTTGAAGAAATTGAAAAAAGACATAACACTGAGAAGGTCACTCGTTTTCTAACCCGAAAGATAAATAAACATGGCATGCAAGTGCATTAATCTCAAAATATATTGCTTTGTGTCAGTGGTTGCATATTGAACACAATAAAAATGCTCAGCTTTTAGAACAAATGCAGCACATAGCAAATGATGGGCCTGTCCCAAAACACACACTCAAAACAAAACTTCTTAACAGGTGAAGACTGGTGAGTTCGTTTTCCCAATTCTAACAGTTTAACAGAGGCAAAAACAATTACTTCTGAGATGCTATCAGAGTCCCAGCCAACCAGAAACTCCATTACATAGCTTTAGACTTCTTACCTCACCACCGATACCCATAAATCATCTGGGGTTGAAATTAAAAACAAGCCAAATGTAGAGATGTTTGTATAGCGAAACGGCAATGTATTCATTTCAATATTTCCAAGGAGAAACTTCAACAGTAACTGTGAGGACGTAATAAGTCTTAAGTACATGTTTGTTGTTGGTATTCCTCGTTTGTCAGATAGTGTCCTTGGTTCAGTTTTCATGTAGCATTCACAAACCAAAGGCAACATAAATAATTTAAACTTAGTGGATCAATTACCCGAGGACACACTAAAAGAACAACTGAATGAAACAGACCCAAGGATATATCTGCATTACGTAACAACCCTTCTTCAAATTGACTAGCTCTCAGACAGTCACCTAAGGGCTCTTTTTGGGACCAAAGCAGCAACTCACTTTTGTGTTATGCTTGGCTTCCTCGCCTTCAGAGAGAGGCGGAGCATAACGACTCTTGAAATGTAATTAAGACTTTGTTATCGCCATCTCCCATCTCTGCAGACAATCTCCATGGCAATAGGAGATAAGAGAGTGACTACAACGTAATGAAATAAAGGCTGTTAATTGGAGTGGCCACACATTTCCCAGGCTGCGGTTTGGCTGTTATAGCAGAGATAACAGGGACCGCTTCAGCCATCAGTCCATCAAATCAAAAGAAATCTAACATATGATTCCCCCCAGCCATCTCTATTCTCCATCTCTATTCTTGCATTTTGTTATCAGCTTTACCAAAGCTATGTTGCATACCGTACTGCGAGTTGTTTGTCATCGCTCAAGGGTTAGGCTGACACAGCTGGGTCATGCTAGTGTGTGTGAGTGAGTGCGTGCTTGCTTGCGTGTCTGTGCCAGTAGAGATAAGGTACAAAATGATGGAGATATTTAATAAAATGTTACAAGGATGGAGAGGGCAGTCACTGAGGCCTACATCTGCAGTAAACACCAGCTATCCCAGGAGCCTCAGCTATTACACAGATTGTAAAACTCTATATTGTACAACAGGATGCACTCCTTCACTTGTAGCGGGTAACGTTACAGACTTTAGAAAATCTAACAAGGTGTGCGTTTTCAAATTGAATAAACCTGCAATCAATGCCCTTCCCACCTGAAACAGCATATTTCAACAATAACATATGATGTACAACGTCCTTCGTGGTCCCATACATGTGACTTCTAGCTATTTGAGTGGGCAGCAAGAAGAGGTTATGCATGTGCAGAGAACCATTCCATCTACAATGTTATGTAATGGCCTACCACATTACCTACTGTAATGGATGAGATTTCAAAATGATTCATCACAAAGCATTTTATAGTGTAATATCCAGCTCCCATTTCTCCGAAATGGTCTGACTGGGACCTGTTGATTGCACCTAGTCTAAATCCTATAATGAAACTTTAAAGTTTAGTGGCTCAGATTATTCCCATATTTCCTCCCTTTGTGTTTCCCCCTGTTGAATCCAAGCTCATTAATTCCGGGAGGTCAGTGCTGCAGCTAATGCAATGATTTGCTTAGTGTTAAGTAGCTGCCCTGCTCCAAATTCACACTCTGCAGGCACAGCAGCTAATCCTGAAGTTAATATGCCTTCAGTTGGGATTTATCAACGGCAGAGCAGCCACAGTTGCGTGGCTTCTGTCGTAGGAAAACAAAATCTGGGCTTAACCCTTTGCACTCGTACCCGTATATGGGTTGACAATGGCAGATTTGGGCACAGATTGGAACGCAGTGGCTGTACAGTAACATGCAATACATGACGACAGAGCTCAGTGTCTCCACTTCACAGCGCTGTATGGGTTTTGACTGACAGTCGTTCTGAACGCGACAAGAAGTTGCCTCATCCCTCACGCTAAATGTATGCTCTCGTTGACTGGCCCTCACTACATATTCGTCGCCAAACCCACTGGCTGCAGGTCATCTTTAAGTCTTTGCTAGGTAAAGCCCTGCCTTATCTCAGCTCACTGGTCACCATAGCAACACCCACCCGTAGCACATGCTCCAGCAGGTATATTTCACTGGTCATCCCCAAAGCCAACAATTCCTTTGGCCCCCTTTCCTTCCAGTTCTCTGCTGCCAATGACTGGAACGAATTGCAATAATCTCTGAAGCTGGAGACTTATATCTCCCTCACTAACTTTAAGCATCAGCTGTCACAGCAGCTTAGCGATCACTGTGTCTGTACACAGCCAATCTGAAAATAGCACACCCAACTACCTTATCCCCATATTGTTATTTATCCTCTTGCTCTTTTGCACCCCAGTATCTCTACTTGCACATCATCATCTGCATATCTATCACTTCAGTGTTTAATTGCTATCAATTATCACTCCAGTGTTTAATTCCAGTGTTTAATTGCTAAAAATAACATTTTAAGATAATACACAGAGGACTAGAGGCCAATAGGGAATTAACAATCAATGGAATTGTTTTTCAATTCAACACCTGGTTAGAATCTGTGTAGGAATTGAGCCTGAAACAGGATACTTGTTATTTGGCCATTGGCCCAATTCTACTGCAAATAATTCTAATTGGTCAACCACAGGCTAGGGTTGGGGGTTATAAATTACATCCCATCCCTTTGTTCTGTGGAGAATCATTGAGGACAGGAAACAATGAACATTGAGCATCTACTTCCCAGCATAACATCTATGATTTGTTCTTTTTTTTCTTTCGTTTTTTTCCCTCCCCTTGATTTGCTTTGGGGTCTGTGTTATTGAAGAAGTGCATCAACTGCTAGCTATCTCATAAAACTCATGTAATGTCAACATTTATAATCACCATGTTTGATGTGCAGTTACAAGATGACATGGTGTTACATCCTGGGTTGTCCTGAACAGAATGAGCCTGTTTGTTGGAGAAACTTTGCCACGGACCACACATCAGAATGCAATTGTGTCTCCAGTCTATGCGCACCAAAATTAATATCTGCTTCTCTGAATTCACTAGTATTTGTATTTGTAGTTAAATCCTAAGACTAAGATCATATTTTATCATTTAGATAGTCCTTTTGTCAATAGACATTTTTTTCAAATTATGCCAACCATGTCAGGTGAACTGTTGTGTCCTCACCTTACGTCTAATAATTTCCACATCATTTCCAAACGGTTCCCTTTGAATTGCTACCATTGTTATGCATATGCTTTCCGTATTTCTTATGTAAGACACACTTCAATTTAGCCTTATCCATAATAGGCCAATTCACGAAGAGCGTAAGGGATTTTAAGAGCTGAAATGGAAAAAGTCAAGTCAGAGTAGCACATGTTAGTCATCACAATCAGTCTGCAGGGTTGGCTTTTAAACTAAACCACAGACCTTCATCTCAGCCGATTTGTAGTGTCTCCTATTCTCGTCTTCATTGGCGGTCCTGTAGCCGTCACGCAGGAAGCGCTTGAAGCCGTACTTCCCCTTTAGTTTGCGCACCACCTTGTCCAGGGTCTGACTGTAGAGGGCGTCGTCATCCACAGCGAACGCAGGGTAACTGATGCAGGGCAGGAGGGCAGCGTCCGTATTCTGTGTTAGGGTTCAAAGAAGGTTTAAAATGCGGAACATTTAAAACACAGATACCTGTTTTTGATCATTTCCTAAGTCAACCCTTCACCCCCATGTACCAGCTGTCTTCAGGTAGTTAGTAAAGGGTTAAGAGACTAAGGGACCCTCTCTCTCTCCCTGCTAATGGTCACTTTCCAAAATGAAAGAGGCTGACATTTAATAACACATTAGTCAGAGACTCATATATAATTAAGATGCTCAACGTTTTATTTGCATAAGCCTTGTACTGTACTCCCTTCCCCTCCTTCCTCCGCAGCCCTCTCTCACTCCATCCCCACCTCTCCCTCCCATTAGTCCATGTTGTAGATGTGGCGCCAATGCATTTCTTCTATCTCCCCTAATTAAACCAATTCATTTACAGGAGCACTTTTCTGTCTAGTTGCTCTTACTGCCGGAGAAAAATTATTAGCCCCCTCTTTACTGGTGAACTGGGAGACTGGAACTGGTCACTGAGCCAATTCATCATCGGGTACGGAGTGGTATTTAGCAATGAGTGGTTTAATTGTCTTTACTCACGTGGGACCTGGATTCTCTGGGTAGGAGGGAGGACAGTGTCTGTCTGTTCCTGTTGTGGGCATCCAGGTCCACGAAGATGACAGACCAAGAGCAACCCTGTAGACCAACAGAGATGACGACCCATATTCACTGGTGGTTGTAAGATTGATGCGGGTCAGACAAGGTCTGTTACCGATTCGATGTGGATGAAAATTGTAGCGCTTCCGTTTTGTCACAATGCAAGATTCAACGTAGCCTGCATGCTTACATGTTTGGACATAACGCATATATAAAACCTGGTTGAACACCGACTTTCACAGCCAATCAGAACTCAAAACATCTAGGACACATTTATAGTCATTCCGTCCGTGCTGTTGAACTGTGCCACTAGTGAGTCATGGGACTGCAGGGCATGGATGGCAGCTACTGGCTGTTCCCAGCATGACCCGATATAGGCCTGTCGCACTGCAGCTGTCACCACCACTTCCACTAGCTCCCTGAAAAGAAGCCTTAATCCGCAGGAAACAACATCAAAATGTCACAACCATGAACACAAGCATTTCTTTACGCCCGCAATAACAACATCTGCTAAATATGTCTATGTGACCAATACAATTTGATTTTGACACTCGCTCACGCATGGACACACGTACCAACGTGTACACACACACGACATAGCACATCCTCTACATGGCAGAAGACCCGTTTGGTTTACGTTACTGTGAATTCAGCTCGGAGGATGAAGTGCTGCACACACTCCGAGCCTCCAACGTCTCACCTGCCGCCTCTGCAGATCAAAACCAACTACGAAGGCAGGAATATTACAACCTTACTCTTACAAAAGAGTCAGTATTGCCCGACCATTTGATCTTTTTGGGTACAAATCTAAAAAGCATAGTTTTTCTATACTTTGAGCACAGTGCGGGGGCACTCCAACCATGAAGGGCCATCCAATCACCTCGATACCACATCATGTTGTTAGACTGCAAACTCTTTGCCCACCGTATGATTTACCTACCCTACAGCCCCTCTGTTGAAATGAGGGTCTGAGTGCTTTTTCTGGGTTAGTTTACTGTACCATTTCTGGATGAACACATCTCACAAAATTTCTGTTACAAATGTTCCCGGACACGTTTCTTCACTGACACCTCAAAAAATGTTCACATTAAGGCAAAAAAAAAAAAAAAGTACTATCTAAGCAGTTTCTGCACAATGCATTATGTATGCTGCTTTTGAACAAGCCAACTAAAGCTTTTAGACATCAGAGTGACTCAACAATTTAGTGATTTACTGTACATAATGCAGGGTTTGGTGGAATGGGATGTAAATGATTGTGACAGAACAGAACGTGGTCTCCACTGTGACCTACGCTTCTTAGTACCTTTATTGATTGCACTCCACATTTTGCTCTGAAGCAGACAGTCACTTAATAAACTGACAACCCACACATAAAAGCTGGGTAAAGTTAGTGATTGGCTCCCTCTCGACCATTGTGCTCTGGCTAGTCATTGATTGGCTGTTGCCTCTAGGAAACACAGCTGGGGAGAGTCACTGATCATGGCTTATTCTCAGTTGAAAATCTGGAGGGAAGTCAGAGGGGCACTGAGAGCTGGCCATCATTAATAACCTAGGTGATGACTCATAGCCACTTCATCCCCACACAGCAGCCCCAGACACACCAGCCACTACTATACTACTGCCTAATGACATGAACCAAACCCAGTGGGGCACAGAGTTTAATCTAAAACTCTGATCATCAATGAGTCAATTTAACATCATTGGCAGTGGATTAATTAGATGAAGAAGGAGGCGGCTAAGAAGAAGAGCCCTTCATTAAATCACTGATAACAGTAGCAAAAGAGACTATAACGATCATAAGGTGCCTTCAGAAAGTATTCACAACCCTTGACCTTTTCTACATTTTGTTTTGTTACAAAGTGGGATTAAAATGGATTTAATTGTCATTTTTGTCAACAATCTACACAAAATACACAAAAAACAATTATGAAAAAAAAACATGAATATATCTTGATATCTTATTCAACCCCCTGAGTCAATAAATGTTAGAATCTCCTTTGGCTGCGATTACAGCAGGAGTCTTTCTGGGTAAATCTCTAAGAGCTTTCCACAACATTTGCCCTTTATTCTTTTCAAAGATTCTTCAAGCTCTTTCAAATGGGTTATTGATCATTGCTAGACAACCATTTTTCAGGCCATGCTATAGATTTTCAAGCAGTTTTAAGTCAAAACTAACTCGGCCACTCAGGAACATTCACTGTCTTCTTGGTAAGGAACTCCAGTGTAGATTTGGCCTTGTGTTTTAGGTTATTGTTCTGCTGAAAGGTGAATTCATATGCCAGTGTCTTGTGGAAAGCAGACTGAACCAGGTTTTCCTCTAGGATTTTCATTTTATCCAGAAAAACTCCCCAGTCCTTAATGATTACAAGCATACCCATAACATGATAGTAATGTGTTGCATTGGATTTTCCCCAAACATAACACTTTGTTTTCAGGACAAAAGGTTAACTGTTTTGCCACATTTGTTGCGGTATGACTTTAGTGCCTTGTTGCAAACAGGATGCATGTTTTGGAATATTTTTATTCTGTACAGGCTTCCTTCTTTTCACTCTGTCAATTAGGTTAGTATTGTGGACTAACTACATTATTGTTGATCCCTCCTCAGTTTTCTCCTATCACAGCCATTAAACCTCTGTGTAATTCCTGAGCGGTTTCTTCCTCTCTGGCAACTGAGTTAGGAAGGACGCCTGCATCTTTGTAGTGACTGGGTGTATTGATACAGCATCCAAAGTGTAATTAATAACGTCATCATACTCAAAGGGACATTTAGGGTCTTATTTTTATTATTTCTGAACTCATCTACCAATAGGTGCCCTTTGTGAGGCCTTGGAAAGCCTCCCTGGTTTTATGGTTGAATCAGTGTTTGAGGGACCTAATTGTATGTGTGGGGTATCATTTCTGTAGATGAGGTAGTCATTCAAAAATAATTTTAAACACAATTATTGCATTTTGCAACTTACATTTTTACACCTGAACCTATTTGGGCGTGCCATAACAAAAGGGGTTGAATAGTTACTGACTCCAGACATCTCAGCTTTTCCTTTTGAAATAATTTCAATTAATTTGTAAAAACATCATTCCACTTTGACATTATGGTGTATTGTGTGTTGGCCAGTGACAAAAAAACAATCAATTGAATCAAATCAAATCAAAAATCAAATGTATTTATATAGCCCTTCGTACATCAGCTGATATCCATTTGAAATAACACAGCAAAAATTAGGAAAAGGTCAAGGGGGTTGTGAACACTTTCCGAAGGAACTGTATAATCACTAGGGGTAAGACATTATTCATGGTAGGTTCACAAGGGACACAATGTTGTTGTTGTGCTTTATTTGCTTGAAATGCGTCGTGCTGCGTGCATGAACGAACAAAATGGAAAAGAAAGAAATCTGTTTTGAGAGAAACAAGAATGCTAAGTGGAGTTTTTTTTCAGTTTTCCAATCCATTAGCACATATAATGGATGTTCACATTCCCGTCTTTACTCTAGACAGCAAAAACAAATTAAACCTACAAAATGGCTGATCCAGAAAGGAGCAAGGAAATCAGGGAAATGGGAACAGCAGTAATCTATCAAAGCTGTTAGTGCATAGACATCTAGCTAGTCAGCCCCGAGTACAACACAAGCCCACTCAATAAACCCCCTGAGTGTGTGGTTCACTTTCCACACGCAGAAAATGATGATATCCGGTCATTTGCATCACATCACCGGCTTCAGGCTGCATCACATCCTGCCGTGATTGGGAGTCCCATGGGGCGGCGCACAATTGGCCCAGCGTTGTCCGAGTTTGGCCATCATTGTAAATAAGAATTTGTTCTTAACTGACTTGCCGAGTTAAATAAAAAGGTTCAATCAAATTTAAATATATATTAAGGAAATTTGATTAATTAAATATCTGAGAACTGTTGTACTATGACCATCTATAAGATCTTGGAGATGGATGGTGATGTAATGGGACTCCCAATTTGAAGCATTAGATCAGCTACACACTATCTATAATGCAATCTTAACGCATCAGGCGCTGTTACACCAGAGGTGCATACGCAGTTCGGTCATTAAAATCCTAAACTCTTATCTTGAGAGTAAGTGAGGACAATGGCGAGGTCTCTTGACAGAATGTGGATGAAAGTTGGAGAATAAATCAAATACCTGATTCCCAAACAGGTTGAATCCATTGATAGCCTCGAGAGCAGCTTTAGCCAGCCCCACAGAACTGCAAAAGAAAGAACATGTTTAAGAAACCCAATGTAAACCTGAAAGCACTAATGGTATTTATAATTGAAATACCATAGGACACACATTTTCTGTTCTATTCCATAGCTCCAAGTTATATGCAAGACTAACATGCACAGGTTACTTAATATTCAGTTGAAGTTTACTTACACCTTTGCCAAATACTTAACATTTAAACTACGTTTTTCACAATTCCTGACATTTAATCCTAGTAAAAATTCCCTGTCTTAGGTCAGTTAGGATCACCACTTTATTGAGGTCGGGGCTTTGTGTTGGCCACTCCAATACCTTGACTTTGTTGTCCTTAAGCCATTTTGCTACAACTTTGGAAGTATGCTTGGGGTCAATGTCCATTTGGAAGACCCATTTGCGACCTAGCATTAACTTACTGACTGATGTCTTGAGATGTTGCTTCAATATATTCACATACTTTTCCTCCTCATGATGCCATCTATTCTGTGAAGTGCACCAGTCCCTCTTGCAGCAAGGCACCCCCACAACATGATGCTGCCACCCCCGTGCTTCAGTTGGGATGATGTTCTTTGGCTTGCAAGCCCCCCCTTTTTCCTCCAAACATAACAATGGTCTTTATGGCCATTATGGCCATTTTTGTTTCATCAGACCAGAGGACATTTCTCCAAAAAGTACAATCTTTGTCCCCATGTGCAGTTGCAAACCGTAGTCTGGCTTTTTTATGGCAGTTTGGAGCAGTGGCTTCTTCCTTGCTGAGCGGCCTTTCAGGTTATGTCAATATACTACTCATTTTACTGTGGATATAGATACCTTTGTACATCTTCACAAGGTCCTTTGCTGTTGGTCTGGGATTTATTTCCACTTTTCGCACCAAAGTACGTTATCTCTAAGAGACAGAACGCGTCTCCTTCCTGAGTGGTATGACCGCTGTGTGGTCCCATGGTGTTTATACTTGCGTTCTATTGTTTGTACAGATGAATGTGGTACCTTCAGGCATTTGGAAATTGCTCCCAAGGATGAACCAGACTTGTGGAGGTCTGCAATTCTTTTTCTGAGGTCTTGGCTGATTTCTTCTGATTTTCCCATGATGTCAAGTAAAGAGGCACTGACTTTGAAGGTAGGCCTTGAAATAGATCCACAGGTACACCTCCAATTGACTGAAATGATGTAAATGAGCCTAACAAAAGCTTCTAAAGCCATGACATTTTCTGGAATGTTCTAAGCTGTTTAAAAGGCACAGTCAACTTAGTATATGTGAACTTCTGACCCACTGGAATTGCGATACAGTGAATTATTAGTGAAATAATCTGTCTGTAAACAATTATTGGAAAAATGACTTGTGTCATGCATGAAGTAGATGTCCTAACCAACTTGGAAAAATTACAGTGTGTTAACAAAAAATTTGTGGAGTGGTTGAAAAATGAGATTTAATGACTCCAACCTAAGTGTATGTAAACTTACAACTTCAACTGGAGATACTTTATAAATGGGGGTTTGGTTCAACTTTTTATGAACCCCCTATGTACAAGGCACATGACACCCAAAACAAACACTCATTGCCTTGTAACGAGCCTTACAATTATACTGTAAAATGCCTACAAGCATAAATTTGAATGGTTTAATAATGTAAGGCAAACAGATGACTCGTAGATTTAATTGTTGCTGAGAGGGGGCTGAAATCATTGTGCACTTTACTATGCAGAGAAAATAGCAGTGAATTTCCTTTCCCTCTTAATAGGTCTCTATAAAAGGAAGATGACGACATGGCAAGTAGAGTTGCAAGATACACCGACAAGTTAAAAAGGTGTTCAATCCCACAAACACAGGGCCCAAACCGATACAAAAATGCAGAAAAATAACAGAACATAGTTGAAACCAGCTTTCCTGAAACACAACTTCAGCTCCCTCTCTGACAAAATCAGCAGCAATGATCACAATCAAGCAACATGAGGCCTTTTTGAAAGTCTATTGATTTTCTGTCCGAACTTGCCTGGACATAATGCGTAAGAGCTGTCAACAGTTCTGAGTGAGTGTGACGCCTTGGTCGAAGGTTTAAAACATTGAATGTGCACACAGTGCTGGAGTTTCAGGGAGCAGGGTGGGCATTGGTTCGATAATTGTAACAAGTTGCAGACAACAAGCACAACACAGTATCTTGTCATACAATTTTTACAAAAGGGAGAAACATACATACACTAACGTACTATTCTATGATGTAATTAATCCTGACTGATGTTGACAGCTTCAGTCAACACGTCCCAATGAGTGGAGTTCGGTTTAAACCTACTATAGGGTGGACTTAAATTAGAAACCTAACGCAGTTGAACAAAGCAAAATATTAGAATTAAGTTGCTCTATATTTTAACTTGGCGAGAGATTGCCAAGGGGTAAGCCATTTTTGCACAAACTCAATAGCATCTAGGATTGATGACATTAACATTGTTTTATAATGACTGCCATTTTCCTTTCAGCCGAGCTTGAATATCATGATTCAATTCTCTTGATGAAGGCATTCATCACAGCTTTCCCTGACAATCAGCCACACACAGGCCTACGTACCCATCGGCAGTCTGGTACACTGAGTTAATGGAACACCCCCCCCATTGTAACCGTGCCTGAAACTTGGTGAATGACTCCGCATGAAGATAATGAACTCAGAAAGTAAAAAGTTGTTATTCTGCCCCCGCAATTGCTCTCTGTTTACATTACTGCATTTTAATGTGCATTATGGAAACTGAACTACAAATCAGTCATTCTGAATTTGACTAATGGACATGGTGTCGAATTATTGTCTATGTAGAATGCAAAGCCAGATTTTTTTCTCTAGGAAATGGTGGTAAGTTGCAACCAATTTTCCTACATTCTTTAGGAGAAACCAATGTTTTCCAGAGATAAGGGACAGAGGAAACAGAATCATTATCGAGGTCTTGAGAGAGGGAGAGGCAGTTCTACTGCTCGAATGATAGGTCATCGACATTACCTTTACTACCCTAAAATATATCCTCTTTGTTTTTGTGGAGAGATTAACACATTCCATGTGTGGAGACTGTCTAGCAATGTGTTCATATCTTTATAAATCAAAGTATTCACTAGAGGAGGACAAGACAGACCTGGAGTGCAGCTCAGTGCTTCCATTGTTGTACTTGCTCCCTCTCTCCCACATTCCAAAGTCAGGCACTCTGTACGCCCTCTCTACACAGAACACCAGGTTCTGGATGAAAGATACCTGCAGAGGTAGAAAACACGACAATATCACATGAACGAGATCTCTCAATCTCAACATTGAACGCTTTCTCCCTGGAATTAAACTGTACTGTGTCATCATATTGTCAAAAGAAGAGCTCATGCAACTTCGGGAAGAATGTACTCACATTTAAATGGAATAAACTATTCTCCAATAACTCTCATTTCATGCACATTTTCAGTAAGTTATTTATTGAATAAAACACATTAACATTTTGCCCCTGATGGAATTAACATTTGTGTGCCCCATGTTAAAAGACAAACATCACCCAGTCACATGGGTAGTCAAAACCATGTTCTTAATTTCATCTGGAACAAGGAGGAATGGCTCTTCTCTATGTGCAGATGCCACCATGGCCTTTTTTTTGCCTTTACCTCCCTTATCTCACTTCATTTGCTCACATCGTATATAGACTTGTTTCTACTGTATTATTGACTGTATGTTTGTTTTACTCCATGTGTAACTCTGTGTTATTGTATGTGTCGAACTGCTTTGCTTTATCTTGGCCAGGTCGCAGTTGTAAATGAGAACTTGTTCTCAACTTGCCCACCTGGTTAAATAAAGGTGAAAAAAAAGACGGAAACTTCACAAAAATATTTTAAAATTATGACTTAGAGGCCATGAAGGAAAAACGTGAAAGTACTGGGGGAGATGTGACTGACAACAGGGAAACAGACAGGGCCTAAAGTGTACAAAAAAAGGGACAGGCAAGGAGAGAAGACAGGGAATGAAACAGAGCCACTGAAATAAGGACATTGCGGGTTATTTTATTTTGGGCATTAATAGAATGATTAACGTAAGGATCTTCATGACCTTTTTTATTGAGAAAAAAAAAAGTACAACACAAAACATACAAAAGACAACAATACCGACTCACACAAACATCGACGACATCACACCTGCTCAGACCCACCTGTTCTCACCCCCATCTACTCAAACTGCGCCATTTTGTTCCTCTCTGTCGCCCACGCTTTTTCAATATTTAGATAAAGCAGCATAGGATTTTTCAAATTGTCTTAACGACTGAGAGGTATCTTTCTGGTATCTTGATAGTATCATCGTGAACGTTGCCGTCACGAATGGGCGCATACACAAAACACACACACACACAAAGCATCTACCTGTATTAATACTGCAAGATTCAATTGAATTGAACTTCCAGTCAGGAAAATATACTGAACCACTGCTAAGAGCCAAAATTGGAATAATGAGAAAACCAAAAGATGCATCTAAATGCGGTGCAGAAATGACACACATTAAGAGTCCCATTTCCTGTTTATTTGTTCTGATGTAGATTAATAAAAGGATACATGCTCTTTGATTTCATGTTCATGCCCTTTACTTGTATTACGCAGCTCAATAAGCACTATTTAAATGTGCAAATTAGGTCTGCTTTGCAAATAGGACTGGCCCCATTGAAGCTACACAGGCAATTTGTTTGCCGTTGGGGGAAAAAAATATAAAAATATATTTAATGTGAGGCTTTCAATTTTCCATAAACAAAGTGAATGCTCACTGTAATTGCTTCCGGGCATAATGTTCTAGAACAGCTCTATTTTTGAAGATAAGTCTGGATAAAAAAATCAGCTTTTTCTGAAGGCAATAATTTCACCCCTGTGCCTAAAAGTAAATCTCCCAGTGAGCAGACAACTGAATTAAGAGATGGAATTAATGAATTTCAAATCTCCCAAAGGGCTATAAAAACAGGAGACAAGAGAATTAACAGCACTTACGGCTGCAGCCACCTTAAAGGACCACTATAATGAAGGAGTTGCTATTATTTTAGCTGTCCGTTTTACTAGGCCTCCAACTCAATAACTTGCTCACTAATGAAAAAGGGTGCTGCATAAGTTACTGTAAGTCAAGAGGCAGGTGTATTGGATTTTAAAACTGTTACATAGTCATCAAATCATCACATGTAAATAGCTGCGTTTCTAAAGATGCATGGACCGTTAACTACTGCTTATTCAGCTGCTGCCTCTACTATTAACTGTCTCAGGGCACTTTGGCACACAGGAGCTTTCTTGGCTTGCGTCGTTTATAGTCTTGTCCGTATGTCCCACCCCCCCCCATCTAATCACTATGAAGAAGCCATGCTGCGTAAGAGTCGTTCTCCGCAGACAGACGTGTTCTTTCTGAGAGAGAGGTCACGTGACTAAGGCCAGTGGGCCGTACCTCATCCGTGTTGTAGATGATCTGGAGGCCGGAGCAGACCATCTCCACCAAATAGAGCAGGAAGAGGGACAAGGCATCAATCTGATGAAGGGAGACGGTATTTACAATGGTGAAGAGCGTGAGACCGGAATCCGTTCGGACTTTATGCAGTATCGTGACAATGTTTGTGAGCGGGTTTACCTGTAGGTGATGGTAGTCATCGTAGGACAGAATCTCATCTCCTGTGTCGACATTGAATATTGAGTGCAGGCACTTGGAGGGGCTGGGGTCCTGTTTGAATTCCTCCACCTGAAATAGAATGAAGGTGAAGAAAGAGAGTGAAAGGAAGAGAATAAGAGAGCGAAAGGGCAAATAAAAGAGGAGTCAGTCCATAAAATATATATATATATACACATACACACACACACCTTACTCACTGGGCATATTTCAATTATTTATCCTATCCTCACAAAAAGGTACGTGAGGTGAAAACTGGGACTAGGATGGCTCATGGATATTCCACTGCGTCATCACTAGCACACACACTAGAATTTTCCTCAAATGAATGGCTCTGAAGACATGAGCAAACCACTGGTATGCATGAATGCATCTGTAAATATTGCAAACAGACATACCATTTATTTGTATCGTGGTGCATTAAGCAATTCTTGAGTCATGCCAAAGATGTACACATATGACTTCTCCTCCTCAAACCATCCCAGGTCAGATTTGCGTGATACACATAGAGCTATACACTCTGTTTGAGTTTGCTTCACACGGTACATTATTTTGTGCCAACATTTGGCACTGACCGAACCGATAACTGTTGCATTCCAAAATAGCCTAACATTTGTATTGAAAGTGCATTTCCACAATAGTGCAGTTTATGAATCTTGTCAAATGTCACTGTGTGTCAGTGAGTGTGTGTGATCTTAGCGTGAAATGGTTCCGGAGTTAAATCTGTCAGAAAACATTTGAGAAGCTTGTGTTGTGTGGCTAATTCGTTAAGACTGTGTTTAGTTTCATTGGTACATTGTGGTAAACTTTGATGCCCTCTCTTTAATGGCTCTGTAGTTGTTAAAAAAAAAAATGTGCTTCCTAGTCCGTCTGTATTGTGGGTCCATTAAAAATGGCATGTTCTCTGTGAATGCCAGAGACAGATGTTAATGAGCGCTGCACTGTGTAATTAACTGAAGAAACGGTGCATTATAATTAAGACACAGAAAAGCTTTCCCATAAATTAGGTCGTCAAGGTCATGAGCAAATGAAACAAAACCATTTCAAAAGCCAACAGAGATGTGCAATTACAGACCAGAACAAGACCAGTGTTCTATCGTACTAAAGTGGCTTTCAATGAGGTCTTTAAACAATATAAACACTGCTATTTTGACTGAACGGTCTGCTCAGATGCTTTAAACAAAAGTGTTCTGTTGAGGCAAAAACCATTTGGAAACATCTATATTATTCCATCCACATAGAGATACAACCAGTCCAAGCGCGAGATAATAAACCACTGAAGCGTGAGAACAGAGAAGAGTAAAAGGAGAGATCTTCATCCCCCCCCCATTAGTGACAGTTTCTGTGTTTGCTAAAAATCTATATTCATTACTGGATAATGGCATTTGTTTAGATCACTAAGAATGAACTACAGTGTTTCCTGTGGTCTGACGTTTCGTTTGTGGACTCACCTTGTCAGACTGGCGCATGTAACAGTAGAGGATGCCCCTCATGCACTTGATGGCTGAGTGCTCCAACTCATGGGTGCGTCCCATGTCATCATCGATGCGTCTGCACGACAGGGTTGATCGCCGCCATGTGTCACAATGAGATGGAGAAAAAAAAAAAACGTCCCAACGAGCAGAAGAGCATGTTAAATCATCCTAAATTATCCTACTTTTCACCGCACAAAATTACTAGGGTCTGGTTATCCTGTCTGTGCATACATTAAATGGTACATATTACATGGGGACAACCTATTGTATTTGTACACAGTCATAGACAGGTTTTAAATCATTTTAGGACATTATTGACAGTTTTTATTCCTATTCCTAAGACAAGCAAGGACATACTACATCTCAATTGACCTCTCATCAAAATCACACTTGAAAATGACCCAAATGCTTCCAGTATACTGTTGACATAAACAATGGCATCTACATTGCATTTGGAAGGTAGTCAGACCGGTTCCCTTTTTCCACATTTTGTTACTTAACAACATTCCTCTAAAATTGATTAAATAAATAAAAAATCCTCAATCTACACACAATAACAAAGCGAAAACAGGTTTAGACATTCTTGCAAATTTGGTAAATAAAAAACAGAAATACCTTATTTACATAAGTATTCAAATCAAATCATATTTGTCATTACAGTGAAATGTTTACTTACAAGCCCTTAACCAACAATGCAGTTAAGAAAAAAAAGTCTTAAAGAATGTATTTACTAAAATAAACTGAAGTAAGAAATAAATAAAATAAAAAAATAATTAAGAAGCAACAATAAAATATCAGTAGCGAGGCTATATACAGGGGGTACCGGTACAGAGTCAATGTGCGGGGGCACAGGTTAGTCAAGGTAATTGAGTTAATATGTACATAGAACAGAACAGTCTATGACTGTGGTGGCTGGAGTCATTGGCAATTTTTTGGTCCTGGATAGCAGGAAGCTTGGCCCCAGTAATGTACTTGGCCATACACACTACCCTCTGTAGTGCCTTGCGGTCAGAGGCCAAGCAGTTGCCATACCAGGCGGTGATGCAACCAGTCAGGATGCTCTCGATATTCAGACCCTTTGCTATGAGACTCGAAATTGAGCTCAGGTGCATCCTGTTTCCATTGATCATCCTTGAGATGTTTTTACAACTTGATTGGAGTCCATCTGTGGTAAATTCTATTGATTGGACATGATTTGGAAAGGCACACACCTGTCTCCCACAGTTGACAGGGCATGTCAGAGCAAAAACCAAGCCGTGAGCTCAAAGGAATTGTCCGTAGAGCGCCAAGACAGGTTTATGTTGAGGCACAGATCTGGGGAAGGGTATCAAAACATTTCTGCAGCATTGAAAGTCCAAGAACACAGAGGCCTCCACCATTCTTAAATAAAATAAGTTGGCCAAACTGAGCAATCGGGGGAGAAGGGCCTTGGCCAGGAAGGTGACCAAGAACCCGATGGTCACTCTGACATAGCTCCAGAGTTCCTCTGTGAAGATGGGAGAACCTTCCAGAAGGACAACCATCTATGCAGCACTCCACCAATCAGGCCTTTATGGTAGAGTGGCCAGATGGAAGCCACTCCCCAGTAAAAGGCACATGAAAGCCCGCTTGGAGTTTGCCAAAAAGCATCTAAAGACTCTCAGACCATGAGAAACAATATTCTCTGGTCTGATGAAAAAAAGATTGAACTCTTTGGCCTGAATGCCAAGCGTCACATCTGGAGGAAACCTGCCACCATCCCTACGGTAAAGCATGGTGGTGGCAGCACCCTAAACACACAGCCAAAACAATGCAGGAATGGCTTCGGGACAAGTCTCTGAATGTCCTTGAGTGGCCCAGCCAGAGCCCGGACTTGAACTCGATCGAACATCTCTGGAGACACCTGAAAATAGCTGTACAACGACGCTCCCCATCCAACCTGACAGAGCATGAGAGGATCTGCAGAGAGGAAAGTGAAAAACTCCACAAATATAGGTGTGCCAAACTTGTAGCATCATACCCAAGAAGACTCAAGGCTGGAATCGCTGCCAAAGGAGCTTCAACAAAGTACTGAGTAAAGGGTCTGAATACTTATGTAAATATGATATTTCAGTCTTTTTCATTAATTAGATTTTTTTTTCTAAAAACCTGTTTTTGCTTTGTCATAATGGGGTATTTTGTGTACTATAGACTGATGAGGGGGGAAAAAACAATTGAATACATTTTTGAATAAGGCTGTAACAAAATGTGGAAAGGTGAAGGGGTCTGAATACTACTTGCACTGCAAGTAGACCTCGTGTATGTTTTCATTAATGACATCCACTTACTTTGAAACATACATTTCCACCAGTGCATGGGCACCCATTTACTCCAATCTAAAGCACCCACCTCTCTAGTCACATGGGAGGGTAAAGTAATGGTTTGGGCCTGTGCTGTCAGATTGGAGTCGTCTTAATTAAATTCCTGTGACAATTTTAACGGGAAGAAACCATGACGAATGAGTAGGCCCCTCTGGTCTACTTGAACATTCTATTTTTACTCTCGTGTCCCCTTGGAGAGAAAAAAATGCACACCAGTGGGTTTCGAAAGAGCACTTGGTTAGAAGGTCTAGTGGAGAAAGTCCCTGACTATTTTGAGTATCTCAGAGCTCCCCTTGAACTTGAGCCCTCAGTGTATGAAGTGAAGGACACATTACTACAAAGGGAAAAAAGTGACCTGTTTTATAATCAGATACAGAATCAACAGAATGTCTGAAGGTGAGAGCATTGTGCCTGGGGACTAGAGAAAAATTGCCCTCAGAACAGACTCAATTTGTCAGGGCATGTACTCTACAAGATGCCAAAAGCGTTCTACAGGGATGCTGGCCCATGTTGACTCCAATGCTTCCCACAGTTGTGTCAAGTTGGCTGGATGCCCTTTGGGTGGTGGATCATTCTTGACACACGCGGGAAACTGTTGAGCGTGGAAAAACCCAGCAGCGTTGCAGTTCTTGACACAAACCGGTGAGCCTGGCAAATACTGCCATACCCCATTCAAAGGCACTTAAATATTTTGTCTTGTCCATTCGCCCTCTGAATGACACACATACACAAGCCATGTCTCAATTGTCTCAATGTTTTAAAAATCCTTCTTTAACCCGTCTCCTCCCCTTCATTGACACGGATTGAAGTGGATTTAACAAGTGACATCCATAAGGGATCATAGCTTTCACCTGGTCAGTCTATGTCATGGAAAGAGCAGGTGTTCCTAATGTTTTCTGCAGTCTGTGTAGTCTGGATGCTGCAGTAGCAGCAGTACATGCCAATGCGCAGCACCCCCTTGGCGTTACAAAAGCCGTCTGCTTTGATTAAGAATATCGGTCCCTGATGGAGCCCATTAACTAAGGTTGTACTAGATTCATTACTAAGATCAACTTTAATATACAGTGAGCTAAGGTGGCTGTAGATGTGTGTGTGTGTGTGTGTGTGTGTGTGTGTGTGTCACCTGTAAGCTAAAGCCAGGGCCCAGGAACTGGCTGCACAATACAGGGAGTCCCGCACCTTGGCTTCCTTGCAGCTGGAGCATGTCTTGGTAGGGAAGAGGCCAGTGGTAGGGCTCTGGTAGTTCAGAATGGTGGTCTTCACTAGAGAGAGAAACAAGGGAGATACAGGTGATCCCTCAGCCTTTAAAGGCTCAGTACAGTCAAAACTATATTTTTCCTGTATTTTGCATAATATTGTCCAACAGCTGACGAAACTAACATTGATCAGTGTTATTTCCTGATGGTATTTCTAACCAGCAACTATCTCCACAGCAGCTTCTAATCAGCCTGTTTGCATGTGTGGGAGTTTAGGCTTGCCTGGTGACATAACCATGTGGTTAATTGGTTAAAACCTGTTAGGGAGGCTGCGAATTTTCGTAGCTTTTTGTTAAAAATCGCGCAACATTTCAGCGCCCTGCTACTCATGCCAGGAATATAGTATATGCATATGATTTGTATGTGTGGATAGAAAACACTCAGACGTTTCTAAAACTGGTTAAATCACGGCTGTGACTATAACAGAACGTGCGTTTCATCGAAAAGTGCAGGAAAATCTGATCACTGAAAATGGAAATAAATGTCCATGCGCCACTTCCAGGAATTGTTAAAGGTGAACCGGATTAAATGAGGCCGAGGTTGCAGTACCTACAGCTTCCACACGATGTCTAGAGTCTTGTCATTTGCTTCGGCTTTGATTCTTGGTCAAACCGACCCAAGGGAACCGATTCCCTCCGGTCTCCAACAGGATGTTTTGGTTGAGATTTCTCCGGACATTTTTTCCAGACGGACACCTATAGAATTTACATCGCCTCCTGATGAATTTTATCGCTTATTAACGTGTACTAATACCTAAAGTTGCATTACAAAAGTATTTCGAAGTGTTTTGTGAAAGTTTATCGTCGACTTTTTTAATTTTTAAAAATGACGTTGCGTTATCAAACTCAGTTTTTTCCTTGATTACACAGTCTTCATAGATCGATATCTAGGCTATATATGGACCGATTTAATCGAAAAAAGACCCAAATAAATGTTTATGGGACATCTAGGAGTGCCAAGAAAGAAGCTCGTCAAAGGTAATGAATGTTTTATATTTTATTTCTGCGTTTTGGGTAGCGCCGGCTACCGCAAAATCTGTCGTGTTAGGTGACGTTGCAGTATTTTGGGGGTACATGCTATCAGATAATAGCTTCTCATGCTTTCGCCGAAAAGCATTTTACAAATCTGACTTGGTGGATAGATTCACAACGAGTGTAGCTTTAATTCACTACCTTGAATGTGTATTTTAATGAAAGTTTAATGAAATTATGAGTTTTATCAAAAACTATAGGTGGCGCTCTGAAATCCGCTGAGTGTTGTTCCTGCATGGGAACAGCATTCTGCGTCATCCTTAAGAAGTTAATAGACCAATAACAAAGAGAGTTCCAAACCGCTCTCCACACTCAGACCAGTCCCAGACAGTCCTAGCTAAATTCTTGCTTGATAAATAGTTTGTAGTCCATTGTAGTGGACAACTGTTGCAGTAAGTTACCCAGAAATGGTTTGATGTAAAAAATAAAAAATAAGAAAATGGTGAAATGAAATGCAAAATAAAGGTATGTTAAGCAGCTGTATATTGTGTAGTTATTGCTGTAAAACCAGACATTCTAACAAGGTGTGTTACTGCACATGTGAAGGTGACAATAACTTTGGCTTCAGGTCACATACTGTACATTCCAGAGTGACACAAATGTTTATCTTCATGCAAATCCTCTAAATAGTATTTTGTTTGAATAAAAAGTCACACTAAAACAGAAGGCCTGGAATCACAGGAATGTATTTGTCACCACACCACCATCTACCCTTCCCCGTCCTCCCTCCCCGACGAATAATCTGTCTGAACAGGGTACTTCATTTTTCATCACCACGTTATGCCTGAGCAAATGAAGGGGGACATCCATTCTGCGAGATCGTTTGGTTACAGGGAGTCCGGGTCCATTCAAAGAGACAAAGTCAGCATTGCCAGGATAAAGAGGTGGAGGGAATTAAGCAGAATATTAATAAACTCCCTTCAGTAACTCGGAAGTGACAATTACTTTGACCCCAGAGGCTGCTTGGGAAAAAACACATTAAAAAAAGTACAGTGCTTCTTCTGACTAGGATTCATATGTTATTAACAGCAATATAATGTATTTGAGGCACATCAAAGAGGATAAATGGCACCTTAGTAAGACTCCTCTGAATCAAAACCACGGTTAAAATATGTTATTATTCTCTAACTCCAAAAGACACAACAGCACTCTAGACGCAAATAAACTGAGGTTGGAGTTGCTCAGCCTCATATCATCCACCGACCTAATGTCCCACTAAATCAACAGCTAACGCTTTAGACACAGTCTGTCTATGTCTTAGAATGGGCCATTCCTCTGCTCCCAGATAGTTAGTAGAAAGAAAGAAAGAAAGAAAGAAAGAAAGAAAGAAAGAGAGAGAGAAAGAGAGAGAGAGAAAGAGAGAGAGAAAGAAAGAACAAATGAGAGCTAAGAGACCTCCACAACAAAACATAAAACTTACTCTACCATTTCTTAAATCTCCCCGAGCCACTCAGATAGCAGCCCTGCGCCTCCACTATAATCAAGTGGGAGAATAAAATAAAGAGGCACTGGAGTGTGGCCACATTACCACATAAATAAGAAACCTGAGGCCCGCACAGGAGAAAAATAAGACAAACTGTGAGGGACAGTGATATCCCTAATGTCGTTTGCTCAGAAATGAGAGAGAATGGGTCCACACTGAATCATAAGCGCATGTAATGCCACTGGCTTTACAACTGCACTATTTTTTAGTAGATAGAGAAAGATCTGAGTCGTCATTTACCCATGAAGTAAAAGAAAAAAAAGGGGGGGGATTCATCCCACGTGCATTGGCGATAACAACTGCTGCTTTGCTCCCTGCTTAAATTGCTGCGTACCGACCACAAAATTAAGCAAGAACATTTCAACATATTGTCATCTCACGGAGAACGTTTCCGAGAGAGCAACAGGGGGCTTGATGCATGTTACTGTCACAGTACTCTTTCGTACATTGCTAGTAGAACAAAATCACTCACCAAGGGCAATCTAAAGCTTCCAGAATTTCGACCAATCTGACGGAGCAGAAAAAGGCATGGGAAAAGCAGTGTCAAATATTACTATAATATAGCCTACATCACAAAAAGTGTGCTGGCACATTATTTCAATAGCTAAAATGGCATTTGTTTACTGTGAAGAACAAAACATGCACCTAACATATAAAAGCTAGTGGTAACAATGAACGCAAAATTCATGGAGTAATGAGAGTGATTCATTTTCACCCGGGGAGCTCAGGTGGTGAGAAACACTGATAGGTTGTTCTCTTTGGGGATGTCTGTCACCATGAGTTCACACTGGTTTCAGATGAGGGACCAGTTGCTCCCCTAGTGTCTTTCACTTGGCTGCTTTTCCTGTCGCATCCTCATTTCATCCTCAAATAACCCTCACTTCTGGGAAACTTTTTTGTGTGAATATTTCACAAGTACGCTGTCTCTTTGTCTTATACTAGCCTATGGGAGGGGGATACAAACATAATACAACCCATGGGATTTTCAAACATGAAACCATATTGATAAACTATGCTCCCCAAGAATATGGGGAATATCTTTGAGAACTCATTGAAGTATCTTTGTTGCCCGTCTTCAGTAGAACAAACATTTGTTTCTTCTCTCTTCAAATAGGCTCACAACATAAAATATAATAGAAGCTGTATTGCCCTTGAAAAGTAATTTGTCTTGAACATAGATATTGCATTTGGACCACAGCCCCAGGTCACAGCAAAGCACATATCACAATATCCTTCATAAAATGACTTCGTAATGCAATACACTTCATCTGTTTCCACAATGAGCAAAGGGAGATGTGCCATTAAAGAAAGAAAGCCATGAAATAAGTTGCCAGGCTGTATCCATGCCCCCCTGTCATCATCACAACTGACCAATGGGGTGTGACATGTCTGCCAATGGTACGGTAACCTGTGACAATTGCATGGCTCTATTTTCAGCTGGTGTTAAGGCAGCGCTAGTGTCAAACGCAGGTTAGTTTGAAATTTCGTCATGTAAAAACTGGCGCACTGGCATTTTCCAGCCCCAATGCCAGGTTTGTCAATTTATCTGTCTTAAATATCAGCTTGCATACGCTCAGATGGGCATGATGGAAATATTTGAGGCGTGTCCTTAAAAACATGATCCAAAGTGTTAATTTCAGGCAGCGCTGATAGGGATATTTAAGACAAATCAAAAGCTGGTTTTAGCCGTATGGATTTTGACAGTGGAAACGCAGCCGATCCAGCCCATGGAACAAGAGTAGCCTAATGTGCTTTTGGTCGCCTGTATACTTCGTATTTAGAAACATAAAAAACAAATATGTTATTACATTTAGTATTATTTGATTAAAAACCAAGCATAACCTCCCCTCCTCTCAATTAAGGCTTTTTTTTGTGTGCCCAATGCAATTGTGAAGTAGTCACGACTGTCGATAAAGGACTTGGCTCCTGAGACCGCTTGGAAATAAATCTTAAATCACCAAAGCCTAATTCAAATATCAAGTCTGAGAGGAGTAAAACAGTGAGCTGACATTCACTTTTTATCTATGCATTGTAGGCAGGCCCACATTATTTTAGCAATGCAGGTCCCGCTTTGGATTTATAGATGTGTGTAAAAACCCTCCATATTCTGCATTGTTTTAATATTCTATGCCCACAGAGAGAACTTATCTAGCCTGTAAGTGTGACATAGCCTATTTAAAACAAGTTGTTTCTTTGTTTTGTTTCTAATTTTAATTAGAATTCTTAGTTATCTTTTTAGGCCTTAATAATTGTGACAGTGAAAATAGAGAAAATATTTCTGACACACCACTGAACCAAAAGCACTACTGCCTACACTTAGATTTACCATTGTGTTAAGGCTCTATTTTAACAAACCTAAGAGTAACATACAAAATTCAATCCATATTTCAAACACAAATACTTTAAAGCTACACCACCTACAAGTAGAAAAATAAACTTGAAAGGACCTCACCTTTGAGGAGATCTTCAAAACAAGGATTTGAAATACTAAGTAATTTAAACATAATCACAGTGCTTACCTGCATTGTAGTAACGGTCAAGTCTCTCCCATAGTGGCTCATCCTCCCGGTGGAGAATGGAGAGCTTGAGAGGTTCATAGATGGAGCCTGAGGAGAGATACAAAACACAATTATTTACAGAACATTAATTGCTGAGCCAGAGCTCAATTGGAGTTCATTTGTTCATCTCTCAGGCGTCTCTGTGGTACTTTCCCACACTCTCTGGAGACACACACTACAGTAATTATATGTCATAGAAAGACCCCCGTGAACACTTGGGGAGTAGTTGGCTGTAAGACTGATGCTACAAAAGGTTTCTAGTTATCAGCAATTCTATCTTAAATCTTCAGAAGCAAATCTATTTAGACCTAAATGCTAAACATATTTTACAGAATGTTTTTTTTTTTAGATAATGCTGTTAATGAAGACTTTAGCTACACAAGGGACTGAAGAACATCATCATAAACACATGGTCAAAATAATTCAGTATCAGCCATGTTTTTTGTGAATTCCGTAAGAATTCAATGAACAGGTCACACAAAAACCACAATGCATTGACGCATGCAATCACGACAAGGCCCCATTTCCAACTCACATTTAGTCACTGCAAATACCAAAACAAATCTCCAGCATGAAGTGCGATTTCCTACGCTGAGCACAAATTTAAAATATAATGGAACTTGCCATCATTTCTTCAGAGCAAAGTGAATTTCAGGGGAACCCCATCTGTTGGACCACTATTTCAGACACATTTTTTTACTTTGGAGTGATTTACATTTTAATGGGATCAATCTTTGGGTCAATACCTCAGGTACTGAAAAAAAAAAAAAAAAATTCCAGTCAAATTACCATAATTTTCATCAGCTTTTAAGTGGCAGGGACAAAGCCATTGCTTTTCAAGATAACTCTGCAAAGGCAGTGCGAGGCTAATATGCAAATGAAAGGTTTTATTTAATTTCTACTGAATAGAAACACAGATTGAAGTATGTGGTTGCTTGGAAATATTGTGTGATTAATTTCACTGAGAGAGTTCAATATTTGTTAATACTAGGTTTAGTACTGTATACTGGTTAGTATAATTTTCTATTTCCATTAAACAGTATAATCATAATGGTTGTACTATCTTTGGTGGAAACCCTAGGGAGAGACTGGGAATCATAGTTGCAGCAAAAAAAGTGAATTATAACAACTTGGATCATTTTTAGATACAGTAGTGTATACCATATTTTACCTCACAAAATATAGCCCATGAATTGAACGTAGCAGCCTATATCCACGACGGGTATATTGGTATAGCATCCTGACCAAGCCACGTAGACAGCATTAATAATAGTGTATCACAGCATATTCAGCATATCATACCATTCACCTGAAGAAAACTGAACACAGGAGGTTGGTGGTACCTTAATTTGGGAGGACAGGCGTGTGATAAATCCTGATGCAGAAAGGTTTCCATGTGTTTGATGCCATTCGGTCCGTTTTATTTTATTTTATTTAACCAGGTAAGTTCACTCATTTACAGCAACGACCTGGGGAATAGTTACAGGGAGGGATAAATGAGCCAATTGTAAGCTGGGGATGATTAGGTTATCACCCCTACTCTTGCGATAAGTGCCATTGGATCTTTTAGTGACCACAGAGAGTCAGGACACCTGTTCATCATCCCATCAGAAAGATGGCACCCTACATAGGGCAATCATTGACCTGGGGCATTGGGACATTTTTTTTTTACCAGAGGAAAGGGTGCCTACTACTGGCCCTCCAACACCACTTCCAGCAGCATCTGTTCTCCCATCCAGGGTCTGACCAGAACCAACCCTGCTTATTAGCTTCAGAAGCAAGCCAGCAGTGGGATGCAGGGTGGTATGCTGCTGGCCATCCTCCCCTCAGCAGCCTCCACTGAAACTGACATATGATACTAGGGTAGTAGAGTAATACAAAACTCTTGGCTGGCATGATTATTCATTGAAATGTATCCTATGGAGTGGTGTCATCCTGAGAATTTTCTCATATAATGATATACAAGAATTACACTCGATTGAATCAAAATTTAGTTCAACCAAATGTGAAAGGCTTTGGGTTTGGGTGTGCTTACCTACCTCTTAAAAAAACAACAACAAAAAACATATTTTGCCAGTTAAGTTGATTGAGAACACATTCTCATTTACATCAACGACCTGGAGAATAGTTACATAAGCTTAATTCACTACTTACCATATCTTTTAAGTTTCCGAGGAGCTTTGGAAATCTCACATTCCGAACTGGCCATTTTCAAAAGGTGAGGTAAAGGGCAATCGTCTCTGAGCTAAATTACAAATCTACAGCAATTCACAGGAGGGTTAGTAGAGCGGATTAAGAAGAAAAACAAAATCAATCAGAAATCACAGAGCAAGTTAATATTGGGTGGCTACAAAACAGACAAATGACAACACATTAATATGCCATGTAGCCTACAATGATCATTAAAAGATTAGCCTACTTGGAAATTATTTGTATGTTGGCATATGATAGTTAAGATGAGTTATGAAGGTTTGAATTAGCCTAATGTCTGAATGTGTCTGTTTTCAAATACAGTCTGCTGTTGTGCTATCCCCAAAAAGTTCATACATGTGTATACATATTTTCAGGCATTCATTCGTCAAAACTATAATGTTTTTTTATGAGTGATAGTTAACAAATTAAAACTATTATGATGATAAAGTATTTCTTAAATAACCAACTATTGCATGAGGCCTTTAATTGACAGCAAGCTTGATTAACCATTGATCATAATCAAAATCAGTATACGAGCTTTATGACTTCAGATTGAAAACATGGACATAGGCAAAGCCCGCGAGTGATTACACCTCCCACCCCCCTTGCTCAAGGGCACATTAACAGATTTTTCACCCAGTCTGCTCGGGGATTCAAACCAGCGGCCTTTCGGTTACTGGCCCAATGCTCTTAACTGCTAGGTTACCCGCCATATTTGATCGTGTCTCAATATAATCAAGGTATGAAATTATTATTTTCCAATATAATCTCTTTTGGACTCCAGATGATTCACACTGACAAAAAAAACAGGTCGCGGCTGAATCTAGCTTCCTACCCCTGCACTGTCTATGTGAACAGGTTGCCATGTTGGCAAGTGTAATGGCAGTTAGCCTACATCAGGGGAGGCCGGTGGGGGGAGCTACAGTGGGGAGAACAAGTATTTGATAACCTGCAAAATCAGCAGTGTTTCCTACTTACAAAGCATGTAAAGGTCTGTAATTTTTATCATAGGTACACTTCAACTGTGAGAGACGGAATCTAAAACAAAAATCCAGAAAATCACATTGTATGATTTTTAAGTAATTCATTTGCATTGTATTGCATGACATAAGTATTTGATCACCTACCAACCAGTAAGAATTCCGGCTCTCACAGACCTGTTAGTTTTTCTTTAAGAAGCCATCCTGTTCTCCACTCATTACCTGTATTTACTGCACCTGTTTGAACTCGTTACCTGTATAAAAGACACCTGTCCACACACTCAATCAAACAGACTCCAACCTCTCCATAATGGCCAAGCCCAGAGAGCTGTGTAAGGGCATCAGGGTTAAATTGTAGACCTGCACAAGGCTGAGATGGGCTACAGTACAATAGGCAAGCAGCTTGGTGAGAAGGCAACAACTGTTGGCGCAATTATTAGAAAATGGAAGAAGTTAAAGATGACGGTCAATCACCCTCGGTCTGGGGCTCCATGCAAGATCTCACCTCGTGGGGCATCAATGATCATGAGGAAGGTGAGGGATCAGCCCAGAACTACACGTCAGGACCTGGTCAATGACCTGAAGAGAGCTGGGACCATAGTCTCAAAGGAAACGATTAGTAACACACTACGCTGTCATGGATTAAAATCCTGCAGCGCACGCAAGGTCCCCCTGCTCAAGCCAGCGCATGTCCAGGCCCATCTGAAGTTTGCCAATGACCATCTGGATGATCCAGAGGAGGAACAGGAGAAGGTCATGTGGTCTGATGAGACAAAAATAGAGCTTTTTGGTCTAAACTACACTCGCCGTGTTTGGAGGAAGGAGGATGAGTACAACCCCAAGAACACCATCCCAACCGTGAAGTTGGGAACATCATTCTTTGGGGATGCTTTTCTGCAAAGGGGACAGGACGACTGCACCATATTGAGGGGGGGATGGATGGGGCCATGTATCACGAGATCTTGCCCAACAACCTCCTTCCCTCAGTAAGAGCATTGAAGATGGGTCGTGCCTGTGTCTTCCAGCATGACAACGACCCGAAACACACAGCCAGGGCAACTAAGGAGTGGCTCCGCAAGAAGCATCTCAAGGTCCTGGAGTGGCCTAGCCAGTCTCCAGACCTGAACCCAATAGAAAATCTTTGGAGGGAGCTGAAAGTCCACATTGCCCAGCGACAGCCCCGAAACCTGAAGGATCTGGAGAAGGTCTGTATGGAGGAGTGGGCCAAAATCCCTGCTGCAGTGTGGTGTGCAAACCTGGTCAAGAACTACAGGAAATGTATGATCTCTGTAATTGCAAACACATGTTTCTGTACCAAATATTAAGTTCTGCTTTTCTGATGTATCAAATACTTATGTCATGCAATAAAATGCAAATTAATTACTTAAATCATACAATGTGATTTTCTAGATTTTTGTTTTAGATTCCGTCTCTCACAGTTGAAGTGTACCTATGATAAAAATTACAGACCTCTACATGCTTTGTAGGTAGGAAACACTGCCGATTTTTGCAGGTTATCAAATACTTGTTCTCCCCACAGTATGAGGACTGGCTCACTGTAATGGCTGGAATGGTATTCAAATTGAGTTCACTACATATAAACCACGTTTGAATCTTTCATTTATTCCATTCCTGCCATGACAATGAGCCCGTCCTCCTATTGCTCCTCCCACCAGCCTCCTTTGGCCTACATGTACATTCATTCTCGTTCAGTATGATAACATTGCTGTTTTATGTAGCGTAACACAAACGACAAGGGTAGAAGCAACACCTGATGTGAAGTTCCTAAAATAGCTTCAGTAGCTGCAAACGTATAAGCGTGACCTTTCATGCTCATGCAAGCCCGCTATAGCAGGCAAGGAACTGATATAGCGTTAATCTGTTTTTCGTTTGTTTTTCACTCAGGACATTCAGAGGTTTGCAGAAATGCAACAAAAGGGCATGTTACAATAACACACTATGTCAAACCTGAACGCTTTTGTCTGGCTTTGATTTCCAGGAGTTTCCTGCCGATATCTCCCAAGCTTGACATGTTGGTTGGTTCTCTGTGTTTACCAAGTGACAGTGCGTTGCGACACTGCAGTAAACTAGGAAGCGCTGAAGGTGTGACGTCACATCACCCCTTTAATGAACATGTCAAGAGTCTTTCTACCTCTTGTGCCAATTATGTTCTTTAACTTTATACATACGACTAAATAAGGCTAGATTTTTTGTATTTATTCACAAGTGTCAAACCCCACTCGTTTAGGCTTAAGGCATTGCTTGCTGCCAATTCACCATCTGCCGTAAACCGAACACGCACTGCAGTATTCCAGTTTGTGTTGTTTGAATTGAACTGTGAGGATGTGGATATTGTTTATCAATATTTTTACATTTACTGTGTATTTTGCTGGGAAGTATTCAGCATCTGCTCTTCAAGATGTAACAACTGACCTGTTCGGGTCTGAAAATCATGGCACTGTGGCTGCTTTTGGTGATTTCAACTCGGATAAACAGACAGATATTTTCATCATCAGAGAACGTGAGTAGCTAACGTTAGCTAGCTGGCTTTTCAATAGGATACATTTCGCTAGTGAATAATATAGAACCTTTAGCTAGATACTAGATGAGGATATTTGAATTATTGACATTTGATGTGCATGTGTTCCAAAAACTCATAAGATGCTAGCTAATCTAGCAGAGCAATGAAAACAGTGATGACGTAGAAATCTATTTTCTCTGCTTTGAAAAGCTGTTTGGTGTTCAATGCATTACCTACATTATAAGACACAGTAGCCTAGTAACTAGATTGAAACAAAAGCATAAAATGGGTCTAGATCTCTCACCAATGAATGTATTTCAGTGAATTAGTCACTGCATTGTTGATATGGTTTTGTGACTGCTGTGGGGACTTTGAAATTGAGTATTGTGTGCATTGTTTTTTTTATTGCATATTTCATTGAACTTTCAGAATCTGAGTTGGTGATATTCTTGGCTGATCTGAAAGCCCCATACTTCAAGCCAAAAGTACATATCACTAAAAAGGATTTGCCTGTGTAAGTTTCTGATCTTATTCTCTCAATTGTACTAGTGCACACATCACTTCTCACCTTGAAGCATCAATAATTCCACATTAACTCTGTGGGTTAGGGTAGATTGACACAAGGTGATTTTAGCTGTCACTGAGAAAAGCCTTATGCTATTATTTAATGGCTTATGTCAACAGCTGGCACTCTGTAAACATCTTTCCTCTCTCAGCAATTGTATCATAACCGGTGTTGTTCCCGGAGACTACGATGGAGATTCTCAGATGGATGTGCTTCTTACAGTTCAGCTCAAGACCAAGGCCACCTCAGACACAATGGTTGTTGTATTCTGGGGAAACAACCAAACCCTGGGTAAATTGTTGCTTTATTAGGCCTAGATTCAGGCTTATGGAATACAAAGAAATAATGTACTCTAATACAGTCAGAAAAATTACTTATGTTCACTGTTATTAAATAGCTAACTGATTAACATCTCTTATCTGGTTTTGCAGATGAACAAGTTGACCTTAATAAGACATTTGTGGACCAACCTCTGATAATGGAGTAGGTTATGCATGAACATTTTTTTATTTTACAAATCACCTGTAGGAGTTGTTTTCTATGATGAGTTTCCATGTAAGCAATATTGTTTTCCTAAATTTAGTCCTATGATCTTGCTCATGAGTTGGGAGTTTTGACGGTTTTATAAATGAAATTATCTTACGCAGCTTCAATGGGGACATGATTCCAGACATCTTTGGGGTTTCTGCTGATTTCTCCACTGAAGTCTGCTATCTTACTGGAAGGTAAGGTGGAGATTTTGAAAAGTGACTCAATGCTTTGCAGTCCCCATAGACATTGTTTTATTTTACATTATTCTCCATGTATTTCAATTGCAATTGAAATATTGTAGATGTATGGAGTGTTAAAAATAGTACCTTTGTTGTTCTGTGTTTTTTCAGAATGTCTGCTGAGCACATGAATCATGTTGTGTTGTGTTCTTTCCTCACAGGAACGCAGTGTGGCAGCCAGCTCTTAGTTCACCTGTCAAGATACGTATTCCTCATTCCAATGCTTTCATCGACCTAAATAAGGATTTCACCGCCGGTGAGTAGACAAATATCCTAAATGGGTTATTGGAACCTTGCATTGCCAGACTCAGTAATCTGGTATTACAGACAGGCTGGATGGAAGCTAATTTGGAACCATACCAGATTAGATTGTTTTACATGGTGTATGTAGTGCTGGTGTGCAATATCTTTTCAATTTCTTCAGCAAGATTGGAGTCTATAGACTCACTTTCTACAATGAAACATATGGACAGTGGTGCATGGCAATCTAATGGCTGTGTGATCAGTCTCTTTAGCATTAGAGTCAAGAGTAGTGAGTTCATTCTGCGTAATTGGGCACTCTTCTGGAGCTTGGTAAGTAGATGCTTGTATAAATGGTCAAAATCAGCATTTCACATACTGTATACAAAAGCAGGGAATTTGAGTCTGTTCATGGCAGCCCATCCTCTTCTCTTCATATCTTTTTGAATTGATATGATGTAGTAACTTGGTAAAGATTTCCCGTCTGTATTGGGATAAGTATGTGGGTTACCTTGTGGTATTCAACCCTTGGAGAGAATGTTGGCATACTAGGGCCGGTATCACAATATTCTTTTCCATCGCAAAAATAAAAACACGAAGCAGACCAAACTCGAAGCACTCCAAACATTGTGTGCTATAGCTTGGAAGAAAATGTTTTACTCTGGATGACAACATAATGTTTGTTTTCAACATTAGGGCTGTTTTCTTAAAGAAGTTAAATCCGGTTTGTGTTTTCTTTCCTTGCCACGACACTAATGAGTATCGCGGTACTGGTATCGTCCCGGCCTGATGGCCTACTCCACAAGTTTCATGAGACAGCTGGGTAGATGATCTGTCAAGGCAATTATCCCTTTTTTTTCAATTGTGTGGTACACAAACTTTCTCCTAAGAGTTCCTTACGCTCCAAACAATTGGATTAAAATATAATATAGTTCAACAATTTAAGTTGACTAAGAGAGAGAGGAATTCCCATTTTCCTCACCAGTGAATAAATTAATCGGCTTCTTCTTGTTTTACTGGATTTCTCTTTTTCCACAAAATTAGACTAGTCACTTAGACTAGTTTTTTTTTTTTTTTTCTCCCAGGAATCAAATCCCATATTAATGAAGAGTCAGTACAATACCATTATGAGATATCGACTAATTTCATCCTTTCATGATTGCAATATCTGTATAAAATCTATGTGGTTATTATATCATGTTAATTTACAGCATATGTTATAAATGCTTCACGTAGGCCAATGCCAAACATATGGTAACCTAATCAATATTATGGAAATAGTGAGAGAAGAAGTATGTATTTGTTTGATATTAATAGGTAACAATTAATACTTAACAAATAGTAAGACATTTCTATTCTACTAATGCTGTGGTTTTTTTTTTAAAGGGATGGTCTCCACTCTAGCCCCCTGCAGTTAATCTGGGCATATAATCACTAGAGACAGTTTGAGCTGACAATTGAGTTAAAGACTGCATTCCATAGACACGAGGAGTAGAGCAAACCCCTCATTGTTCATAATCATCCTGGCATCTGGGAAACTAAGACAGGTTGTTTTTTTGTGTGTTTTTTAAATGTACTTAATTGAACCTTTATTTAACAAGGCAAGTCAGTTAAGAACAAATTCTTATTTACAATGACAGCCTACCGGGGAACAGTGGGTTAACTGCCTTGTTCAAGGGCAGAACGACAGAATTTTACCTTGTCAGCCCAGGGATTCGATCCAGCAACCTTTCGGTTACTGGCCCAATGCTCTAACCACTCGGCTACCACTAACCACAAAATGAACCTGAGGCGACTTATGATTGTTAGAAGAAATGACAGTCTCTCTCACTTGATTAGAATATTCCACGACAAAACCAGAAATGATTCTGTATACATTTTTAAAAAACAACAACAATGCTTCTAACATGCAAAATGTGACACAGTGATTCAAAACAGGCCAAACATCTAAATATGCCTTTTTAAAATCGTCCAGTTCTGCAATGAGTGAATCCCTTTATGAAGTCCCACTCCAGTAACCTTGATGAGGCAAATCTATTTCCCTTACATTACACCAACAATCAACTTCTCTCGAACCGAAAAAATGATTCCTAATTGGATACTGCGGGGAGCGTTGCAAAGCCACGTTGCCTAGCGACAAGCCATATGATAGTATCGGTTCGGTGTCTTTGTGCATAATGACATTTATAATTATTTGGCAATTACCACCTTTTTCTAATGAGTTCTCGCATTCCGATTCCCCGGCATAGCAAAACCATTATCGAGATCTGAAACTGATACCGACTCCAGGGAACCTCCACACTGTAGTAAGATATAACAGAGCAAAATAAAATTACATGTAAAAATCCCTCAAGGTTGTTATGTAATGCTAGAGGCTTATTAGAGCTCGTTGTCACGTTAAGCATCTATTGCTCGTTGTGCATCTATCTATTGTGTCAGTGCTGACTCGGTGATCTTGGTAGCAGTAGAACCACTCAAGTGTGTCAGAATTAGCCATTTAGGAGCATTTTTACAGGGATACTTAACCATCTGTAGTAATCACAAGCTGCTCATCTTAATAAACTAACCGAACATAGATCAGATAGGAGATGAGGAGGAGTGAACAGAAAACACCAGAAGTGGAAGAGAGAGATGAGACATGATACAGACTGGTCATGTGATATACTGTAGAGGGGGACAGCGGCTGCTCGGCAGTCCAATTTACAGCTTAAATGAGGCCTTGACATTGAACAGGAAGCAATTTCAGATCTCTTAAAAGGAGTCGTGGGTAGAGGGTCACTGGATGCACCTCGGCCGTGTATGTTTACAGCTTTAAACACAACTAAAATTGGAGTCGCAACACGGGGTTGACCCTGCTCTGATCATCCCCGAATAGGGCGCATGATAATAAAATACCTCTCTGTGATGCTGCTGACCAGGCCACAAAGATAGCAAGTGGTGGTCCAAACCATATGAGGTCAAATCAAATGTATTTATATAGCCCTTCGTACATCAAATCAAATCAAATGTATTTATATAGCCCTTCGTACATCAGCTGATATCTCAAAGTGCTGTACAGAAACCCAGCCTAAAACCCCAAACAGCAAGCAATGCAGGTGTAGAAGCACGGTGGCTAGGAAAAACTCCCTAGAAAGGCCAAAACCTATGAAGAAACCTAGAGAGGAACCAGGCTATGTGGGGTGGCCAGTCCTCTTCTGGCTGTGCCGGGTGGAGATTATAACAGAACATGGCCAAGATGTTCAAATGTTCATAAATGACCAGCATGGTCGTATAATAATAAGGCAGAACAGTTGAAACTATGACACTGTGGCCCCATCCGAGGACACCAACCAGACAGGGCCAAACAGGAAGGATATAACCCCACCCACTTTGCCAAAGCACAGCCCCCACACCACTAGAGGGATATCTTCAACCACCAACTTACCATCCTGAGACAAGGCTGAGTATAGCCCACAAAGAACTCCGCCATGGCACAACCCAAGGGGGCGCCATCCCAGACAGGATGACCACATCAGTGAATCAACCCACTCAGGTGACGCACCCCTTCCAGGGACGGCAAGAGAGAGCCCCAGTAAGCCAGTGACTCAGCCCCTGTAATAGGGTTAGAGGCAGAGAATCCCAGTGGGAAGAGGGGAACCGGCCAGGCAGAGACAGCAAGGGCGGTTCGTTGCTCCAGAGCCTTTCCGTTCACCTTCCCACTCCTGGGCCAGACTACACTCAATAAATGACCCACTGAAGAGATAAGTCTTCAGTAAGGACTTAAAGGTTGAGACCGAGTTTGCGTCTCTGACATGGGTAGGCAGACCGTTCCATAAAAATAAGCTCTATAGGAGAAAGCCCTGCCTCCAGCTGTTTGCTTAGAAATTCTAGGGACAATTAGGAGGCCTGCGTCTTGTGACCGTAGCGTACGTGTAGGTATGTACGGCAGGACCAAATCAGAGAGATAGGTAGGAGCAAGCCCATGTAATGCTTTGTAGGTTAGCAGTAAAACCTTGAAATCAGCCCTTGCTTTGACAGGAAGCCAGTGTAGAGAGGCTAGCACTGGAGTAATATGATCACATTTTTTGGTTCTAGTCAGAATTCGAGCAGCCGTATTTAGTACTAACTGAAGTTTATTTAGTGCTTTATCCGGGTAGCCGGAAAGTAGAGCATTGCAATAGTCTAACCTAGAAGTGACAAAAGCATGGATTAATTTTTCTGCATCATTTTTGGACAAAGTTTCTGATTTTTGCAATGTTACGTAGATGGAAAAAGCTGTCCTTGAAATGGTCTTGATATGTTCTTCAAAAGAGAGATCAGGGTCCAGAGTAACGCCGAGGTCCTTCACAGTTTTATTTGAGACGACTGTACAACCATTAAGATTAATTGTCAGATTCAACAGAAGATCTCTTTGTTTCTTGGGACCTAGAACAAGCATCTCTGTTTTGTCCGAGTTTAAAAGTAGAAAGTTTGCAGCCATCCACTTCCTTATGTCTGAAACACATGCTTCTAGCAAGGGCAATTTTGGGGCTTCACCATGTTTCATTGAAATGTACAGGTGTGTGTCATCCGCATAGCAGTGAAAGTTAACATTATGTTTTCGAATAACATCCCCAAGAGGTAAAATATATAGTGAAAACAATAGTGGTCCCAAAACGGAACCTTGAGGAACACTGAAATGTACAGTTGATTTGTCAGAGGACAAACCATTCACAGAGACAAACTGATATCTTTCCGACAGATAAGATCTAAACCAGGCCAGAACTTGTCCGTGTACATCAGCTAATATCTCAAAGTGCTGAACAGAAACCCAGCCTAAAAACCAAACAGCAAGCAATGCAGGTGTAGAAGCACGGTGGCTAGGAAAAACTCCCTAGAAAGGCCAAAACCTAAGAAGAAACCTAGAGAGGAACCAGGCTATGTGGGGTGGCCAGTCCTCTTCTGGCTGTGCCGGGTGGAGATTATAACAGAACATGGCCAAGATGTTCAAATTTTCATAAATGACCAGCATGGTCAAATAATAATAATCACAGGCAGAACAGTTGAAACTGGAGCAGCAGCACGGCCAGGTGGACTGGGGACAGCAAGGAGTCATCATGTCAGGTAGTCCTGAGGCATAGTCCTAGGGCTCAGGTCCTCCGAGAGAGAGAAAGAGAGAATTAGAGAGAGAGAGCATACTTCAATTCACACAGGACACCGGATAGGACAGGAGAAGTACTCCAGATATAACAAACTGACCCTAGCCCCCGACACATAAACTACTGCAGCATAAATACTGGAGGCTGAGACAGGAGAGGTCAGGAGACACTGTGGTCCCATCCGATGACACCCCGGACAGTGCCAAACAGGAAGGATATAACCCCACCCACTTTGCCAAAGCACAGACCCCACACCACTAGAGGGATATCTTCAAGCGCCAACCCAGACAGCAAGATCACATCAGTGATTCAACCCACTCAAGTGACGCACCCCTCCTAGGGACGGTATGAAAGAGCCCTAGTAAGCCAGTGACTCAGCCCCTGTGATAGCGTTAGAGGCAGAGATTCCCAGTGGAAAGAGGGGAACCGGCCAGGCAGAGACAGCAAGGGTGGTTCGTTGCTCCAGAGCCTTTCCGTTCACCTTCACACTCCTGTGCCAGACTACACTCAATCATATGACTCACTGAAGAGATGAGTCTTCAGTAAAGACTTAAAGGTTGAGACCGAGTTTGCGTCTCTCACATGGGTAGGCAGACCATTCCATAAAAATGGAGCTCTATAGGAGAAAGCCCTGCCTCCAGCTGTTTGCTTAGAAATTCTAGGGGCAATTAGGAGGCCTGCGTCTTGTGACCGTAGCGTACGTGTAGGTATGTACGGCAGGACCAAATCAGAGAGAGAGGCTGGAGCAAGCCCATGTAATGCTTTGTAGGTTAGCAGTAAAACCTTGAAATCAGCCCTTGCCTTGACAGAAAGCCAGTGTAGGGAGGCTAGCACTGGAGTAATATGGTTCTAGTCAGGATTCTTGCAGCCGTATTTAGCACAAACTGAAGTTTATTTTGTGCTTTAGCCGGAAAGTAGAGCATTGCAATAGTCTAGCCTAAAAGTGACAAAAGCATGGATTAATTTTTCTGCATCATTTTTGGACAGAAAGTTTCTGATTTTTGCAATGTTACGTAGATGGAAAAAAGCTGTCCTTGAAACAGTCTTGATATGTTCTTCAAAAGCGAGATCAGGGTCCAGAGTAATGCCGAGGTCCTTCACAGTTTTATTTGAGACGACTGTACAACCATTAAGATTGATTGTCAGATTCAACAGAAGATCTCTTTGTTTCTTGGGACCTAGAACAAGCATCTCTGTTTTGTCCGAGTTTAAAAGTAGAACGTTTGCAGCCATCCACTTCCTTATGTCTGAAACGCATGCTTCTAGCGAGGGCAATTTTGGGGCTTCTCCATGTTTCATTGAAATGTACAGCTGTGTGTCATCCGCATAGCAGTGAAAGTTAACATTATGTTTTCAAATGACATCCCCAAGAGGTAAAATATATAGTGAAAACAATAGTGGTCCTAAAACGGAACCTTGAGGAACACCGAAATTTACAGTTGATTTGTCAGAGGACAAACCATTCAGGGACAAACTGATATCTTTCCGACAGATAAGATCTAAACCAGGCCAGAACTTGTCCGTGTAGACCAATTTGGGTTTCCAATCTCTCCAAAAGAATGTGGTGATCGATGGTATCAAAAGCAGCACTAAGGTCTAGGAGCACGAGGATAGATGCAGAGCCTCGGTCTGATGCCATTAAAAGGTCATTTACCACCTTCACAAGTACAGTCTCAGTGCTATGATGGGGTCTAAAACCAGACTGAAGCATTTCGTATACATTGTTTGTCTTCAGGAAGGCAGTGAGTTGCTGCGCAACAGCCTTTTCTAAAAATTTTGAGAGGAATGGAAGATTCGATATAGGCCGATAGTTTTTTAATATTTTCTGGGTCAAGGTCTGGCTTTTTCAAGAGAGGCTTTATTACTGCGACTTTTAGTGAGTTTGGTACACATCCGGTGGATAGAGAGCCGTTTATTATGTTCAACATAGGAGGGCCAAGCACAAGAAGCAGCTCCTTCAGTAGTTTAGTTGGAATAGGGTCCAGTATGCAGCTTTAAGAGGTCCACTTAAAATGTTCAACACAAAAAACGATCTAACATGATTTTCCACTTACTATACCGACTGTCGTCAATTCGCCAATACAGTCTCTTCTGTGCATCTTATGGGGCAGGTATTCCTAAACTGGGGTACGCCAAATAAAAATGTGATTCACATTTCTTTTTTTAATAAAAAATAAATAATAATAATTCCTTTTTTCCCCCACATTTTCAAGCAGTCCATTTATATTTTCCAGCGGGGCTATACATTTGGTTGAGGTTTTTTCCTCACCTGAGTAGCCTCGTTTCACTGCCAAAAATAAAATCAAACCATCTAGTTTTCAGCGAAATAACAACACAATGTCAAATACAGATGGCCTAGTCAAATAATTAACATCCAATCACAATAACCGTTACTCTCCCGTGGGTATTCCACCAATGGTCCATATGTAGCCAAACATAGCTGCTGCCCATTCCGTTTGCGCGAAAATTGATAAATGGTTAAAAAAAAACAAGGCCCGCGTCCATAGAGACTCATACAAGCTCTACTGGTAGTTATGCTATTACCAGCAGTACTACACCTGCACCTGTCGACGACAAGTTGTTCTGCTTCCACGAGCACATCCAATGCTAGCATCAGTAATTCTACATTTGGTTGTTTGCCCAGCTAGCATGGACACTGACAGTTGTGAATCTGATGCAGCCGAAGATCTACTGCCCACTTACACGGGAAAGCGCCAAACAACAGACAGAGACGCTGGACCATCGAAGAGGCGCAAATATGATGAGAACTACATTGATTTGGAGTTCAATTATATTGGGAGAAGTGCTTTTCCTCAGCCACAGTGTGTTTATATGTACAAAAGTACTATCTCACAACTCGATGAAACCTTCACTCTTGTGCAGAGATTTAGAAAGAAAACATGCCAATTTGGAGAATAAACCACATGAGTCTTTTGAGTGAGAATTAAGATGATCTTCGAGTAGTAAGAAGTGTATAAAAGTGACAGATAACACTAATAAGAAGGGGCTAGAAGCGTCTGATATGGTGAGCTACCGAGTGGCTAGGACAGGCAAGCCCCATACTATTGTGGAGGACTTCATTCTTCCTGCTGCCGCGGATATGGCTGGGACAATGCTGGGGGAAAAGGCCCAACAAACTATACAGACAATGCCTTCATCAAACAACATTTTCACAACGCATCAGTGACATGGCAGGATATGTTTGAAACAATTGCTGTTTCGCATACAAGCCAGTGAATTCTATGCGTTTACAGCTGGATGAGTCAACAGACGTGGCGGGCCTGGCACAACTGGTTTATGTCCGTTAAGTTTATGGAGGTCAATTAAGGAAGACATTCTCTTCTGCAAACCACTGGAAACAAGAAAAACAGGAGAGGATATTTTTAATATACTGGACAGCTTTGTGACATCAAATGGACTTTGATGGTCAAGATGTGTTGGTATCTGTACTGATGGCGCAAAACCCATGACAGGGAGACGTAGTGGAGGGACAACGCGTGTGCATCAGTTGCTCCCGACACCACGTGGGTACACTGCAGCATCAACCGAGTGGCTCTTGCTGCCAAGTCGAATGCCTGACAGCTTGAAAGATGTTTTGGACACTACAGTGAAAATGGTTAACTTTGTTCAAGCAAGGCCCCTGAACTCTCGTGTATTTTCTGCACTATGCAATGATATGGGCAATGACCATGTAACGCTTTTACAACATACAGAAGTGCACTGGTTAACCATATCATTGCATAGTGCAGAAAATACACGAGAGTTCAGGGGCCTTGCTTGAACAAAGTTAACCAAGTTTTTTTGACAAGCTTTTTAAAAATTGAGAGACGAGCTTAAAGTTTTCTTTACTGACCATAATTTTCACTTGTCTGACTACTTGCATGATGACGAGTTTCTCACACGACTTGCCTGTCTGGGTGATGTTTTTTCTCACCTGAATGATCTAAATCTAGGGTTACAGGGTCTCTCCGCAACTATATTCAATGTGCGGGACAAAATGAAGGCTATGATTAAGAAGTTAGAGCTCTTCTCTGTCTGCATTAACAAGGACTGCACACAGGTTTTTCCATCATTGTATGATTTTCTGTGTGCAAATGAACTCAAGCTTACAAACAATGTCAAATGTGATATAGCGAAGCACCTGAGTGAGTTGGGTGCGCAATTACGCAGGCACTTTCCCAAAACAGATGACACAAACAACTGGATTCGTTATCCCTTTCATGCCCTACCTCCAGTCCACTTACCGATATCTGAACAAGAGAGGCTCATCAAAATTTCAATTCTGTGAATATTGAATATAATCATAAGCCACTGCCAGATTTCTGGATAGGCCAGCGCTCAGAGTATCCTGCCCTGGAAAATTGAGCTGTTAAGACACTGATGCCCTTTGCAACCACGTACCTATGTGAGAGTGGATTCTCTGCCCTCACTACCATGAAAACTAAATACAGGCACAGACTGTGGGAAATGATTTAAGACTGAGACTCTCTCCAACCCAACATTGCAGAGTTATGTGCATCCTTTCAAGCACACCCTTCTCATTAACCTGTGGTGATTTATTCACAATTTTCGATGAACAAATACGGTTTTATATGTATGATGGTTAAATAATGAGCAAAATTATTGATTATTATTTGTGCCCTGGTCCTATAAGAGCTCTTTGTCACTTCCCACATGCCTGGTTGTGACAAACTCACACTCATTTTTATGTTTAATAAATTAACGGTATAGTGTGTGTGTGTGTGTGGCAGGCTTACAATGATGGCAACAAAAAAAAAACATTTTCAGTGGGCGTTGACCCTGGTGCTAGAGGGGGAACGCAGCTGGAGGTTGAATGTTTGAAGGGTACAGGACTATAAAAAGTTTGGGAACCACTGCTATGGGGTATTGGAAAACATGGGAACAACTTTGCACACTCTCTTGACCTCTAGTGCAGGCTACACAGTCATGTCCCAGTCCCTCTCTCCCCATGCTTAGAGAGGCAGGCAGGTGAGGTGCAGTTGAAAGACACCGCTCTGATTCACCTAATTCTCTAATTCATTTCCTCCTGAAAAGCAGCATCCTCACTCCCACGCTAAGCTCTTCACAGCTAAAATGCGGCTGCACCAGACACCCACTGCAGAAGACCATATAATTGTACATTTCTGTGCTGTTTTTAATCTGCAGCCATTTTCTCTACAGCGTTTCCACGGCGACAGGGCAGCCTCCTGGTTTGGGCGCGGCACTTCTGCCAGGCTCCTGCCAGCGTGACGTGTGCCCCGTGGCTCAGGTCTCTGCTTCTCTGTCGACCTAGGCAACAAACAACAAAAAAACTAGGACAGATGCTCGGGTCGACAGTCTCAAGATGAATATGAGAAACAGGCAGCGAGCAGTCATTCAAACGGACTGACTGGCTAAACCTGTCAGTTGTAACATTCCTGCTTGCATTTGACGAAGGTGGTCAACACCCACAGTGCCAATCCTTTACCCAGCACAGAAAGAAATCATAATCCAAACTGTAACATAGCCTGTCTGTGATGTAGCAAAGAAGTCTAACCTTTAAGATACTCTCTCCAGGTGGGCTGGCGTGTCCAAAGGAGTATGGCTTTCTAATCCCTGAGCAGCTTAAATATGAATGATTATGTGCTGGTTAAATTGTCCCAGCTCAGTAAGCAAATACCCTAAAAAGATACCTGCCGTAGGTCAGACACGGCAACTTTCTCTGTGATCGTCTTAACATGGAACCGTACGTTCTAGTGTTCTACACTTGCAGTGTTCGGTACTAATTTGAATAATTACAGAGTCGAAACGAGCCCTGTGTGCTCGTGAGGGACCAGGCTTTGAGGTGCAATGTTTACGCTGAGTCTCTTCCCGGAAAGCTGTCAGAGTATCAGACGTACAATACATTTGTTTACATCAGTTTGTGTAGATAAATGAATGCATGAATAAATAAAGCATCTAATTTCTCACTGATGTACTGTATACAGTATATCTGTGGCCTCTGGTTGTGCAGCTGTTTCCAATGCAATCCTCTTACGTGTAGTACTCTCCCCCTCCAGGCTTATAGTGGTGTATATTACCATAATACCAAACAGGGTTCATCCATATAGACCAAACACACAGCAGTATCTGCCTGAAGCTTAATTGTTTGAATAAATAGTTTTTATTGAAAGATCTACCGTATGCACTCACTCAACATGGAAAGATGTAACTGCTCTCTGTAAGTAAAATCTTTGTCAAACCCACACAGTTGTTCAGATTTTTAAGTACCTTGAGGGGCGTCTGGAGCAAAGCCATGTTCACTACAGGAATCAAATAGGTTTGCAAGTACACACACACACACACACTCTCTCCGACATGGGCACAATAACATTGCTCACACAGGCCTAACCATCTACGTAGGCTATACTCCACTGCAAGGGTGGGCTTCCTAAGCTTGTTACAGGACTTCAGTGAGCAGTTAAACTCCTGTTTTTGCTCCCCAGAATCAAGTGGCAGAGAAATGGAATCCAGTGTATGAGGAGTTGGTGTAATCCCCCATAATGCACCTACGTTGTTCCCTTTAATGGTTTTATGAGATTATTTCTCCTCAGAATAGCATCTTTCCATTTTCTGGTGCAGTTGTGTCATGTTTGTGAATGAGGTGCTTTGGGTTGAAGGCACACTGTGTATATGGACAGGAATTGGCTTATGGAGGATTTATTTATGGGATTTCACTTTTTTCCAACCCTGAATTTCATGCTCTTCTCCATGCTCTTTTTTTGCTTTATGTCGGAAGCTCACTTTGACGGAGTCTTTTGGGTTTGTCCCTAACTCGTTTAATTTCAGTTACACAAACGAGGTGAATGGGGAAAACATTGATACAATATGGTATTTTATTTTGGAGATTATTGCATGAAGATTGTCGGCTCAGTCCAGCTCTCGTGCATTTTTCTCCGGCCTGTCTAGTTGTTTTTTTTTTTTTTCATTCCTTGAAAGCTACGTACAATATCGTACAAATACCAACAATATGTTGAGGTTTTTGTATCTCAATGCTGTCATTGCATCTTTTAATGTCATGCCTAAATCCTCCTTTGGGCTTTGGCAAGTTTTAAATTGGTAGTTTCACGGTCTGATCACCTCCTCCCTGCAGAAGACAGAGCCACATTTCATTCAAGCTGGCCAGGCAGTCTGTATCTCTCCCTTCCCATCTTCTTTAATAGGACAATGGGCTGAGTGTTGGGTTACTGTCCTTGATAGAGAATATATACTGTAGCTGTGTAGCGCGGCGAGTAAACCTCTAACCACTGAGTGTCCATGTCCTGTCTGTCCTTGCTCAAGCAGTAGTCATTGGAGCATAAATATATGGCATTTTCAGCAGCACAGAAATTATTCATTTGAATGATTCAAGTTAATGTCAATTTTTCATTTATTTTGCTTTTCCTGGCTGCATATTATCTGTGGCTGTCATTAGAATGGCTATTTGGCTAACATCGATTCGGCATGGCTGACGTTTCAACCATTACCTACCTGATGTACAGCAGGTCGGAATTTCAATTATTATTTTAAAAAAAATAATAATAATAATGTTTACCGGCACCTGAGAAAATAACAGATTTGAGCACTCCACTGTGAGGTGAAGGTCTCTTTCTAGTCTCATAGAGATGTACCCTGGATCCTCATGTCACACAGGGATCGACTCTGGGATATTGGCCTAGTTGTTTTTACCTCATGTTTAGCCTGTATTTCTCCTGAATTCTATCTACGCCAGTACTGTTCTTTGAGGATTTTGTCGGTGCAGGGATTCAGTAGCTTGAAGCTACCATCCCTGCTTATCTCTGGAAGGCTCCCTATGTCTGGTGGTTGAGGTATCCATTTCACTGATGACTGACATGACATTTCCTTTATAATGTCAAAGGCTTCTTTCTCCCGTGCAACAGCAGAAACGTGGACTGGAGTAGGGAGGTACATTTTCATTTATTTTAATTTAACTAGGCAAGTCAGCGAAGAACAAATTCTTATTTACAGTGACGGCCTAGCCATCATTGTATAAGAACAGAATGCATGAAAACGCAATTGACAAACCGATGAGAATGGAATGGCCTATCTCAGGGCTCTGAATATTTAGCACCCGCACACACACAAGCACAATTATGGCTTAATTTTTCCCTCGTTATGGGCTGCCTAATTCAACCCATATTTCCCTTCTGAGTCCTCACTCGTACACAAATTGACATCCGGCCTCCAACCCCTGGGCAGATAAATGAGATCAAACTCACTTGGCCCTGCATGATCCCATCTCCTCTCCAGCCTGAGGGGTGAAGCGCTCGCCCCCCACCCCGCCCTCTCTGTTCCCCTCCGTCTGTCACTGAGCAGGGAATTGGAGTCACAGCTTGTTTGCTGAGTAATAGTCTAACAAATATGCTGCTCAGGGGCATTAAAGCCTATGGAGAGAGGAGAGGGTTGCTTTTAGGCTCCCCATCTCAGCTAATGGGAGCGGGCGCAGCAGTGATAACTGCAGACAGGTGGGGCTTGGGAGGTGTCTGGATTCATCGGACACTAATGCAGAGGGGGCAGAGGAATGTCTTGTTTGGTTTACAGCATTGCTGGCAGGAGGCTTTGGGCTTTAGGCATTAACCACAGGTTAAAAGCAGGCAGGGTTTAACTAGCTCTAAATGCAGTTGGCCTGTTAATGCAACTTTAACACTTGCATCATTCTGAAATGGAATACTGTGATAATCTTGTAGATTGGTTATTACTGACTATGATGCACTTTTTTCATACACACAGGTGTTATTGTTCTCATACCTTATTCATGTAACTATCTTTGTCAAGACAACCCATTAACTGTATTTTTTCCCCCATTGGAAAACCAAAGAAAATATGTCACAACAAAGCCCTGGTTAATTTGACATCTTTTTGTTGGAAGACTGTCAGCAGTTTGATTCCTCCTCGTTAGGCCTAGCCTTGTTCTCTGTGTGAATGTGTTCTGTCTGGCATGGAGGAAACCTCTCAGGAGACTGCCTTCCTCTGACTCCAAGTACAACGCACCTCCCATTTGAATAAATGAACAATGGTGGGAGAGAAAAGCCACCAAGACCGCTCATTAACTGCACTGCACCGCACCTTGCTGAACCGCATGGCTTGTGTGAGAGAGGGTGTCAACGCCAGCCAGCTGTAGCACATGCTAGAGACAGTAGGGATGGCTGAGCATCCCACATACAGTGTGAGCATTGTGTGAAACTTGAGGTTGAGCTGTGGATGCACTATAATTATCTTCAAATGTGCTCACCCCCATTTGTCATCAGCTGCTGCTGTTTGTTTTCCCTTCATTTTCTCCAAACAGAATCTCTCTCCAATTAACAGTCCTTAGTGTCTGACCCAGAGAAGTATATCGAGCTTTAATCATCATTGTCAGTAGGAGAATGGAAGGAGGAGATTTAATGTTTCATTTAGTTAGTCCCAAACTCATAATTTGGCCTGCTGGTATGACTCTGCTGCTCCTCCCTGTTGACTCTATGATAACCTAGTAGGAGTGCTTTCTAGCCTTTTAGTGCTGGGCGATTCGTGTTTTTTGAGGTATGTTTGGTTTCCGATCGGTTATTGAAAAAATAATCACAGCTTTCAATTTCGGTTTAGATTTATTTATTTTTTGACACCAAATGCACTATGCATTGTGGGTTGAATGCTATGACAACACTAAATGAAACTGTTAATAAAAGTCCCGTGATGTTAGTGACTGCCCATTACTGCTTATCACTTATTAACTATCATTAATTCACTTTACTTGAATAAAATATTTTATTTGATGACTTTATTATTTAATTCCAAGTCATCTTATATCTATAGAGCTGCTGCCTATGCTGTCTGACAAATTCAACATTTTTGTAGTTCTTCAAAGTAAGTAAGGCATACTTTATGACTGCTGAATTGCAACTATCAATCACTTAGAACATAAGTCAAACTCATTCCAAGGAGGGCCTTGTGTCTGCGGGTTTTCGCTCAAACCTTGTACTTGATTGATGAATTAAGGTCAATAATTAGTAAGGAACTCCCTTCATCTGGTTGTCTAGGTCTTAAAATAACGAAACGCCGCAGACATTCGGCTCTCCATGGAATGAGTTTGACACCCCTGACTTAGATAATGTATTTTCAGCCTCGCCAAGCAACTGCTTTCTATCCCTCTCGATCGCATGTCTCTCTTCTTTGTCTCCATGTCTGCTCCACACAGACCGTACAAGTTTAAAGCAGTCACGCAATTGATTTATGGTCATTGTACCACGTTTTCTGCGCTAAACTATGTCGAATATGGGCCTGTTGGAAACTAAACTCCCTACTACGTGCCACAGTTCAGTCTTGATCTGATTTATCTCTACAGAAACTGCACATCGAGCTCACATAATAGAAATAGACATTTTAAAATGGAATTCAAATAATTGAACTGACCTCAGTCAATGTTTGTTAAAACTGAGGGAAAAAAAACTTTTTTCCCAACTCTGGATGTAACATTAATAGATTCAGAGAATTAGTTTGAGGAGAATTTTCTCTGCAATCAGACACCGCAATACCCTGAAAACTCTGGGATAATTTACAATGAGGTTAATCTGGAATTCCATTGATTAGTATTTAGCAAGAAATATTCTCACGCTACCTTACTCTTGCAGCTCTATCATGCCAAAGGCTGCAAACTGCAGTGGCAGACGGCCTGCAACTGACATAAAAACCCAATAACAGCCACCTCGGCTCACAGTGAGTCTATTTACGGGTTTGCTTCCGTCTTCCAGCTCAAGCTATTGAACTATCCTTACCTGTTATCCTCAAGCCTTAGCTGAAGGTTCCCGTCTAGGATTTACCCAGCAATAATGAAATGATGTCAGGCAGAAAAGAAGTGTGAGAGAAAGGGAAATCGATGCAGGTGGTTGGGGAGTGAGAGAATACCCCACTCTATTATACACTGTGTCAAAGCCCCACTTCCACCTGGGTAGAGATCAGAACGGTGGCTCTGTTTATTTACAAGGTATTGTGATGCAGGGATATTGTGGCGCTTCATCCCTGCTCCCGTTCTGTATAATGGAATTGAGAGCTATAATAAATTCGAAGTCAAACCGTCAGCAGATACATTTTTCTAACCTTTATTTAACTAGGCAAGTCAGTTGAGAGCAAATTATTATTTATAATGACGGCTTACCGGGGAACAGTGGGTGAACTGCCTTGTTCAGGGGCAGAACGACAGATGTTTAACTTATCAGCTCGGAGATTCTATCCAGCAACCTTTCGGTTACTGGCCCAATGCTCTAACCACTCGGCTACCTGCTGCCCCGATGCCTTAAATTGCTTTCAATCCCCCCAATCAAATCTGATTGAGAGGTTATGAATAACGCAAAGCATTCCTCTCCAATTACACACACAGGGCTAGTATTTTCTTTGAATAGGTCAAATTGAGGGTCGATTTAGATAGAAGCTATATTCCTTCTAGATTGGATCTGGAGATTATTTTACGGAGTCATCTGTATACCCAACATATAGAAGCCAACAACATTGATTTGCTTTGCTTTAGAATCTCCCACTCACCTTCTCAAGACCGTCTACAGCCGACTCTTCTTCTCACGCTGTTTGCCTGCCGTAGTTGCTGAAATGTACGCAACCTCTCTGTATCAGAGAAATTAACTCGTCGCTTTGTTGTCTCCTTCCTCCACTCAGAAAGATGGGCAACAGGGAAAGGTCAGTATAGAGTGTTGGAGAAGAAGACAGAATTCTCCAGAGTTGCCTCCTTTTCCCTTGAGCCCCCTATTCCCTTTCTGTCTCCCAACATGTGTCCTGCTCCAAAGCAGGGCACGAGGAAGAGCATTCAAACCCATCGTATTGTTTGGTATTCCCAGCACAGAGATTATGGATGTGGAGGATGGAACTCCACACAGTGCTCTCGATTAAACATTCTCATTAGACTTAATTGAATATTGCTAACAAAACTGCGGGATAATGTTTCCACTTCTCAAACAAGAGGTCCCCTCCCTGTGCTTTTTTTTAATGTTTCTCATTGTAATCCGTATTAGATAGATAATGTGTGTAACAGAGCAAGCCAGATGGATAAATATGTGTGTTTTTTTTTGTAAATGTGTGTTATGTAACTATGTTTGGGATCATGCTTTGCGCCTTTCTCCAAATCCGCTTGCATAGTCATTTCATGATTAATTGTCAATTCCATAGACACTATTCAATCAAGTAATTCCCATACCACGTCATGTTTAGCTGCTGCATAGCCATGTCTATGTAGACCTGTATGTGTGAAGTCTGTCGGGGCATGAATAGAATAATATTTTCTTTTAATAGCTCTCTTTGGATTTACTTTTTATGGCAGGTTTCGCCTAAAGGTATAATCTAAAATGTGCTCGTTAATATATTAATCCTGGAGTTCTTTGAAATATGCATGCCATAATGGAGAGGTAGCATGCCAAGCAGGCCTTGAAAAACAAACAACCAACCACAGAGAAGAGGACAGAGGCTTTCACCGTGCAATTAAGGACGCAGTAAGACTGAAAGGACACTTGATTTGAGCTGATTGAATGGGCTACATCAGGCTCCATGAAAAGGAGAGGTAAACTGATACCCACTCTCTGGATCTGTAATGGCGGGCTCAAATCGACAATGCTTATCCTGCAAGTAACAATTAGCCTACCTCATCTGTGAACATATTTATGGTCTTGTGTGTTTTCTTAGATTATTCTATTCTTACGAGGAGAATATTAACTGAAACAAACATAATCACCCCTAATCCAAGAGAGGAGGTGGGAGAAACAATCAACTGATTAAGGATGAACACTTTGCAATTAAGATGTTAGAAATCACTGTTGGGATTTGCTGCTTCGTAGGTTTTCATCCGCAGATGCACCTGCTTTTTTTTTTACTCCAATGCCACAGCTTGGAAGTCTTGGGGTAATAAAACAATATATTCTCTATTTTAAAGCTGCAATATGTAACTTATTCCAATTTTAGCAACTAGGAAATGGCGGAGCCATTTCTGCATAGTGCACCTTTTAATAATTAAGACTTTCTTTAATTAGCTTTGTGGTTGCAATCCTGCAACTAGACTGTGACATGACATATCACTTAAAGCCCAGAGCCTTTACGCATACCTGAATTATGCATTCATTGGAGTCACGGGTTGAATATGCACAAGTCTGTTTCGAAGTCTATCCAATTGCCTGTACTGTGTATATCAACCTGCAAGTTTCTGCACCTTTTGTAATTTGTTTTGTATTTAAAGTCATGATGAATGGCTTTCCCAAATGAATTATTGTCGGGAACTCTGGCCCTAGGCAACAGCAGTGACTAGGGTCTGGGATGAATGACGGACTCTCTTGGTAACTTCGAAAAGGGAAAAAAATGTCATTCAGGGGCGGAGCCTCAGACAGACAACTCTCCCAACAAATCACGAGGCATGCTGGAACGTTGCGATCCGATACCAAAGTTTGCCGGTATAAAGCAGTGATTTTAGTGAAGGTAGTTGATGCAAACTAGCCACTTGTGAAAGCTTGTGTAAGCCGGAACATTGATACGTTGAGGGGGGCAACCTGTCTGTCTATGGAGAAGTCTAATGAATAGGTAATAGGACTATTATTCATACATGGCATGAGAAAGGTGAAGACAAGCCACATAGTTCACTCTCATTATCACTGTGTAGAGGAGAGTAATTACTGCCGTCTTCACAGACTTTGAATTAACCCAAGCTTTCACAACTGTCATAACACAGTCACTTCGATTATAAATACATTGGATCATTTCACCATGACATTTATTTTTATGTTCATCAGTACTTTTCCATGCGTAATGTAATTGATCGAATCATGTCATGATATTAGTATAATACAGGAAGGCACAATTTATAGTTCAATATTAACAAGTGGGGAAGGGGGGGATTGGAAGGAAATTATTTTCAATTTTGCAATATTTAGCAATAATTGTACAAGTCTGATAGCAGCAGTTGTGATGTGTGGGTGTGCTAAGATGGGGAGAATCAGAGCAGGTGGGCAGACCAGTTCAAGTGTTCAGCAGTCTGATGGATTATTGATACCAACAGGCTCAGAGACAGTTTCTATCAGACCTCATGTTCCGACACCATCTTCCTGACGGTAAGGGAATGAACAGCTCGTGGCTGGGGTGTGTGTGTGTGGGGTTTTTGATCATGCCACGGGCCTTCCCTCTGCCACTGTTTCTAGTAGATGTCCTGGATGGGTGGGAGCACATCCCATTTATATTGTGTTATATTGACTACTATTGGGTTTTCCTGAGATCTCTCTTGCTCAAGTAGCGGTGCCATTTGTAAAAAATAAATAAATAAAAGTGTTATACACGTAGAACTGTGTAAAACCAAGTGACGGAAGAAGTTTATACAGCCGTTTTTATTTTACTGGGCAGAGGTCCTTATAGAGCCACTGAAGTATGTCGTTACTGTGAACCAGGGAGAGGAGGAGGATGACGAGGAGAGGAGGAGTGTCCCGTGGGAGGCTGTAAGTGTTTACAGGATTTCTCAGTGATGTGGAGAGCTCCCCTGCCTCGTCCATGCCCCCTCTAATCAGACAGGCAGATACCCACCGCTAGCTGGGGAGAGCTTCCTTACAGCCTGATTTAATGAACCTGTTTACTCCTCATCAGCAGACTGCAGGAGGCTACACACTCCACATGGGCCACACGTCTGAAGATCAGAGGGAGTGCGAGAGAGAGAGAGGGACTCGTGGAAAGGGAGAATGCAGCTAAACTCTGCGGTTCCCTCAGCAACACACTGTGAAATGTATAGTAGTGCCTGTCTCCAAAGGTCTCTATCTGTATGGATAACCTCTCCACCCCACTCCCCTCTGTATCTGCTACCCACAGTGGGACTATTGATCAAAGCAGCCTCTCTGTGGATGAGATTATCGCTCCCTTCCGTGAAAAGGGCATCTGCCTGCATGATGGCCGATTTTTAAAGGCCCATGTGGTGTGTGGAGTTTTCTTTGTGTGCCTTCCATTTTGCCACACTTAGGCTTATCACAGTTCGATGTTGGATTTCCATGGGCGGTATGAAGCAGACACTGCATGAGTGGAATAGGAATGTTGACTTAAGAGAAAAGGGCAGCACTCTACTCCAAAAATCTGTTTAATATCTCAATGGAATTGGAAGACACCATCCGAATTATCATGCTGTCTTTTACAGTGCACAGAACATAAGTGCTTTTCACTTATTATGACAAGCATATTTCTATAGGGAGAAGACACATTGGACCCTACGGGCATTTTTTTTTCTGCCACCCTGGTAATGTTAGAAGACGCGTTGAGAGGTTTAATTTAGTATTCTGTCTTGCATGCGATGTCTCACAATAGATTCATTAATAACTGTAGAGATAGGGATCCCGGCTAAGTTATTCCATCCTTTTTCCTTCCTTCTTAGTGTTGTTGCTGAGTTCCCCCAGCCCTGAGCTAAACAGGGAGCCCACACAGAGCCCAAGGGCTCATCATGACCATTTGTTCATGTACAATTAGCTTTTCTGCAGACTGGAGGTTGCTTCATTTGTAAAGTCATTTAGAATTAAATTCAGAGAAAAAAATCTGAATAATTGCTGCGGAGTGGAAGTGAAAAGAAAAAGCACTGAAATATGTACAGTACCTGTCAAAAGTTTGGACACTAACTCATTCAAGGGTTTTTCTTTATTTTTACTATTTTCTACATTGTAGAATTATAGTGAAGACATAAAAACTATGAAATAACACATATGGAATCATGTAGTAAACAAAGTGTTAAACATATCTAAATATATTTTAGATATATTAGATTCTTCAAAGTAGCCATCCTTTGCCTTGACAGCTTTGCACACTCTTGGCATTTTCTCAACCAGCTTCACCTGGAATGCTTTTCCAACATTCTTGAAGGAGTTCCCACATATGCTGAGCACTTGTTGACAGCTTTTCCTTCACTCTGTGGTCCAACTCATCCCAAACCATCTCAATTGGGTTGAGGTCGGGTGATTGTGGAGGCCAGGTCATCTGATGCAGCACTCCATCACTCTCCTTAATCAAATAGCCCTTACACAGCCTGGAGGTGTGTTGGGTCATTGTCCTGTTGAAAATCAAATGATTGTCCCACTAAGCGCAAAACAGATGGCATGACGTATTGCTGCAGAATGCTGTGGTAGCCATGCTGGTTAAGTGAGCCTTGAATTCTAAATAAATCACAGACAGTGTCACCAGCAAAGCCCCCCCACACTGTCACACCTCCTTCTCCAAGCTTCACGGTGGGAACCACACATGCAGAGATCATCCGTTCACCTACTCTGCGGCTCACAAAGACATGGCCACCAGGAAACCTAAAATCTCAAACTTGGACTCATCAAACCAAAGGACAGATTTCCACCGGTCTAATGTCCATCGCTTGTGTTTCTTGTCCCAAGCAAGTCTCTTCTTATTGGTTTCCTTTAGTAGTGGTTTCTTTGCAGCAATTCGACCATGAAGGCCTAATTCACACAGTCTCCTCTGAACAGCTAATGTTGAGATGTGTCTGTTACTTGAACTCTATGAAGCATTTATTTGGGCTGCAATTTTTGAGGCTGGTAACTCTAATAAACATATTCTCTGCAGCAGAGGTAACCCTGGGTCTTATGAGAGCTAGTTTCATCGTAGAGCTTGATGGTTTTTGCGACGGCACTTGAAGAAACGTTCAAAGTTCTTGAAATGTTACTCATTGACTGTCGTTTCTCTACGCATATTTGAGCTGTTCTTGCCATAATATGGACTTGTTCTTGGTCTTTTACCAAATAGGGCTATCTTCTGTATACCACCCCTACCGTGTAACAACACAACCGATTGGCTCAAACGCATTAAGAAGGAAAGAAATTCTACAAATGTACTATTAACGAGGCACACCTGTTAATTGAAATGCATTCCAGGTGACTACTTCATGAATCTGGTTGAGGGCATACCAAATATGCAAAGCTGTAATCAAATCTATATTTATATTTGCTTCACACTTCAGTATGTGTTATTTCATAGTTTTGATATCTTCACTATTATTCTACAATGTAAAAAAATAAGAAAAACCCTTGAATGAGTAGGTGTGTCCAAACTTTTGACTGATACTGAAAAGAAAACAGTGTTCATCTGTTTTTACTATTCGCCATCTTTTCTCTCTCTCTCTGGCCATAGGGCCTACCAGTGTCACACTGTGAACTGATGTGTGATTGGACAGTACAATGCAGGAGATGTGATGAATATGATGAACAAACTACTAATTCAGTGGCCTTGTGGTTAGTTTGTGTCCACCCTGAGATTGGAAGTTTGGGAGTTAGATCCCCGGCTGAGTCATACCACATACTGTAAAAATGGCACCCGATCCATCTCTGCTTGGCACTCAGCATTAATGCGATATATTGGAGGTAAGGCCCTGCGATAGACTAGCATCCTGTCCAGAGGGTGTACTTACACATCAAGCTGACTCACTCTACAGAAACAGGAGATAGGCTCCTGCTCCCATCAGCCGTTCCGGCTCCACAAGGAAAATCAACCTAACTTTTTTTTTTACTGCACAGTCAAGGGTTGCTATAGCTTCTATTTCTATACTGTTGGCTTCTGTTCTCTATTTTACACCTCTGCGAAAGTCACTGTAGGCCTCACGATTCCATTTGTCTCTGGTTTTCTTTGGTTCTACTGGAGGAATGGCTCCCAGTGAATAATAACATACTTTCTCATTATATTTTCAGATTTGTTCCTCACAACCCAAGTTGGCAATGGTCTGGGCTTCGAGACGTGGATTAATAAGGTACGACACAATCACATTTCTCTTTTATGTTGACTCTGTGTACAATGACGATCTACAGTCAGTGAAAACATGGGTAGAGTTTAGTTGGGGCAGCAGGAAGCCTAGTGGTTAAGAGCATTGGGCCAGTAACCAAAAGGTCGCTGGTTCGAATCCCCAAGCAGACAAGGTGAAAAATCTGCTGACGTGCCCTTGAGCAATGCACATAATCCAAATTGCTGCTGTAAATTGCTTGGATAAGAGCGTCTGCTAAATGACAAACATGTAAATGTAGTTGTTTCTCTCACAGCAGTCATTTCAGAGAGACTTTCTTTTTGGTAGATTTTATTCAGCGCTTCCACTGATGTGGTAGTTTGCATTCTGCAAGTGCATTGGTACAGTCAGTTCAGGTTTTTTAGGGTATTTAAAATTCAGGATGCAGAGTCTCATGAAGCACAGGCAGGGCACCCGCCTTTTGTGAAGAAGAAGAAGAAGAAGAAGAAGAGAGGAGGAGGGAAGGGTTGAGGTTGCAGGGATATGGAAAATGTGACTGAGGGAGGGATAGGAAGGAGGGCAAAATGGATGAAAACAGTGGGATAGGGGAGAAAGAGTTTCTTTGGTGCAGAGTATCTTTGGTGCAGTATTGTAGATGGACCCTGTTCACCTCCTGCTGAGTTTGACCTCTCCAGTGCTGCAACTGGTCTGTCTTTGTGCTGGAGGGAACCTTTCTGACAGTGCTTTAATAATCTATTTTTATGGAGGTAATCTCCCCTGTGTTCCCCGGGCCGTGCTGCTTTACCTCAGCCTGTAGGGACACTGCACAGTGCATCAGCCAAAGACAGACAGTCCAGCAGGGGATAATTGGGTTGGGTGATTAAAAGCAGAGGTGTGTTCACCAAATCCTTCATCCAGCCGGTTTACCCGTTCCTGTTGGTGGTGTTCTTTTTGTTTCTAGAACGTATTTTGGGAGGACGAGGGGTTTGCTTTTGGGGTTGATGGTGGAATGCACCAGTGATTGGTGGCAACAGAGTTATTGAAGTGTGTCCATGATTTAATTCACAGACGCAACACACACGCACGCACACACACACACACACACACACACCCTGTGACAGACACACACCAGAGACTCATTTCCTGGTTTCCTCTGTGTAAGACCCCAGTGATTCCTGGCTGCTGCCTTTACTGGGGTGTCTTTCGTTTAACAGCTGCAGGTAACAGGCCAGTGCTTTCGCCCATTTCAACATTTCATTTTAATGACTTTCTTTCCGAAGACTCCCCGGGCATCCTTCTGCTCTTCTCTCTGATTACACAAGAACAGCCTTTTGTTTGTGGAGAATGGAAAGGCAGAGGGGATGCTTTTCATTGGCTAATACCAAGCCATGGGCAACCCCTTTACTTTAATACCTGATATGATCTGTCAATTCACCAGCTGAAGGAGCCGTTCCTGCTAAACAATCATGCAGGGAATGCATTAGCTGTTTGATACGTTTTCTCAGTAGTCGCAGTAAAGTGGATTCGAAAAGCGCGTCATTGCATGAGAGACACGCCAAATGCACGGTGTGTAAACGTGAACCTGCTGCCGTAGTCTGTGGATCTTCACACTTCAATCAGCGCTTCTCACTCAATCAGAAAGGTGACACGACAGATTTAATCAGGAACGGCTCCCGTGCCTCAAATGCTCAATCAGTAGGCCACCACCAGTCAATCACAAAGACATAGATCTCCCCTACTATACTCTAGAGATGGTTAACACCGACTGCATCATATGATTTTTTTCTTTTTTTTTTGGGGGGTTTGTTGGTATTTTACTCCCTTTTTCTCCCCAATTACGATCTTGTCTCATCGCTGCAACCCCGCAACGGGCTTGGGAAGTGAAGGTCGAGTCACCCGTCCTCCGAAACAAGACCTGCCAAACCCAGAAGCCTGCCGCACCAATGTGTCAGAGGAAACACCGTTCAACTGACAACTGAGGTCAGCCTGCAGGTGCCCGGCCCGCCACAAGGAGTCGATAGAGCGTGATGAGCCAAGTAAAGCCCCTCCGGCCAAACCCTCCCCTAACCTGGACGACGCCAGGCCATTTGTGTCCTTATGGGACTCCCGATCACGGCCGGTTGCGACACAGCCCGGCAACAAACCCAGGTCTGTAGTGACGCCTCTAGCACTGCGATGCAGTGCCATAGACCACTGCGCCACTCGGGATGCCCCCACAACTCAATCTTCTTGTTTTTAAAGCACGCCCGCAATCCACGAGTCAGTCACACACACACACATACGCACATGGACACACTCAATCAAAACGCACTCAGTCGGAGCATCTCCGTGTGTTCCGAACAGATTTAACCATCCAGGTGTCTGTGTTCTCCAAACACACCATCATCGGTGCTCCATGAGTCAACCCCAGACTCAATCAGATGATCACCGTGTAACATAACACAGACCCAAATCAGCAGAGCCACACTGCGGAGCGGTGCGTCCTGCCATGCCGTAGCTGCTCGGTAGGTAGGTAGGTACTGACTGACGGAGAGAGTGAGAGAGATGCGTGATGGATGGGCAGGCGGGAGACACTCACATGCTCGCTCAGTCTGAAAAGCTGCCTACTTTTTGTCTGAATGCCCGGTAATAAATAAGCACAAGCAGAAAGGAAGAATCGTGAAAAAATGATGTTTTTTTGTTTTTACTCTCTTCTCTCTGAAAATATTCCCAAATGCCATAAATCAGTAATGGGTTGCTCGGTAGGACTCCTCTTTCCTACCAGGCCGGGTTCTCATCTGCTGCTCCAGAAGGGAGAAGGAGATAAGGAGAGCGGAAGAGTTTTACAGCCCCCCGAATATCTCCCCCTTTTCTGTTTTTGTACCAAATACACGATTCATTATGCCACATTGTGTAGAGTCACGGAGCAGGGAGGGAAGTCCTGCTGCGTTCACGTTATGGTATCAAAACTAAAGCAACTCCTGTTTGAGAAAAAGTATTTGACGTTATCTTTTCACATTCTAAGGGGCCATATGTTTGGTTTGCAAGAAGCCGGCAGAACCTACGACTGTGCCGTGTGTATCCCAGCCTGCTAGTGTGTCTCTATATGTAGCTCGCTGCATGCTTTTTTGGGTGCAGCGTGTTCCCTCTGGCTGGAGTGTAAAGGCCAGAGGGTCTTCTACATGGTAACAGGAGTGTTCCTGCTCTCCTGGGGCCTTGTGTCAGGGTCCGCTGAGAGCTCTGTGTTAATGAATGCCACTACGTGGGTCACTGGACACCAGTCCCCCAAGAGCCCAGAGTCTAGAGAGGGCACACACACACGCTGATACTCCTGCCATATTCATATACAGTAAAGAGAATCCTTTTGTATAGAGAGACTATTCCAGCTTGAATCTCAAAGCACAGCTATGTTATTTGCTTTGCTACTGTTCCACTGTCACCCCTGTGTCCTTTCACTCTGTCCATCATTCAGTTTTTAAATGTACAGTAGCCAACTGTATCTACGTCTTAATTTGAACGTTCCTTTTTTTCAGGATGGGAACTTCACCAAAACCCAGCCCGGAAGTATACCAGAAAATGTCAAGAAAGTTGGCCAGTCTTCTTTTGTCGACTTTAGTGAGTTCTCTTTCCGTGTTTTCTCATTCGGTCTTTTAAACTCCCAGTTCCATCATTGCTCTTTCGCAGTATCAGGAATTGTTGGTGTCTGTCTTCAAAGGCCCCTAAATGTAACTGTCTGTGCTCCTTCGGGATGACATTTTCAAACAGCTCTGATCTAATAGGATTTCCCAGACAGAGAGAGCACAGAGTTTCCCAACATCCTATCTTGTTAGAATGTCTCAGCTTTACTCATTGTTCAGAAGTTTGTTGGCTTGGGCGTTGAAGTAAAAATTCAGTCCCAGTAGATGAGTTGTAATCTTAAAGTTGAAGTAGGTCCAAAATCAGATTGGATTTCTAGATGGGCCACATGGTTCTAATCAATTCCATATTATAAAGCATCATATTCACGCTAAGTAAACTATTTGTTACATTTTAACTGGATGAAACACACAAACAAATACATAAATACATACACATCATTGCCAAGATCAATATTTTAACAGTCAGGAGTGTCATAAAATATTTAGAGTACAAATCTCCTCATCCCAAAAATGCAAATGTTTCTTGAGCCCAGGGAAATTACCTATGTGGCTTTCTGTGTCTATTTAATTCTTTATTTCTGACGGACTTGGCCTTTTTGTTCAAATGTCAAGCTTATCTGAGCAAACTTCTTCTTCTTTAATCATCTTTTCACTTTATCACTATGGAAATGTCACTTCAAGCTGTTACCATGGTTAGGGAAGGTTAAGAGGAGGATGCTCAAAGACTTTCCTTAAAGATTCAGAGGGATATATCTTGTCAACGCTGTTACACTTTCAGGCTCTGGAGGTTAAATCAGGACCGACGGGAATCGGAGGAACGCGTCAATGCTTTTGCCCCCGTTTGTTTATGTGACACGTTACCGTTTTGGTCAGCTGTGCACATGTGTAGGTGATGCCGTTTAAATGGAAAAAGGATGACGAAAGAATGAAGACGGACTGACCATTCATAGTATGAAACTCAATGAGTGTCGAATGTTTGGCTCTGATGTTGGAGCTCCCAATTACTCCGTGTTGCCCTCTCGTTGCCTTCTATTAACCCCTCGGAATTCATTATATTTTCCATATTTTTCTGCGCTTGCTTTCTCTTGGCCCTTGTCACTGCATCATGCCAGGCAGGCAGGAGAACCGGGGCATAAGCCAGCACACGCCTGTAACACCTGCAACGGGTTTAAAGAGCTTAATTGCACTGATCTTCAAAGCACGTTATCCTTGATTTCACTTTCGTTCCCGGAGTCGACAGAGCTTTTGGTGCCGATTTTGAATATCAGCATATAATTAAAAGACAAATATTGGATTCAGAGCACCTGTTCTGTGGAGATGGGGGGGGTATGACCTCCGGGAGAGGAATGAACGAGAAGGAGACTGGGCGCTTCAAAGACTCAAATGATTTCAATGTGCGAGAAATAAAAAGGAAAAAGCAGCACAGAAAAGCTGGATGTGTGCAGATAGAACACAGACGGGGGAGATGGAGCTGGGAGGGGGGAGATGGAGCTGGGAGAGGGGGAGATGGAGCTGGGGGAGGGAGGAATAGGGAGATGGAGCTGGGAGGAATAGAGAAAGGGAGATGGAGCTGGGAGAGGGAGGAATAGAGATGGAGCTGGGAGGAATAGGAAGGAATAGGGAGATGGATCTGGGAGAGGGAGGAATAGGGAGATGGATCTGGGAGAGGGAGGAATAGGGAGATGGATCTGGGAGAGGGAGGAATAGGGAGATGGATCTGGGAGAGGGAGGAATAGGAGATGGATCTGGGAGAGGGAGGAATAGGAGATGGATCTGGGAGAGGGAGGAATAGGGAGATGGATCTGGGAGAGGGAGGAATAGGGAGATGGATCTGGGAGAGGGAGGAATAGGGAGATGGATCTGGGAGAGGGAGGAATAGGGAGAAGGATCTGGGAGAGGGAGGAATAGGGAGAAGGATCTGGGAGAGGGAGGAATAGGGAGATGGAGCTGGGAGAGGGAGGAATAGAGAGGGAGCTAGAGGAATAGAGAGATGGAGCTGGGAGAGGGAGGAATAGAGATAGGCAGATGGAGCTGAGAGAGAGGGAGATAGGAAAGCGAAGAGTGTGACGCGTCTGCTTGATATCGGAGTGGGAGTTATTCTGATCACACTCCAAGCTTTCAATTTCCACATACACCTCAGTGATAGATGATGGATACAGGAGAGACCTTCCTCCTAAACCTCCTCTCCAACACACACCATCTCTATCGCCTTACTCACTACATCAACAATTCATCCATAAAATGAATCTAGACGCATTCAAATGGTGATAATGTAATGATGGGCTGTTTCCATTTTACATTCATTGTGTGATTTTTCAGTGTTACCAACTAAGGTTAGCCTTTCTTCCTTTCAAACTCATTCCATGGAGGGCCTACAGGTTTTTTTTTTTTTTCCTTTCAGTTAAGACCTAGACAACCAGGTGAAGGGAGTTCCTTACTAATGATTGACCTTAATTCAGCAATCAAGTACACGGTTTGAGGGAAAACCCGCAGATGCTCTTCCCTCCGTGGAATGAGTTTGACACACGCATTAGAATGACTCCACGAGAATGTCTGACGTAAACCACAGTTTAACGGCTGCATCCGCTGGTGCAGCGCTTCCGTCACACTGTAGCCACGCCACCGTAGTCTTAATGCGTGCACAACATACGCCAGACAAAACATTCCCGTCCGCCTTACCGTAACCGTAATTGCATTTCTCAAAGCGACAGCGCCCGATGCGTAAGTCATTGATGGAGACTGCACAGCTAAGGACCACCGGAGGAGTTGACTGCTAATGCAGGTAGAGGAATTACGTCGACGATGTGACGATTTGTGTTCTGTTTTTTCTCCGAGCGGAGGTAGCTCATGTACGAGCGTACTTCTGAGGTGACGACTTTTTTCCTCCGTTAGTGTCTTAACAGTGACAGCTCTGTGGTAGAACTATAGGGGTCCATGTGCAGAGAGTCTTCTCAGGTAATGCTTTTGAAATATGAATGGGGTATTTGTGATGGTCCCCCTCCCCCTCTCTCCCAGGCAGTATTTATTATTTTGTTCATCTCTGGTGTGATATTTCTCTGACGTTGTCGAGGTACACTTCATCTTCTCTGCCTCTTTTTTTCTGAGAGCAGTGTTGGAGAGGCAAACTAGTGACACACGTTATTCTTAGCTTTTGCATTGTCGTGAGGAAGTCTGAAATACTTCATGGTCGTCCTCAAGGATAACTCCTTGTACATTGTTTTCTCTTTAATCGGCGCGCACCAACACACACACACAAATAAAATGTGTCCAACTTTTCAAATTGACACACAGAGAGAGCCTCCTTCCCAAGTCTGGTTGCATGACAGGGTCCAGATCAGATTACAGACTGGGGTGTTGTAATGTGTCTGGCTGCAGGCTGGTTCCCTGGGCCAGGGGAATACAGGAAGTGTGGAGAGTGTGTAATCTCTGGGTTTCTCTGCAGGCTCGGCCTCTGATTTACATTGTTATTGGTCCTGTGTTGTATCCTATGAATGCCAATGGGGTTGTCACCCTGCATCAGAGCTTCACCAGGCACTGCAGTTTCCCTCTCTTTCTTCTCCTCCTCCTATCTCTCCCTCTCTCTGTGTCTTTTCCTTCTCCCACTCTGTCGGAATAATAATGTGCTTCATCAGTGGAAGCCAGTGCCATCCTACTAGTCTGACAGTAAACATCAGTGGATGATAACACAGAAAAGACTGACAAGCTCGCTCTGATTTGTGAAACTGTTTTAGTCTCTATCATTCACCTTTTACCTCACTCCCATCTCTCATCCTCCCTACCTACCTGTCTCTCTCTCTTTCCTCAATGCTCTGATGAAATGTTTTTACTCCTCCCTCCGTTGTTCTGTCTCTGTTCATTTCAGTTTTTCCCATCATCCTGCTTTTTGTTGCTCCTTGTTTTATTTGTGTCTTTCTCTTTTTTCTTCCAGATGGAGATGGGTTCCAGGACCACCTTCTCCCAGTGTGTCTGGACGATGCATGCCACAGGAGTGCCATCTACCTTTCTAAGCCCGGGGAACCTGAGGTACAGTACTCCTCCATTGAAACCTGACAAGAGACCTCGAATCCTACTCAATCCTTCAACTGAACTAGCCCGGCCTTCGTCCTTCACAGGCTGCCATTTTGAGTGTCAGGTTGTTGTTGTTTTCTTCTTTCAGACATGAGCATCTTGGTCATGTTGAAAACACCAGGGGTCCTTTAGAAGAGCTGCTGAGTGACACAGCCAATACCTGCATCACCCCCATCTCTTAGTTTCAGAACCACTCTCCCCAGTAACCACCCCCCTCATCCAGGAGATCGACAGCACACACTCATAAGTGGCAGGACAACAATAGAGAAAATGGGTTCATAGCCACTCCGAGACTAATGAGAGTCTTGCAGAGAAGATAACAGTCAGCACGGCTTTCACATTTTCCCCCACAAACGTCTTCTTTTGTGTGCCTGTCACAGACAATTATGATTTGAGCAGGGGGAGATTGAGGGAGAAGGAAAGGAGAAAGATGGCAGAACATATGTTGGCTTTTGTTTGGTTGTCATACTGTGCAGTTCTTTGCTGTCAAGAGATGAGGAGAATGGAAAAGTTTTCCATAGTTGATTCCATTAGCGATCCTCTAGCTAGCTACTTCTACCTTTACTCACTCAAAACTGTATTTCTCTCTCTTTCCTCTCACCACTGAGTTCCTGCTCGTTTTCTCTCAGCTAGCCTGTGTAGTTCCCTCTGACCTCAGGCTACGAGACATGATTGGATTAGAAGCTTGGTAGGAGGAGATGCTCTGTTCAATCAGTGTCTGGGATCTTTTGTCTGTGTAGGTACGCGCTCCGGTACGTTCCTGCAGGTGTGTATGCTTCTGTAGAGAGGTGTCTGTGTGTGCAGGAACATGGCTCCCCCCGCTTTCCCCTCCCACACTGATCGAGGCCATTTGATCTTGCGGTGTGTTTTTCCTATCACGCTAATCCGCTGCTCATTGACAGCGTAAACATGTAGCTTCACACTCATTAGACTGTTTACAGAGGCTGTCCATTATATTCACTCACACAGCATGTGTACACGCCCTCTGAATATGAGCACAGCACACTGGGTCTCATTGAATTGCTGCATGAGAAGGGATAGGCTATTTTCTCCTATAGGTGGAACTCCATACATCTACCTACCATATCCATCCAGAACCTATACCAATCCACCCCATATCCATGAAGTATTAGTTTCTCTCTTTTGAGTGTACAGTGCCTTTCAAAAGTATTCATCCCCCTTGGCATTTTTTCCTATTTTGTTGCATTACAACCTGTCATTTAAATTGATTTTTATTTTGACTTCATGTAATCGACATACACAAAATAGCCCAAATTGGTGAAGTGAGATTTAAAAAATTACTTGTTTCAAAAAAATTCTAAAAATTAAAATCTAAAAAGTACAAGTGGCGCGTGCATATGTATTCACCTCCTTTGCTATGAAGCCCCTAAATAAGATCTGGTGGAATCAATTACCTTCAGAAGTCATAGTTAAATAAATCCCACCTGTGTGCAATCTAATTAAGTGTCACATGATCTCAGTGTATACATACACACCTGTTCTGAAAGGCCCCAACACCACTAAGCAAGGGGCACCACCAAGCAACCGGCACCATGAAGACCAAGGAACTCGCCAAACAGGTCAGGGTCAAAGTTGTGGAGAACTACAGATCGGGGTTGGGTTATAAAAAAATTAAACACTTTGAACAGCCCACGGAGCACCATTAAATTCATCAAAAAATTGAAAGAATATGGCAACACAACAAACCTGCCAAGAGAGGGTCGCCCACCAAAACTCACAGACCAGGCAAGGAGGGCATTAATCAGAGAGGCAACAAAGAGACCAAAGATAACCCAGAAGGAGCTGCAAAGATCCACAGCGGAGATTGGAGTGTGTCCATAGGACCAATTTAAGCCATACACTCCACAGAGCTGGGCTTTATGGAAGAGTGGCCAGAAAAAAGCCATTGCTTAAAGGAAAAAAATAAGCAAACATGTTTGGTGTTTGCAAAAAGGCATGTGGAAGAAGGTACTCTGATCAGATGAGACTAAAATTGAGCTTTTTGGCCATGTCTGGCGCAAACCCAACACATCATTACCCCGAGGATCCTCATCCCCACAGTGAAGCATGGTGGTAGCAGCATCATGCTGTGGGGATGTTTTTCCATCGGCAGGGACTAGGAAACTGGTCAGAATTGAAGGAATGATGGATGGCACTAAATATAGGAACATTTTTGAGGGAAACCTGTTTCAGTCTTCCAGAGATTTGAGACTGGGTCGGAGGTTCACCTTCCAGCAGGACAATGACCCGAAGCATACTGCTAAAGCAACACTCAACTGGTTTAAGGGGAAAGATTTAAATGTCTTGGAATGGCCTAGTCAAAGCCCAGACCTCAGTTGAGAATCTGTGGTATGACTTAAAGATTGCTGTACACCAGAGGAACCCATCCAACTTGAAGGAGCTGGAGCAGTTTTGCCTTGAAGAATGGGCAGAAATCACATTGGCTATATGTGCCAAGCTTATAGAGACATACCCCAGCTGTAATATCTGCAAACGGTGGCTCTACAAAGTATTGACTTTAGGGGGGTGAATAGTTATGCACGCTCAAGTAAAGTTGTGTTATTTCTTGTTTTTTTTTCACAATAAAAAATATATTTTGCATATTCAAAGTGGTAGGCATGCTGTGTATATCAAATGATACAAACCCCCCAAAAATGTATTTTAATTCCAGGTGGTAAGGCAACAAAATAGGAAAAATGCAAACGGGGGTGAATACTTTCGCAAGCCACTGGGCTTAATTTCACCCAGCCCTCTGTGTCCGTGGTCGGGGGAGGAGTCACGTGTCCCAGCTCCGACAGGATCCAGACATGTTAATGGAACCTATAGCCGGCCCTTCCTCCAGACACTGGGATCCGTGGGCCGGGAGGTGGCCTAGAATTTGATTGTCCCTTAATCGGCGTGCCGGGAGGAAAGCCCATCCATAAAACATGGAGAGGGGAACGGCAGGTTGTCTGAGGAGGCATGAGTAAGTGCCTAGGGATGTGCAAGGAATTCCAATGTGCAGGGGAGGGAGAGTGGGGTACATGGGTTGGCCCGTACAGCTCCACCTCCCCTCCTCAGCCCAGAGCACCACACTGTTATTCATTTCATTTTCATGTACTGCATATCCAAACCTTTGTCCCTAGGTTTGACAGTATCTGGAGCTGGTCGGATATTCTTTTATATTTCTTTTTGGGAGGAAGATAAATCATATATGTTCCTGAGCCGAGTGTGTGTGTACAGTATGTACAATGTTAGGTAGCCTACGTCTTCTTGATCCATTTGGATGGCCAGTCAATCATCTGAAGACTCACGACATGAGTGGGAACAGACAGTTGAGTTGAATCCCAGCCAAAGCCCACATCACTTGATGCATATGAGAGTGGGAACAGGACATGCCATTTTCTCCACCCCACCGCTTTAATATACACTGGCAAATTTCCAATGTGAAAGAGTCAGGCCATCAGTCTGAGACAGCCAGACACAGGGCACGGTAGCACCAGGTGACATCCACAGATAACCTCTGTCTTTGTGACATGCTGACATGTGGGTGTAGTCTGTCACCAGCTTTGTCATCAGCTCTGCCTCCCCGAATTCTTTCTCTCTCATGGACACCTGTCCAATGTTTCGTTATTCATCACAGGGCAATGAAATACACACTATTTTTCTCTTTTCTTTTGCTCTTCTTCACTCATTAGCACCTCTTGCATTTCCCCTATTCTGTAACCTTTTTTCACATTTGTGTTAGAAGGAATTTTATCTTGGCCTCAATTGTTAACTTGTCAAATCTGACTTAAAAAATTCTCTGCATCTCTAACTCTGTCAGGAGAGAAATGTACAGAAGTCCATCATAGATTATATACATAATTTAAGTAAGGGATGAACCCCGACTTTCTATACATTACCTTGGAATGAATGGACGACGCACTAGGACGATGATTTTGCTGAGTCCCTCTGTGGAGTAAATTTTTCCAAGGTAATATACAGAGTGGAGGGGTTTTATCCCGCATATACAGTACCACAGATTCCAAAGAAAACAATACTAAAGCACACATTTCTGGTATAGAATAGAAATGACATGTTTTTATTTATATTTTAATTTTGATTGGTACATTTATACTTTTTTTTTACCATCCCACCAGACCTAGTTGCTCGTCCGTTGCCAAAGACGTAATCCAGTCGTTCGTTCTTTTTATTCGGTTGCCATGATGGCCGGCAACGTTCTTATCGCTTGCTTGCTAGCTAGCCAACTATAGCTAGCACAGTCACGTCAAACAGTGCAGCCAGAATAACAGCAGAGTAGCTGCATTTGCATAAGATGTTTTCTAGTGGCATTTATTTGGATACATCCATAACAATGAGCTGATGATTCACCATTTCACCTGGCAAAGAAAAGTTACTCACTCTTCACTGTTCATTACAGTACAGGAGATCACATTGCAAATGAAACACTAGGCGAAAAGCTAACTAAATCGTTTGGTACTAGCAAATCTGCCAATATAACAACTGAATTCAACAATACCAGTTGCTGAAAACAGCTCGTGAAACTATACTGAACAAAAATATAAACGCAACAATTTCAAAGATTTTACTGAGGTACAGTTTGTATGAGGAAATCAGTCATTTGAAATAAATTCATTAGGCCCTAATCTATGGATTTCACATGACTGGGCAGGGGTACAGCCATGGATGGGCCTTGAAGGGCATAGGCCCCACCCACTGGGGAACCAGGCACACCCACTGGGAGCCAGGCCCAGCCAATCAGAATGAGTTTCCCTCACAAAATGGCTTTATTACAGACAGAAATACTGTTAAACATGGATTATTGTGGCAAAGGAGAAATGCTTACTAACAGGGATGTAACAAATGTATTCACAAAATCTGAGAGAAATTAGCTTTTTGTGCGTATGGAAAATGTCTGGGATCTTTTATTTCAGCTCATTTAACATGGGACCAACACTTTACATGTTGCGTTTATAAGTTTGTTCAGTGTAGAAACATGTGGGAGGATTTGACAGCAGTGACATTTTACACGATGACTGCAGCATTGAGAACATTTACATGCACAGTAATAATTCGATATTAAACTGATTATGACAGTTGGCAGATTATGCAATAGTCATGTAAACACCTTACTCTGTTTATCTTAAATCGGTTTAAGATCAAACTCGAAGTCAGCATAAGCCGATTAAAACGCCTAGTTTTCTGAGCAGTCATTATTAGGACATGTAACCTTAATTGGCGTTCCAGTAGTGTATTTGATCTGCACATGTGCTATCACCAGCCGAGCGAACCTCTTTAGCGCGAGTGAAGTGAGTTCGGAACAACTGAATGGCTGCGTTTCAAAGTCATTGAAAAAAAACACCCTCGTCCACTTACCCTTATGCATTTTGGGGAATCCAGGTCATCATCTTGAACATCGGTCCAAACAAGGGAATTTCGCAACATAAGCCCCTCGCCCCTCGTTTTTGATGGGAGTTTGAAACGCCCCCCAGAATGAAATTCATGATTATTGTACATCCGATGAGAAAAGTCAACCGAAACTTAAAACCTCAACGTCAATATGGATAAGTCAACATATATGTGTAAGTAAAAATGGTTATAAATTGTGCTACTAATGCACATGATGTCACAAACACCTCATAAAAGTAATGATGTTTTTGTTTGGTTAGCTTTTGGAAATTGTGTTAAATAAAACATTTTCCTCCATAAGTTCCAGGCTAACGTTAGTTAGCTAATTGATTTGCTAGCTATCATACAGTAGGTTTATATTAATAATTATATAGTTATTATAGGTAGACATGCAATCATAATTGACTGAAGCACATAGTGCACAGAAGCTACACGTGGCAGAAAACACAATCGTCGCGGGATGAAGGAGTGACGAATTTCCGGGCAGGGCGTTCCATTTAAAAATCATTCCTTCCTCCTTCACCCCTTCCCCTGCAAGTGAATACTCGTGAGACGTCATTGGAAGTGTCCACTTAACTTGAGGGCTAAGGGGATAAGGTGTCTTGGAATGTGACCAATGTATACGTCATAGAAGTACTTACCACATTCAAACTCAGGAACAGATATGCTTACCAAAAATAACATGGTCACTATGGTAGAGCGTTTATTTTCATTGTTTATCAGAGTGCCATCAGGTAGCCTGATTTCAGATGTAAACAGGATTATTTGGGAAATTGTTATTTTGGCAAAGCATGTAAACGTTTTAATCGAACTATTGCATTATTGTGCGCACCGTACTCATTGACGGATCACTCACCACGTTAGGTCATCAGATGCTGCAAAAACAAATTAATCCCAGTTAGCTACGTTTTTCCAAATGTCCCATATCTGGTTTTAATGCCAACTATAAAATTCCCCTTTAGCAAATCAGAAATGACTATTCAACAATAATGTGGTATAAATTATAATAATAGTCTGCTTTCCATGGGAATTGAAAGAACAAAACAGCTGCGCGCTATATGCACTCTTGTGAATGAACTGGAATGGGCTTTGCAGTGATAATGTGATGAGCGTTATAGTTTTCCACTGCGGATCATAAAGCAGGGAGTTCATTAGAAATATGTTTTTACCATGTTGTCCGCGGCGACGCCTGTGTTCTCTATTGATATAATGGCACCTCGTCTGCCGTTCCCCGTGGCTTCTGAAATTTTATTTTCTTGGCCTAATGAGCCGTTGTTCCCGCAGTGGTGAATCGATAGGAGTTCGAAGCTGCTAACACTGTAGCCTTTTTTCGCTTTAGTAAACAATGTGACGACGAGAAGTGTGTGTGTGCTGCGTTGTGCGCTGAGATTTCTCTGGGATTGATACAATGACATGTGTTATGCCTGTCGCTTCCCTCTCACCATCAAACATTTTGAATTACATTGGAGGAGAAAACACCATATTTTTCCGAATTAATAAGATCGTGTATTTATGTCCCTGCACTGTCACCTCTTCCAGTGATATATGTATAATCCATTGACCTTTTGATCCAATGAATTTCAGAATTTAAGTGAGTTGTTTAAGGGCACTCCTATAAAAATCGAAAAAATTGGTCACCTCTGAATGATTACACACACATAAGTAGTGTTTAACAACTTCATTTAAATAACATACTGTTGTATGTTAGGCTTCATGCTCACCTCATTATTAAAATGTGCTTCGCTTCTCTGCCTGCCCTTCAATTTATCTCAAGGTTTTGTGACCTTATGAGTCTATTAATGCAGGCCTCGCTGACTGTACCACTCATATTACCTGGGTAATCATGCATGACCTCCTCTTCCACACACTGCACCTGCTGTATAACAATAATGCTGATGCCATCAACATGCACTCGATGTGTTGCGGGTCCTATTTTACTTTGGAATGTTTACTTTACCCACACCTCTTACAAGGTGGTGGTCTGTCTCTTGCTCCTCTTTGCGTGTTGGCCTTGATTGAGGATGTCTAGTCGGCCTGGTGTTCAGAAGAACACACCCTTTTGAGTCGTCGTGATGTTTCTGGTAGTGACTCACTGCCTGATATAAACAATATTTTCTGATTTTAGTCAGTAAATGATTTCGAAACATCCCAAACTGCTGTTAATGCTGTGTATGGGAAAAGTTTCTGTTTGTTGGGACATTACTATGTTTTTGCTTGAGTGGCACAACAAAGGCAAATACATGGTTGGTGTGTTTCCCCTAATGACCAAGAAGAAATAATAATAATAATAATAATAGTAGCAACAAAAATGTTTAAATAAATGGAAATTCCCTAACGGAGTCAGTTAATTACTGAGAGGCTGGTTGTCTAGGATGACACTGATTGCCTCGCCTTTTCTGGTTCTTGCTTGATTAAGCTATGGGTTGATCCTCTGCGTTCTGCTCAGGCTGATCAACCCAATCAGGAGCGGTGAGGATCGGGAGACGCAAGGAGAATACCTTATGTGTGTTTTTAGAACATCCCGTCGGATCAAACCGGACCTAGATCTCTCCCCTCCAAACACCTGCAGCAAAAATGTACAATTCCTCTCATCTCCACCGTCACATCTCCACTCCTCTCCTTTGCTCCTCTGTCAGTCATGGTACAGACGAGAGCATGTGATGTGCCTTTTTAAATGGGCCCGATCCAAAGAAGTGGTCTTTACCTTGAAGACCAGAACATGTCTTTTTTTTTTTGCCATGTTAGCTTGTGGGTAGCTGAAAGATGGACACACACCATGTGCAACTAGGCCCTGGCTCCTCTGTGTGTCTGCACAAACCTGAGATACTGAAGTGGAGGCCTAGAGACTGACTCATGTGAATGGAGATGGAGCCATGATCCAGCAGGGTAATGAAGGATGATTGTCTCCATCCGTCAGAGGAGCACTGCCCCTCCCTTCCCTCCGACATGCAGCATAAATCTACTTTCTCTTCCAGGAGGGATCAGACCTACGGCAAAGTGGCAGAGAGAGATCTCTGTAAAGACACTGGGACAATGGACGCACTTCTCCTGTCAAATCCAGGACCAGCAATCCGCTACCCCTCCCTGTTTCTCCCCAGTCAGTCACGCCTCTGTAGGCAGCTCTGGAACAGTTACAGCAGGCTTCAGCTCAGCAGACTGCCTTGCCACTGGGAGGCTCAGTCAGTCCTCCTGTTGGTATTCTGGACACATCCTCTCCTTCTCTTCCCCTCCTTCTCCTCTCTTCTCTCTCCCTCCTAAAATTGGCATTAGAAAGGAAACAGAAAGCAGGACTCATTAAGCCGCAGGCCTGGAATATGATGTGCTGATGTGTTGTATACGTCTTCGGCAATCTAGTGGGATTGTTGTGCAGGAAAGTATGTTAGTCTGGTAGGGATGGTTTGGGTTTGTTCAACTCCTGGAGTCACCCACTGCCTCACAGTACGACTGACCAGCTGGCACTCAGGCTGCCTGGCAGCTCCTTACGGTTATTTATAAACTTTGTCTGGATGTCTTCCATTGAAAAAGTGTCTGAAATCCCTTTAGTCAATGTACTCTTAGTCTTCGCTCTCTGTCTCTCTCGCTTGTTCTCTCTCTGCATTTCTTTCTCCATAACCCCTCTCATAAGTATGTCTATGAATCAATGGGGAGGATTTGCATGTACAGTGGACAGCGTTGAGGTCTAAGAAACCTAGTAAATCTTCAGTCAGCACAATGCTGATGATAGACTTCTGCTCCCCGGTGTAGACCAGCTGTGAGTAGAGCTGACGGTGAAGCAGCACTCCTAGCCAAGATGCAGAGAAGTTCCTCTTTTTATTATCAGACTCAACGGTTGAGGATCCACTCGCCAGTGACCCAGCGTAATCCATTTTGTGGCACAATTGAGTGACACAAGGTTATCTGTGCACTGCTGTGTCCAAGGTGAGCTTCATCCCAAGTTGCCATTAGCATAGTTTCTATTTGTTTGTTGCTAAGTGGCAGTTAAGCTCTAAAAATGTGTCGTGCTTTCAGAGTGCTTTTGGGAGCACTTCTAGAAGTGAGACACTGTGGATGTGCGTGCGTGGGCTCTGCAGATCCATTTAACGGTGCAGCATTTGTTACCGCGTACTAATTAGCTAAAATACACCATTTTAGGTTTCATACCCCCATTTCTACGTAACCTGGCCAAAACAAATCATTAGGACTTATTTACATGGCTGTTTCAGTCATAACTTCTACTGTATTTAGATCATCATAGCCAATCATGAAACCCTCATTAAAACCAGTCAGTATTCATCACACGCAAGCTGAATGATCATTCAACTTCGTCATGACCCGTCATGTTAATATCACTTGAAGGAAGTTGTCCTTTGTTGTCATTTGTCGTCATTGAAGTTGTCATTTGTCGTCATGTTAATATCACTTGAAGGAAGTTGTCAAGTTGTCATAACCTTTCACATGTATTTAAAGTTATCGTTGTCGGCAGTCCCTGTGACAGGGAAGCGGCCAATCAACCTCTGCAGCCAATGACGCATCACTCGATTTTTTTCAACTCCCCGACCAGGCCTGCTAAAGACATGGGTCTGAGCTCATCTCACTGGGACTTTAACCACCTGGGTGGGATTGTATGACAGGATTTCCGGCCAAGAGCCCTAAGATGGAGATGCCATTTCACCCTGCACAAATTGTACATAGCTCATACACTGTCCAGACAAAAACACTTGCCTCTCCCACGCGTCCCTCATCCCTAATGCATTCCCTCCTGGTGCAGCCGTACGTATCACACCGTCTTCCCCTGCCATATCTTGTAGCGGCGCCAAATCAACAGGGTTATACATCAGAGCCTATGTGGTACTGATACAGCGCCGAGGTCTATCCCCTATAAATACTCACACAGGACTATACACTTTCCTCCGAGACACTTTCTTATGACCTCGACTCTCTCTTCTCTCTTCCTGCTGCTCTTTTCTCCATCTGTCAATATGTTGACTGTGTTTATGTATTCAGAGAGGGAGAACAGCCATATTAGCAGCCATTACCGCTACCCTCGTGGTGCTTCCTCTGGCGGATATAATGTGCAGAGATGCACCTGGCTTTTCCTGTTTAACATTCATGAATATTTAAACCCATGGCATCTGCATTCCCGCCTCCCCAGCGCTTTCCAATAATAGGTGGGCCTTGTGGAGACGAGGGGAAAACAGAGAGGCGTTCAGCTGCATAAAGAATAGCTCCTATCTCCGCTGCCCTCTCTTTTTAAAGCTCTTTATGTAGTTCTCGTATTCACATCCGTCCATTCAGAAAACGGTTACTAATGATGGTATCTGAGGATGTTGCTCTGTGAGACTTGCCATTTTTAGCAGTGGATGCAACACTCTATTACGGAATCTGACTTGGATTTGATTCACTATTCGTTACGTGTTCAGTGACTAATTCAATATTTACATTTTAGTCATTTAGCAGGCGCTCTTATCCTTAGCGACTTACAGGCGTGAGTGCGTACGTTTTTGTAAATATAATTTAATGTGAATTTACCCACAGTAGTTAGTAAGTATGATTTTTGTACATTCACATTCTATTATGATGAACATCAGTCACTGTCAGAGAGAAATAGGCTCCCAGGGTTTATTGACTACTCAGTCGAGCTGTCAGGGGTGGAATATGTGTTGATAGAGCTATGCGGGAGCGTGTGTGTGTGTGTGTATATATCTCTTTCACTGCAATATTTATCATGGTACTGTATAATCAAGGGAGGTCAAGGATGGGCCTCACAGTAGGTTTCACAGTGATATATCTCATTTCTGCAGCTCTTTTCAAATCCAAAATATGTTCTGATGGAAAAGGACGGTTTTATTGCTGGGACCAGGAAGGAAGAAATTCCCTCTGTCCTAGCACTTATTTCTATCTTTTGACTTGTGGCATTAATGGCGATGATTCAGCAACCCTACTGAGCCCCGCTCTCACCGCGATGTCATTTCTGCTAAATACACCAGCAGTTAATAATAGTCCATGTTGTTTCATTTTCTTTTCGCTCCGAGTATCATTCAGGTGTAGTATATCATCAATGAGCTGAACCAGCGTCGTTGTTTTCTCTCCGGTTGCAGTGGGTGCAAGTCCTGACCGATTTCCAGAGGAGGGAGACTCTCTGGGGCTTCGTGCCCCCCCAGACCACCCCTCCTGCTGGGGAGCTCCACAACCCCATCACTCTGCACCTGGGAGACTACAACATGGACGGCTTCCCTGACGCCCTGGTCATCCTGCGCAATACTAGCGGGAGGTGAGTGGCACACTGACCCATAGGAAAAATGTATTAGGGGAGAGGTCTCATGCCAGATTAGGCTCTGTTAGATAAGAATATATTGGTAATCTCCACGACTTTCAATTATCTATTTTATGTTCACTGACCCAAAATGCTTTTTGGATTAGATTAGTTTACAGACAGTATGATTATACGTTGAAGGCCAATATTATGTGTCAATATCCATATTTAAATAGATTAGAGGAATGAATGTTCAGTGATGAAGTGAAAATCCCAGGTCACACTTCAGCATGGGGACATGACCGATAAGAGCCAAAGTTAGCAGCAGTCTTTAAAACGCTCCTGACCCTGGGATGAGGTGGCACGGTTTGAGAGGACAGACAGCAGGAAGAGGATGTGTGGATTATCAGCAGCCCATAGATTGAGATAAGACATCAGTCAGGACAGGGCCCGAGCTAGGCCTTTTTTATACCGATTGTTCTCTTCCTTCTGTTTGAATTCATAATAGACAAAGACAAAGTAAAGAAGCTGTGGAACATTTTCTGGGACATTGGTGAAAGACACACACACACACACACACATACTTGAACATGTGAACCTTAATTTCCGGTGGAGGGTCAATCGAATCTCTCCGGCAGCTTAACTCCTTCTTCTTTGGGTCACCTTCATCCTGGGAGGTCTATTCTAATCCCACCAAGACCATGTCTCTAAGCCATGGAATTGAATCACATATTGAGCCCTGTACCAACCATCATACATGACCAATCCAGGGTGATAGTTTAAAACCAGATGAGGAACATGGACAGAAGATTGCTGTGATGATTGACGATGGTGACGATTATTAAGGATTCTCTTGTCAGTAACTACAAACCATGTTAATGGTATGTAGTACTGTAAAAAAATACCATCAAAACAGATGGTCCGGTTTCATCCCAAGACCCCGTCATGGCCTGTGTTTGCGACATTGTGTAGATCGAGCCTACATTTTCATACATCTTGACGTTAGTTTGTAATTGTCTGCAGTTTCGTGCCGCATTTGGTGTTCATTGGTTGAGTGTACTCTGTGCTCGAACTGACTCTGCTTACCAAATGTTTGGCCAGTTTAATGTGCCTCCCACTCTCTCTCTCTCTCGTTCTCACACTCTCTTTTTCTTCTCTTCTATTATTTCGCTCCCAATCGCTTGTTATTTCTAGCTGGGTGATGGATGAAAGTCCTGCCTGCCCACACACTTCCTATCGTTACAGAATAAATGTATATTTGAATTTTAAGATGAGCCCAAAAAGCCATTTTGTTTCTGGGAACCAATCAATGTGTCGTGTTGGGAACTGGAAGTCAAAACAAACAAGTTCCTATGTAACGAGGAATAGGGGAAAACGTTGCGCCGGGCTCTCGTCCCTGCAGAGTGGCTGTGATGAATGGTAATAGCTGCTCTGGGGCTCGTTTGAGGCGCCATGGCACGCAGTTTTTAAGCACGGCAGTCTCCAACCTATTTCCTGCCAAAGAGATTGACATTTGACCTTTTCAAATAGTGTGATCATGTTTTAATTTAATGAGCAACACTCTATGCCAGAGCCATCAGCCTCAGGCTTTTATTGACTCGTCTGAGGAGGTGTCAATCAAAAAATATTAATTTCAGGCCCTTAGCAGTTGAAGATTCATTGTTGCTTCATTAGTTTAGAGGTCAAATATAAACGCAACATGCAACAGTTTTGAGGATTTTACCAAGTTACAGTTCATAGAAGGAAATCAGTCAATTTAAATAAATTCATGATGCCCTATTCTATGGATTTCACATGACTGGGAATACAGATCTATTGCTCACAGATACCTTTTAAAAAAGGTAGGGGCATGGATCAGAAAACCAGTCAGTATCTGGTGTGACAGCCATTTGCCACATGCAGCGCAACACATCTCCTTTGCATAGAGTTGATCCGGCTGTTGATTGTGGCCTGTGGAATGTTGTCCCACTCCTCTTCAACGGCTGTGCAAAGTTGCTGAATATTGGCGGGAACTGGAACGCACTGTCGTGCACGTCGATCCAGTGCGTCCCAAACATGTTCAACTAGTGACATATCTGGTAAGTATGCAGGTCATGGAAGAACTGGGAAATTTTCAGAGTGTACATATCCTTGCGACATGGGGCCGGGCATTATCATGCTGAAACATGAGGAGATGGCGGCGGAAGAATGGCACAACAATGGGCCTTAGGCTCTCATCACGGTATCTCTGTGCATTCAAATTGCCATCCATAAAATGAAATTGTGTTCTTTGTCCGTAGCTTATGCCATACCATAACCCCACCGCCACCATGGGGCACTCAGCAAACCGCTCGCCCACACAATGTCATACATGTGGTGTGTGGTTGTGAGGCCGATTGTACATATTCTCTAAAACTACGTTGGAGGCGGCTTTTGGTAGAGAAATTAACATTAAATTATCTGGCAACAGCTCTGGTGGACCTTCTTGCAGTCCGCATAACAATTGCACGCTCCCTCAACTTGAGACATCTGTGCCATTGTGTTGTCACAAAACTGCACATTTTAGAGTGGCCTTTTACTGTCCCCAGCACAAGATGCACTTGTGTAATGATCATGCTGCTTTTAGGGATAGGCATCCCGCTAGCGGGACACCTGTCGACAACATCTGGTGAAATTGGAGGGCGCGCAATTCAAATAAATAATCGTAATATTAAACATTCATGAACATACAAGTATCTGATATCATTTAAAAGCTTAAATTCTTGTTCATCTAACTGCGTTGTCCAATTTACAATGGGCTTTACAGCGAAAGCATAGCATGCGATTGTCTGAGGACGGCGCCCCACATCAACATATTTTTCAACCAGCACAGGCTTCACAATATCACAAATAGCGATTAAATAAATAATTTACTTTTGAAAATCTTCCTCTGTTTGCCATCCGAAGAGTCCCAGCTACAACATGAATGGTTGTTTTGTTAGATAAAATTCTTCTTTATATCCCAAAAAGTCAGTTTAGTTGGCGCCATTGATTTCAGTAATCCACTTGTTCAACATGCAGACAAAGGAGTCCAAAAAGCTACCGCTAAACTTCATCCAAACAAGTCATACAACTTTTCTATATAATCCTCAGGTACCCTAAAATGTAAATAAACTATAATATTTCATACGGAAAGTAGTATGTGAATAGGAAAGTAAAATTAGTAAGCGCTTGTCCTCTTCACCGCATGTCGAAAAACTAATATTGTTCCGGTGCTCTCTTCACTGAAACTCAAAATTCTTGCTTGTTTTTCAAGAAACAAGCCTGTAACCTTGAATTAAGACTGTTGACATGTAGTGGAAGCCATAGGAATTGCAATCTGGGAGGCGGAATTACATAGGAACAATAGGTTTCCATTATATTTTTAGATGTCAGGTGGATGGATTATCTTTGCAAAGGAGAAATGCTCACTAACAGAGTTTTAAACAAATGTGTGCACAACATTTTAGCGAAATAAGCTTTTTGTGCATATGTGGATCTTTTATTTCAGCTCATGAAACATGAGACCAACGCATTACATTTATTTATTTAACTAGGCAAGTCAGTTAAGAACAAATTCTTATTTACAATGACGGCCTACCAAAAGGCAAAAGGCCTCCTGCGGGGACGGAGGCTGGGATTAAGATTTTTTTACATTTATTTTAATTACATAGAAATATAGGACAAAACACACCATCATGACAAGAGAGACAACACAACACTACATAAAGAGAGACCTAAGACCACAACAAAGCAAGGCAGCAACACATGACAAAACAGCATGGTAGCAACACAACATGACAACAACATGGTAGCAACACAACATAGTAGCAGCACAAAACATGGTACAAACATTGTTGGCCACAGACAACAGCACAAAGGACGAGACAACAATACATCACACACAGCAGCCACAACTGTCAGTAAGAGTGTCCATGATTGAGTCTTTGAATGAAGAGATTGAGATAAAACTGTCCAGTTTGAGTGTTTGTTGCAGCTCATTCCAGTCGCTAGCTGCAGCGAACTGAAAAGACGAGCGACCCAGGGATGTGTGTGTTTTGGGGACCTTTAACAGAATATGACTGGCAGAAAGGGTGTTGTATGTGGAGGATGAGGGCTGCAGTAGATATCTCAGATAGGGCGGAGTGAGGCCTAAGAGGGTTTTATAAATAAGCATCAACCAGTGGATCTTGCGATGGGTACACAGAGATGACCAGTTTACAGAGGAGTATGGAGTGCAGTGATGTGTCCTTTAAGGAGCATTGGTGGTAAATCTGATGGCTGAATGGTAAAGAACATCTAGCCGCTCAAAAGCACCCTTACCTTCTGATCTATAAATTATGTCTCTGTAATCTAGCATGGGTAGGATGGTCATCTGAATCAGGGTTAGTTTGGCAGCTGGGGTGAAAGAGGAGTGATTACGATAGAGGAGACCAAGTCTAGATTTAACTTTAGCCTGCAGCTTTGATATGTGCTGAGAGAAGGACAGTCATTTGTCTTACCAAACCATGTGACCTCTGTTTTGGAGGAGTTCAAAACAAGGTTAAGGGTAGAGAAAGCTTGTTGGACACTAAGAAAGCTTTGTTGTAGAGCAAAACACAAAATCAGGGGAGGGGCCAGCTGAGTATGACTATCATCTGCATATAAATGGATGAGAGAGCTTCCTACTGCCTGAGCTATGTTGTTACTGTAAATTGAGAAGTGTGTGGGGCCTAGGATCGAGCCTTGAGGCACTCCCTTGGTGACAGGCAGTGGCTGAGACAGCAGATTTTCAGATTTTCTGACTCTTTGAGAGAGGTAGTTAGCAAACCAGGCCAAAGACCCCTCAGAGACACCAATACTACTTAGCTGGCCCACAAGAATGGAATGGTCTACCGTATCAAAAGCTTTGGCCAAGTCAATAAAAATAGCAGCACAATATTGCTTAGAATCAAGGTCAACGGTGACATCATTGAGCACGTTTAAGATTGCAGTGACACATCCATAACTTGAGCGGGAAACAGATTGTATACCTGAAAGAATACTATAGACATCAAAAAAGCCAGTCAGTTGATTATTGACAAGTTTTTTTCAACACTTTTGATAAACAGGGCAAAATAGAAATAGTTCTATAACAGTTAGGATCAGTTTCCACTCCCCCTTTAAATAGTGGACGAACCGTGGCTGGCTTCCAAGCAATGGGAACCTCCTCAGAAAGGAGAGAACATTTAAAAAGGTTGGAGATAGGCTTGGCGATGATAGTCAGCAACCTTAAAGAAGAAAGGGTCTAAACCATCTGACCCAGATGGGGTCAAGATTCAGGAGCTCCTCTAGCACCTCGGACTCAGTGACTGCCTGCAGGAAGAAACTTTGTAGCGGGGCAGGGGAAAAGGGAGACGCATCGGGGATAGTCACATTTAAAGGTGTGGGAGATGAGGAAATGTTGGACGGGCAAGGAGGCATGGCTGAGTCAAATAGGAATCCTGACTTAATGAAGTGGTGATTGAAGAGCTCAGCCATGTGCTTCTTGTCAGTAACAACCACATCATCAACTGTAAGGGACATGGGCAGCTGTGAGGAGGAGGGTTTATTCTACAGGTCTTTAACCATTTAACCTTTTTCCTGAGCTTGTTGGGGTTAGACCCACACAGAGAGAACTTCTCCATCAAGTAACTAACTTTGGCCTTCTGGATAGCCTGAGTGCACTTATTTCTCATTATCCTGAACGAGAGCCAGTCAGCCTGAGTATGCGTGTTCCGAGCCTTTTGCCAAATGCAATTCTTGAGGTGGAGTAACTCTGCAAGATCACAGTCAATCCAGGGGCTGAACCTGTTTTTTATTCTGATTTTATTTATGGGAGCGTGTTTGTTAACAATACCACTGAATAAATCAAAAAGAAGGTCCAAGCGTCTACGACAGGGGGGGGGGGGATCAAGTTGATTCTATACCATTTTACAGAGGCCAGTTGATGAAGGAAGTCTTGCTCATTAAAGTTTTTTTAGCATGTGGCGATTTATATTTTGGTTCAGTGTAACATGGTTTGTCATACTATAGGGACACCAGTTTTCTTTATGCAATGGTTTGTTTGTGTCAGGTTCAATGGGAGTTAGATTGGTAGTTTGGGCTCTTCCACTGTGCCCACAGTATGGATTGTGCTTCTCTGCATCATACAACATGCACTTGATTACTTCATCACACTTCTCCCAGATGGAGGTTTCTGCTCTGCTGGCTACACACAGGTCACTCACTTTCTCACCTACTGTTTCCAAACGCACACAAATACACACAGTCTTGTACAGCTAACCTTGTGGGGACACAATTCAATCCCATTCAAATTCCTATTTTCCCTAACCATTAACCTAACCCTAACCTGTACTCCCTGACCCAAAAACCTTAACCCTAGCTCCTAACCCTAACCCGAGCTACTAACCCTTAACGTAATGATAACACTAATTCTAACCCTAAACCCCTTAGGAATAGCATTTGACCTCGTGGGGACTAACACAATTTCCCCAGTTGGTCAAATGTTTTTGTTTGTTTATAGCACTCACTACAAGAATAGTAAAACATGTCCACACTCTCACACAGGCATTGTCGTATATTCCCTCATGCTATTCCCAAATTTATTATCATGATGTTGGATCTTGTCATGGCAATTTCCTGTATTACCAAATGAGGAGAGATTACAAACCACACACCAGTCAGAGTTATACTTAAAACTTCACCTTTAATAACAATTAAGCTTTTGCAATAGCATTTGACTTTCAACATTTCAGTATCTCTAATGAAAAGTTGAGTGGTCAACATAATGGCAACTGAGATCTTTTATAGCAAAGATCCACCCCCTAGTCGACATGACAAACCACAGATAATAGGAACTGTTCACAAAGAAAGACTTTTACTTGAGAGAGGAGTATCCCATAATTTATAGCGAATGCTATCTGGCTATCGTTCAGTTTGCTCTCTAAGACGAGGTTCTAATCTCGTTCCTGGTACTTCATAGTACAAAAACATTACCTCACTATCTGGAATGCTCTTTAGGATTTATTGGCCAAAGACATCGTAAATCTCCCCTCTCAGTGCTATCTCATAGAGTCCCATCCTCAGTGGAACACTGAACACACAATAGTCAACAGATTCTATTCTATCGAATAAAACAACCATTCTAATGCAATACAAAGATTATGTTATAGTGCTTGAAAGATTATATTATAATCTCGCAATTTTCCACGACAGTCTTCACTGATCTCATACACTGAGTGTACAAAACATTAGGAACATCTCTTTCCATGACATAGACCACATGTGTCAAACTCATTCCACAGAGGGCCAAGTGTCTGCGGGTTTTCTTTCCACCCTTCTACTTGATTGATGAATTAATGTCACTAATTAGTAAGGAACTGCTCTCAACCTGGTTGTCTAGGTCTTAATTGAAAGGAAAAAACTCAAACCTGTAGACACTCGTACCTCCGTGGAATGTGTTTGACACCCTTGACATAGACTAACCAGGTGAATCCAGGTGAAATAAGGTGATCCCTTATTGATGTCACCTGTTATATCCACTTCAATCAGTGTAGATGAAGGTGAGGAGCCAGGTTAACAAAGGATTTTTAAGCCTTTAGATAAGACCAAAGATTTAAGTGCCTTTGAACAGGGTATGGTACTAGGTGCCAGGTTTGAGTGTGTCAAGAACTGCAATGCTGCTGGGTTTTTCACACTTTCACACAGTTTCCTGTGTGTATCAAGAATGGTCCACCACCCAAAGGACATCCAGCCTGCTTGACACAGCTGTGGGAAGCATTGGAGTCAACATGGGCCAGCATCCCTGTGGAACGCTTTCGACACCCTGTAGAGTCCTTGCCTTGACCAAGTGAGGCCATTCTGAGGGCAAAAGAGGGGTGTTCAACTCAATATTAGGAAGGTGTTTTTAATGTTTTGTACAGTCAGTGTAGGTTGTGTATTTCACACAGCTCTTCAACGCAAACAGAATGGATTCTATACCTCTGAGGATAGAGTAGTGCTCTAGTGTTTCAGTGGTTTAGTTCGTGGGACTGTGACTGTCTGAATGACAGCATTGTCGTGACTTGACTAACATTAATCTGAAGACTTATTTATCTTATTACCTAAATAGGTTTAATGAATCATGAAACAATTAACTCATTAGGATCTGGGGAACCATGAGAGCGGTTGTTTAATAATTTAATTTAACTCTAAAGGTCTTTACCTATCACATCTATAAACAGTCAACTTATTAGTCATAACCTCGTATCATACCATCATTCTGAACAGTCGTGACCTCCTGCATCTGCAAAAACATGAGCCTTACTTATGATTCAGTACTACACAAATTGGTGTAATTATTTATTTACATGTACTAGCTAATTAAATGGTAACACAGGATAAAAATACACACTTAAAACATTAACAGTTCCCGAGTGGACTGACAACAATATGGCTGCTTGTTACGAAAGACATAGAGAGGGCGAGAGAGAGAGGGACAGACACACTTAACGTTGGTACATTTAGAAACTACTCTCACTTACAGTAATCCAATACTTTGCAGACGAACCGCCGCCCACTTGGAGTAAAAAATCATTAATGTATTCATGTGAAATGCCTTGGTTTGCCGTGGATCTCTCTAGGTGGACAGGGCAGCCTTGGAAAGGGGGTTGGGCCTTTACGCAGCACGCTTTTAAGGCTCTGATTGTCCAAAAATGGTTCCAACAAGTCTTCTACTGTTCTTCTTTGTAGTTATCTGGTGACTTGTCGTGTAGTCCTGAACAGAACTGCAGAGTTGATTTTCCTTCCATTCGCTCCTGAAGATGCCTCTTTTGAAGATTGGCTAGCCAGCCGTGTCGATGGTTCCCAGTGGGATGATGAGAGTAGCTTAATAAGATGGTTTGAGCAGAGTAGTAGAATGGTCCCACATAAATGAGCTTTTCTAGATACTTTACTTAGGACAGCTAATCAGCCATACCAGTGATTGTCCGGGAGGTGAGTTTATTTTTTAGACTTCGTGTTGAGATTCAAAGTTCAGACCACTTTAAACATGCAGCTGCAGCTTCATGCTCTTCTGGACTGATATGTTCATTCTTAACCCATCATTTTATACAGTTTGTTCAAAAGGGTGGTTCCGTCAGGCTGACAGGCTCTCTGACCTCACTCAATTATCTCTTATGGCTCCTAAAATCACATCCCTCTCTTAAAACCTCTTTGGACTAGACGTGCCGCTAGCACACCACCTCGACAACATCCGGTGAAATTGCAGAGCGCGAAATTCAAAATACAAAAATCGTAATATTAACAAAACCACATTCCTCATTTTCATATTTCATGCACAACGCATAGGATGGACACTTCACACATGTCGTGGGTATACTTTCCAAGTTACAGTATTTCCTTTCTAACATTTTTAATTACATCAAAACAACATTTGTGTTCTTTAGACACCATTCCGCACGTTCTATGTTAGAAATATTTTTCCAGTATTCGCTTTTGAACATGGTAGAGTTTCGTCGGGAAAAAGTTTCTTGAAACAAAGGCACATTCCTTTGGTGAATTTAGAGAGGGAGACCTCGATCTTCTCTTGATTTACAACAGGACGTGAGTTGTTAATCCCCACCAGTTCCTTCCTCCCCCCCTCTGCGGGTGAGGGGGGAGGTCTGGTTGAAGTTATTAATTGCCAACCTGATCTGACCAGTTTGGATCCTCACAGAACAGTCATGACAGCATGATGACTCAGGTGATGTTTTTCCCCAGAGCATCAGCACAAATTTGACGGCTTGTTTAGGAGGAGAAAGAGTGAATGTCTGCCCTTATACAGTGGGTCATAGTATGTGTCTGTGTGTCCATGTGCTTGCGTATGTGCTTGCGTGCGTAAATCTAAGGACTGTTCCCCTGCGGCACATGCTCTGACCTGGACATAACATGTCCTCCAGGTGAACTGTCAGAGGATTTTGGGAGGAGTTGCCAGTGATGGGAATAAGAATCTACTCTCAAACGATTTTCTCCTAAATTGTCACCCTTTCTTCATAGATGGACACACATTTTGTTTGTTCTTGTATGAACCAAGCCAGATGAGTGGTTCATTGCAACACTCCACAAACACACATATGTAGCCCTACTTTCCTGTACAGATGCCAACAGGAGAGAGGTTTTCACCCATTTGACCAATTTAGCAGCTGACAAGCACATAATAACTCTGGGCATTCAGAGGCTATTGCAGACAGACGGTAATCAATATGTTCGGATGGAGTGGTCGGGATGCTGAGATCTATGGATGAGGGTGTAATGGGACCCTTTCAGCGAGGTATCCTTTCGCTGAAGAATGGGCACCAGTTAGAACACCTCATCTTTATCACAGCGCATCCTGGAGAAACCCACTAATCCAGTGGTCTCTGAAAGCAGAAGGAGTCAAGAGCAATCTGAATGTCAGCCGAGTGTATTTTCCATTCTTACAGTTAATTTATTTAAGTGTTGCACTCTTGTGTCCTCCTTATACAGTTTTAAACCAACAAAGTAGGGAAGTGCATGGTGCTCTGATCAAATAGGGTATTAGTCTACATCACCCCAGAGCCCTTTCAATGCACTTTAAGCACACTCATATATATATATATATATATATACAGTGGGGCAAAAAAGTATTTAGTCAGCCACCAATTGTGCAAGTTCTCCCACTTAAAAAGATGAGAGAGGCCTGTAATTTGCATCATAGGTACACTTCAACTATGACAGACAAAATGAGAAAAAAAAATCCAGAAAATCACATTGTAGGATTTTTAATGGATTTATTTGCAAATTATGGTGGAAAATAAGTATTTGGTCAATAACAAAAGTTTATCTCAATACTTTGTTATATACCCTTTGTTAGCAATGACAGAGCTCAAATGTTTTCTGTAAGTCTTCACAAGGTTTTCACACACTGTTGCTGGTATTTTGGCCCATTCCTCCATGCAGATCTCCTCTAGAGCAGTGATGTTTTGGGGCTGTTGCTGGGCAACACGGACTTTCAACTCCATCCAAAGATTTTCTATGGGGTTGAGATCTGGAGACTGGCTAGGCCACTCCATGACCTTGAAATGCTTCTTACGAAGCCACTCCTTCCTTGCCCGGGCGGTGTGTTTGGGATCATTGTCATGCTGAAAGATCCAGCCACGTTTCATCTTCAATGCCCTTGCTGATGGAAGGAGGTTTTTACTCAAAATCTCACGATACATGGCCCCATTCATTCTTTCCTTTACACGGATCAGTCGTCCTGGTCCCTTTGCAGAAAATCAGCCCCAAAGCATGATGTTTCCACCCCCATGCTTCACAGTAGGTATGGTGTTCTTTGGATGCAACTCAGCATTCTTTGTGCTCCAAACACGACGAGTTGAGTTTTTACCAAAAAGTTATATTTTGGTTTCATCTGACCATATGACATTCTCCCAATCTTCTTCTGGATCATCCAAATGCTCTCTAGCAAACTTCAGACGGGCCTGGACATGTACTGGCTTAAGCAGGGGGACACGTCTGGCACTGCAGGATTTGAGTCCCTGGCGGCGTAGTGTGTTACTGATGGTAGGCTTTGTTACTTTGGTCCCAGCTCTCTGCAGGTCATTCACTAGGTCCCCCCGTGTGGTTCTGAGATTTTTGCTCACTGTTCTTGTGATCATTTTGACCCCACGGGGTGAGACCTTGCGTGGAGCCCCAGATCGAGGGAGATTATCAGTGGTCTTGTATGTCTTCCATTTCCTAATAATTGCTCCCACAGTTGATTTCTTCAAACCAAGCTGCTTACCTATTGCAGATTCAGTCTTCCCAGCCTGGTGCAGGTCTACAATTTTGTTTCTGGTGTCCTTTGACAGCTCTTTGGTCTTGGCTATAGTGGAGTTTGGAGTGTGACTGTTTGAGGTTGTGGACAGGTGTCTTTTATACTGATAACAAGTTCAAACAGGTGCCATTAATACAGGTAACGAGTGGAGGACAGAGGAGTTAGTTACAGGTCTGTGAGAGCCAGAAATCTTTCTTGACATGAAGGTCAGTCAAACCCTGAAAAAGTGCAATCGCAAAAGCCATCAAGCGCTATGATAAAACTGGCTCTCATGAGGACCGCCACAGGAAAGGAAGACCCAGGGTTAACTCTGCTGCAGAGGATAAGTTCATTAGAGTTACCAGCCTCAGAAATTGCAGCCCAAGGAAATGCTTTACAGAGTTCAAGTAACAGACACATCTCAACATCAACTGTTCAGAGGAGACTGGGTGAATCATGCCTTCATGGTCGAAGTTCTGCAAAGAAACCACTACTAAAGGACACCAATAAGATGATATTTGCTTGGTCCAAGAAACATGAGCAATGGACATTAGATCTGTGGAAATCTGTCTTTTAGTCCAAATTTGAGATTTTTGGTTCAAACCGCTGTGTTTTTGTGAGACGTAGAGTCGGTGAACTGATGATCTCCGCATGTGCGGTTCCAACTGTGAAGCATGCAGGAGGGGGATGTGTGATGGTGTGGGGGTGCTTTGCTGGTGACACTGTCTGTGATTTATTTATTTTTCAAGGCACACTTAACCAACGTGGCTACAACAGCATTCTGCAGCGATACGCTATCCCATCTTCTTTGCGCTTAGTGGGACTATAATTAGTTTTTCAACAGGACAATGACCCAACACACATCCAGGCTGTGTAAGGCCTATTTGACCAAGAAGGAGAGTGATGGAGTGCTGCATCAGATGACCTGACGTCAACCCAATTGAGATGGTTTGGGATGAGTTAGACCACAGAGTGAAGGAAAAGCAGCCAACAAGTGCTCAGCGAATATGGGAACTCCTTCAAGACAGTTTGAAAAGCATTCCAGGTGAAGCTGGTTGAGGGAATGCCAAGAGTGTTTAAAGCTGTCATCAAGGCAAAGGGTGGCTACTTTGAAGAATCTAAAATAAATGATTTATTTTAACACTTTTTTGTTGTTGTTATTATGTGATTCCATACAGTATGTGTTATTTCATAGTTTTGGTGTCTTCACTATTATTCTACAATGTAGAAAATAATAGTCAAAAATAAAGAAAAACCCTTGAATGAGTACTGTAGGTGTCCAAACTTTTGACTGGTACTGTATATAATTCACTAATGTGGCGATGTAAAAATGCCAGCAGCTCATTTTGGGCATGACTTCTAATGACAGTCTTTCTCAGTGGGAGAGCAACAGAGTCCGACTTATTTCTAAAAGGAATATGTCTCAGGAGGAGGAGAGAGCTGTTATATCCCCATTTCACACCAACCCTCCCTTACCCCTTACTCCACTCCTCTTCTCGGCATCTGTATCAACTGTGAATGGTGTTTTATGGAGCTGAGAGACACTCAGGGGAAGCAGCAGGGGGTTCAGTCCAGGTGAGGTGCACTCAGAACTCAATCAGGAGCTTGGGCTGAGAGGGCTGTTTGTGTGTCACTGGCCCCAGGCCTTTCAGACTGGTTCACCTGCAGTCTGAACTCAGTCTCTGTCCTGGAGTCACTACCTGTTTGTCTGTGCTGAAGGCTAACCTTGTGACTCACTTTCTCCCTCTCTCTCACAGTCTGTTCTTAGACTGGAGAAACTCAGTCAGGGGCAGTCTCACTCTTTCTGCTTACATTCTGTTCTTATTCATTTTACCCAATCTCTTTCTCCCCTCACTTGCACCCTTGACTCCTTCCATACAAAATGGCAGTGAGTTTACGAGAGGGTTTGCCAGATTCCTCACTCACAGTGAGGGAACATTGGCAGTTGATTTGAGGACATATGCCATAATGTAACTCTGCCACCTGCCATGCTAGTGTATAAACCCTCTTCACTGTCGAGCTCCTCTGTCTGAGGATAATGACACACAACCACTCTCTCCCAGCCCAGAGCATGAATAGACTAGCACCAAGCCCTGGCCTCATCAATGCTGTGGAATTATCCAGACCACAAATCCGAGTACAGCACAGTGTTTTCGGATTCGATTAAAAACAAATGACCATTGCGGTCGGTCTCAGCGCGTGTCACTTGAATATTAGATCTTGCTGGGATTCCTTCCCGATCAGTGTGTTGTGTGCATTAAAGAGCCATGTGATCACAATCAACAGTGAAGCATGCCTTTGCTACCAGGAGATTGATACTTGAAAAGCAGCAGCAGCTGCTGCCATGTTAACCTGTGACCTTCTCCAGGGCAGGGGTCTGATGAGACACACAGATTGCAATGCCAATGACCAACCCACCACCACTCTTGACACGTCTCATCTGCTTTTCTTAACGTGTCCCGAAAGCCAGGAACCAAATGAGTTACTGTATCCCTGGACAGCATCCGGGCCATCTGCTCCATTTCAGCCAACCGCCACCGTCCATGGTCCGTGGACCTTTTCCTCTTTCAAGAAATTGATACAATTCTCAGCTTGGCTTTCTGATTCGGCTATTGGCTACACTCTTTGGCAAGCGTCCCCTAAGTATATCTATGTTTAGCCAGTCGCTCACCACCATCTGCTGCTGTTCCTTAATTCATATAATTCAATTTTCCGTAATGTCTATAGACTTAATGGAGGAAAAGAGACGACTTTTATCAATAGTCTCTTCTTTCATCGGGAAGGTATCTTGCTGTGCAGCACGTTGGCATCTCACTTACCGTCTTTGCACAAATTAAGTGGATGTTTGTCATAATAAAATCAACACAGTTTGTGTAGGCGAGGAAGGAGCTCTACTTGCTCCAGTCTTCTACCTTGGGAACAGTGGACCGGCCCAGCGGCAGCCAGGAGCACACAAACATTGACAGTGAAGAATCCCCAGATGTAGCGATTTCCCTTTACATTGATCACGTTGGATAGTATCGCATATGTTTTTCCCATGACATGGCTTCTCTCTCTCTCCCTCTGTCCGTTAGCACACTGGAGAGCCATTAAAACTTGAGTGTTTTTCTTTCTTTCCCCCTCTTCTAGTCTCCCTGCTTTTGCAGATCAAAGTCGCTCCCCGCCACAGCTCAGCCCGGAGATAATAGCCGGCGCTCTCCATCCGTTTAGTTTGAAAATTAATTAACGTTCTGCATTAACGGTTTGGGCTGTTGGGCTCAATGGCTGGAGTGGGATGAAGGGAGGTGTAACATGTTGATTTATGGTGAAGATGTTTGGACAAGGGGAGGGGGGGGGGGTTGACAAGGGCTTATGGTCCACAGCGTTCTCCCCAAACCTTTTCAAGTCAAAGTCTGTTTATTCTGGCTTATGGATTTTGTAACACAATTCAATGGTTTGTCCCTCCTACTGTACATCCCCACACACTAGGACATATAGAATTATTACATTAAGTCCAATACTATTAGCATAATGAATTTAACTATTTATTAAGTACATGATGAGGAGAATTCATTTGTATTTATTTGTCGAATCAAGTCACATCAGGAGAGGACAGGTTGTCAAACAGTTCAGGCCCAAAGTGAACATCTGGGCTCGAATCAAACAAACCTGTCAGAGAAGCGTTTCTATAACAGAACTTTTGGTGGTGGTCTATGTATATTGTTGCTTATGTAGTTGAACTTGACCATGCATCTGAAACCACAACCATGACCAATTCAGGCCCGGTCACTTTAGGTCTGTGTGACCACTCTCTGACCTTACAGCTTGTCTCTGAGATGAATGACAGGTGTGTTGCAGTCACTGTGGTCTCAGCTGGCTAATGTTGTTTGGAAAGTCTTTGATCTCCAGCTGTCTCTGAAGACAGACACAGACTTTGAATACAGCTGGCAGCAGTGCTTTTGAAGCTGTGAATCGTCTCTTTCTGGTGAATCGAATCATGCACATCCTGCAGATCAGCAGGTGTGTACTTTTCCTGTCGCCTTGATTACTCTCTCAGCTGCCAATCATGTCACAACGCATCAGCACTCATCAAACACCTATCATCCCCTCACTGTGGGAAAGATAGGGTGATTTAGCTGGGATGTGGTTGGGTGGGTTGGCGTTTGTTTGTTTGCTTCCGTAACATACTGACTACACCGGACATGCCCCCGCACCCTCGTGCTTATGTTGATTTTGTCCATCCACACCAGACACGATCATGACACGCAGGTTAAAATATCAAAACCAACTGTGAAACAACTATATTAACTTGGGCGCATGTCAAACACAGATGACATTCATTGAAATGTAGCTATCTTGCTATTGCTAGCTAATTTGTCCTGATAGATGAACAATGGGTTGTTATTTTACCTGAAATGCATAACACCACAATTCAAGTGTAATACACCATCACAAAGAAATGCATTATTATTTTGTTTAGGCATTTCTTTAGAAACATTAAAAAAACGAATCAATTGTATTTCAAAAGAACAGAATATCATCATTTAAGTTGTATTATTGTCACGGCTGGCTGAAGGACTGGACCAAGGTGCAGCATGGTAAGCGTACATTTTCTTTTTATTAAAAATGACGCTGACAAAACCAAACCGCGAAGCTTTGGGCTATGTGCCCTGAACAAAGTCAAAGTTAACTTCCCACAAAACAGGTTGGGGAAAAGGGTACCGAAGTATGGTTCTCAATCAGAGACAACGATAGACAGCTGCCTCTGATTGAGAACCACACCTGGCCAAACACATAGAAATAGAAAATCATAGAACATAGACTGCCCACCCAAATCACACCCTGACCAAACCAAAATTGAGACATAAAACGCTCTCTACGGTCAGGGCGTGACAATTATTTTACTAGTCAGTGCATAGTAGCCTATGCTGCCGCAAGTGCTCATATGTAGAAGGCATGGGAATAGTGGCTGTAATATTCTACAAAAAGTTATATTTTGAGTTATAAACCAGGTCATTCAAGCCCTGAATGCTGATTGGATGAAAGCCACGGGTATGACACAAAAGGACTTGTTTACTGTTCTAATTACCTTAATAAACAGTTTATACAGTAAGGCACCTCAAGGATCACGTTGTGTCTAAGAACAACGCTTAGCCGTGGAATATTGGCCATATACCACACCCCTTTGGGCCTTCTTGCTATGTTATAGAATGACTTTGTTGAATACTTTTTTCTGATTGGCTTGAAGGGCATTCTAGAGTGCATTATTTCCCTATAATGCACGGTATATCAGCGCGGTAGAATTTAAGGGCTGTACAGTAGTTCATTCTTACATGTTCTATGTTTAAGCTGCTTTTGAAAGCAAAAGACGAATTGAAAACGTCATTGTTGAATTCGATTTTCATAACAGCAAGCTAGGACTGGTGATGCTTTGGTTAGCTAAACTAGCAAGTCTGATTGTTTGGTTACCAAGGTAACTACTGGAGCTATCATGTAAACTTGCTAGCTAGCTAGCTACGTCAGTGGATGTTGAACACATTTCTACCAGCAAATTAACACATTTCTAGCAGCATTTCTAGGAACACACTTTCCACGTCGTTCATTATTTTCCATAAAAACATATCTATGTTTTTATTTATTTATTTTTTATTTTACCTTTATTTAACCAGGTAGGCAAGTTGAGAACAAGTTCTCATTTACAATTGCGACCTGGCCAAGATAAAGCAAAGCAGTTCGACAGATACAACGACACAGAGATACACATGGAGTAAAACAAACATACAGTCAATAATACAGTATAAACAAGTCTATATACAATGTGAGCAAATGAGGTGAGAAGGGAGGTAAAGGCAAAAAAGGCCATGGTGGCAAAGTAAATACAATATAGCAAGTAAAACACTGGAATGGTAGTTTTGCAATGGAAGAATGTGCAAAGTAGAAATAAAAATAATGGGGTGCAAAGGAGCAAAATAAATAAATAAATTCAAATTAAATACAGTTGGGAAAGAGGTAGTTGTTTGGGCTAAATTATAGGTGGGCTATGTACAGGTGGAGTAATCTGTGAGCTGCTCTGACAGTTGGTGCTTAAAGCTAGTGAGGGAGATAAGTGTTTCCAGTTTCAGAGATTTTTGTAGTTTGTTCGTTCCATGTTGATTACATAGAGCCCATGCTTTAATTTTAAGTTGTTTGGCAAATGTACACTGAACAAAAATATAAACGCAACATGTAAAGTGTTGGTCCCATGTTTCATGAGCTGAAATAAAAGATCCCAGAAATGTTCCATACGCACAAAAAGCTTATTTCTCTCAAATGTTGTGCTCAAATGTGTTCACATCCCTGTTAGTGAGCATTTATACTTTGCCAAGATAATATATTCACTTGACAGGTGTGGCATATCAAGAAGCTGATTATTAAACAGCATAATCATCACACAAGTGCACCTTGTGCTGGAGACAATAAAAGACCACTCTAAAATGTGCAGTTTTGGGAGGTGTGGGTGAAATGTTTGACTAACATACAGTTAGTGAAGTTGGAAATGTACATACACTTAGGTTGGAGTCATTAAACCTAGTTTTTTTCAACCACTCCACAAATTTCTTGTGAACAAATTATAGTTTTGGCAAGTCGGTTAGGACATCTACTTTGTGCATGACACAAGTCATTTTTCCAACAATTGTTCACAGACAGATTATTTCACTTATAATTCACTGTATCACATTTCCAGTGGGTCAGAAGTTTACATGCACTAAGTTGACTGTGCCTTTAAACAGCTTGGGAAATTCCAGAAAATGATGACATGGCTTTAGAAGCTTTTGATAGGCTAATTGACCTCATTTTAGTCAATTGGAGGTGTACCTGTGGATGTATTTCAAAGCCTACCTTCAAACTCAGTGCCTCTTTCCTTGACATCATGGGAAAAGAAAAGATAAGCCAAGACCTCAGAAAAAACTGTAGACCTCCACAAGTCTGGTTCTTCCTTGGGAGAAATTTCCAAACGCCTGAAGGTACCACGTTCATCTGTTCAACAATAGAACGCAAGAATAAACACCATGGGACCACACAGCCGTCATACCACTCAGGAAGGAGACTCATTCTGTCTCCTAGAGATAAACGTACTTTGATGCGAAAAGTGCAAATCAATCCCAGAACAATAGCAAACGACCTTGTGAAGATGCTGGAGGAAACAGGTACAAAAGTATCTATATCCACAGTAAAACGAGTCGTATATCGACATAACCTGAAAGGCTGCTCAGCAAGGAAGAATCCAATGCACCTAAACCGTCATAAAAAAGCCAGAGTACGTTTTGAAACTGCATATGGGGACAAAGATCGTACTTTTTGGAGAAATGTCCTCTGATCTGATGACAATTGTTATGTTTGGAGTGAAAAGGGGGAGGCTTGCAAGCCGAAGAACACCATCCCAACCGAGAAGCACCGGGGTGGCAGCATCATTTTGTGGGGGTGCTTTGCTGCAGGAGTGACTGGTGCACTTCACAAAATAGATGGCATCATGAGGTGGGAAAATTATGTGGACATATTGAAGCAACATCTCAAGACATCAGTCGGGAAGTTAAAGCTTGGTCACAAATGGGTCTTCCAAATGGACAATGACCCCAAGCATACTTCCAAAGTTGTGGCAAAATGGCTTAAGGACAACAAAGTCAAGGTATTGGAGTGGTCATCACAAAGCCGTGACCTCAATCCTTTAGAAAATGTGTGGGCAGAACTGAAAAGGCGTGTGCAAGCAAGGAGGCCTTCAAACCTGACTCAGTTACACAAGTTCTGTCAGGAGGAATGGGCTAAAATTCACCAAACTTATTGTGGGAAGCTTGTGGAAGGCTACCCAAAATGTTTGACCCAAGTTAAGCAATTTGAAGGCAATGCTACCAAATACTAATTGAGTGTATGTAAATTTCTGACCCACTGGGAATGTGATGAAAGAAATAAAAGCTGAAATAAATCATTCTCTCTACCATTATTCTGACATTTCACATTCCTAAAATAAAGTGGTGATCCTAACTGACCTAAGACAGGGAATTTTTACTTGGAATAAATGTCAAGAATTGTGAAAAACTGAGTTTAAATGTATTTGGCAAAGGTGTATGTTATCTTCTGACTTCAACTGTACGTGTATATGTACACTACTGGTCAAAAGTTTTAGAACACCTACTCATTCAGTGGTTTTATTTTATTTTTACTGTTTTCTACATTGTAGTGTATAGTGACGACATCAAAAACTATGAAATAACATATGGAATCATGAATTATTTTCCAATAGTCTTGAAGGAGTTCCCTCATATGCTGAACACTTGTTGGCTGCTTTTCCTTCACTCTGCGGCCCGACTCATCCCCAACCTTTTCAATTTTGTTGAGGTCGGGGGATTGTGGAGGCCAGGTCATCTGATGCAGCACTCCATCACTCTCCTTCTTGGTAAAATAGCACTTACACAGCCTGGAGGTGTGTTGGGTCATTGTCCTGTTGATAAACAAATGATAGTCCCACTAAGCCCAAACCAGATGGGATGGTGTATCGCTGCAGATTGCTGCGGTAGCCATGCTGGTTAAGTGTGTCTTGAATTCTAAATACATCCTAGATTGTGTCACCAGCAAAGCACCCCCACACCATAACACCTCCTTTTCAATGCTTTTACGGTGGGAAATTCACTTGCGGAGATCATCTGTAAATCTACTCTGCGTCTCACAAAGACACAGCGGTCGGAACCAAAAATCTCAAATTTGGACTCCAGACCAAAGGACACATTTCCAACGGTCTAATGTCCATTGCTTGTGTTTCTTGGCCCAAGCACCTCTCTTCTTATTATTTGGGTCCTTTTAGTAGTGGTTTCTTTGCAGCAATTTCACCATGAAGGCCTGATTTTAGTGCTCCCGAGTGGCGCAGCGCTCTAAGGCACTGCATCTCAATGCTCGAGGCTTTTTCACAACCGGCTGTGATTGGGAGTCCCATAGAGCGGCACACAATTGGCCCAGCATTGTCCGGGTTTGGCCGTGTTGTCTGGGTTTGGCCGGTGTTGGCCCTCATTGTAAATAAGAATTTGTTCTTAACTGACTTGCCTAGTTAAATAAAGGTCCAATAAAAATAATTCACATAGTCTCCTCTGAACAGTTAATGTTGAGTTGTCTGTTACTTTTATTTGGACTGAAATTTCTGAGGCTGGTAACTATGATGAACTTTTCCTCTGCAGCAGAGGTAACTCTGGGTCTTCCATTCCTGTGGCATTCCTGATGAGAGACAGTTTCATCATAGCGCTTGATGGTTTTTGTGACTGCACTTGAAGAAACCTTCAAAGTTCCTGAAATGTTCCTTATTGACTGACCTTCATGTCTTAAAGTAATGATGGACTGTCATTAATCTTTGCTTATTTGAGCTGTTCTTGCCATAATATGGACTATGAATCTTTTACCAAATAGGGCTATCTTCTGTGTACCCCCCACCCACCCACCTTGTCACAACACAACTGATTGGCTCAAAGGCATTAAGAATGAAAGAAATTCCACTAATTAACTTATAAGAAGGGACACTTGTTAATTGAAATACTTTCCAAG